>NW_016690308.1:1122609-1296485 GCF_001604755.1 Lepidothrix coronata | reverse complement strand
AAAAAAAAAAGAAAAATCAAAATAAGGAGCCTGGAGTAACTGCGGCCCGTGGGACGGTGGGGAGAGGTGGAAGAGGAGCCTCCCTCTCCAGATCCATCGCTCAGCACCACGCCTGGGTGAAGGGATGGGAAGCACTGCCATGGACAAGAAGAAAGATGCCTCCAGCAGCAGGAAAAGCTCCGGCCAGAAGAAACTCATGTTGCGAGTGCACATCCCCGTAAGTGGCTCCTTGCTCTTCCTCCCCTTCGGCAGCTGGCGTGGTTTAGGCGCTGAGACATGTTTCTCTCTGACATGTAGCTCAGCGAAAGGCAGGGAGAGGTGTTCCCTGCTGCCGAGGTCTGGAGTTTGGGGCATGCTGGGCTGGGGGGTGCAGCCCCTGCAACAGGCAAATCCTCCACATCTGGGGCCGGTTGAAGCATGGGGTCTGAGCCCCCCGTGCAGTGCTGGGAGCTCAGGGTGCAGTGACCGTGGCACGGAGTGAGAACTTCAGTTATCCTCACTATCCTAGTTTTAGAAGTGACTCTTACTCCGGGCTGCACCAGTGCTCCTCTGCCTTGGGCTATGGGTTTGGCTCAGTGTGCCTCTCACAGTCCACATGCAGACTTGCAGTACGGTTTAGCAAAAGGTCTCTTCACCCCCAGATGTTGGTCTCAGCATCCCCAGGTTTGGCTCTGGGAACTATCCGTGCCTGTGGCTGAACCAGGGTTTAATCGAACTCTTCCCTCTCTCAAGACTAATCCACATCTGAATTTCCCAGGGCAGGGTTGCCCAGAGCTGGATCTCAGGTTTGGATCCAAGCAGTCTGTTCATTGCCGAGAGAGCAAGGGACAGTTGTTTTACCACCGTGGAGCAGACTAGTGAGCCATGCAGTCTGTTCACCGACTCTGTTTTGTATATTCCACTGTAAGGAAACATGAAAGAAATTACAGTACATAGATAGAGAATAAACACAGATCAAAAGTTACTCAGTATTCCAAGTGAGTACTAAAAGGCTGACTGGGTCAGCCTTCAGAATTACATGCCCTTCAAAATTTTTTGTTTTTCTTTACTATTAGGACATTCTTATGATCTATGTAACCATTAGTTTTTTATTCTCAGTCCTGATGTGCTTTTGGTGTCAGTAGTTCTGGCAAGAACTGACAAAGTCCTTGTATCTTTTCTGGGCACTCTGTTGTTTTATTGCCTATTTGTTATATTTGTTTGGGGTTTGTTTTTTTTCATTTTAAATCTCATTATGTAAAAGTGGGAAACAACCCTACACGTCTCTGCCAAGCCTCCAAGGAGCAAAAAGATATTTCTGGTTCTAAGTTTTTCCTTTGTTTTAGGGAAGAATGAGAAGTCAGAGCAAATTTATTAGGTGTCTCGGGTGTGTGGAATAAAATGGAGGAGAAATACATGACTCCTCTGCAGATTTCATTTTTCTCTGGGGAGGAATGCAAGCCCAAGAGCCCAAGCCAAACTTCTGGAGCTCTGAGTGCATTCAGTACTAGAAAAAAAGGGTTTGTTTCTGCTAACATGGGTGTTGCCTATGCATTTGTGACTGGAACTTTTAGGCAATAAACTTTGCCATGTTACCAGTAGTACTTCACAATAGGGATGTAAAATAGCAACAAATAAAATGTACCACACCAAAGCACCGCTCACTCTGTGCACATTATTCCTTTCCACCCTCCCTGCTACATTTTCTCTGCCCTTTCTTTCCATTGCCCCCCCGACCTCTGACTCAGTCCAGCCAGAAGCTCTTGTGCAGCTGGATCTCCACTGCTGCTCCCAAGAGCTGCACTTTCTGCCTACTGAGGAGCCATAGGTGATTCTGGAGATGCTGTGGTTGTTGCAGGATTTTACAGGATCCACCTGGTGCTTTTGAAATACCTGCTGACCACCAGATACCTGTGACCACAGCAGTACTTAAGCAATTTTCCTCAGTTTATGGGTGTGAAGCTAAGTTGGGAGAAGTGCCTAAGTGTTCACACTATAGCATTATTGCCAGAGGAAGGCTAATGCTTTTTCCTATTTGCCTCCCTAAGCCATGGGCAACATTTCTTCGTGAGTGTTGCCTTAGTTCTGTTTTGGATGGAACATCTTTAGTGATGGGTCATAATTTTTCATGTTCATTAATCTTCTGGTTCTTTTCTATGCAGTTTTTCACTTACATAGTGGTAGTTATGCAGATACAAGCCTGCAAATTCCTGGTATTGCACTGAAGTCAACATTAGTTTTGTTGTTCACCCAGTTGGAAGCAATTAAAGATTTGTTAATGAGATGACACCTTCCATCCTTCCTCTCCATCCCCAAAACACGATCCTTCTCTTCCATTCTGCATCATTTTAATGTTCCTAAAAAGGACTGTTGGGCCCAGGATCTCTCAGGTTGTACTCACATTCTTAGTGGTTTCCTGTAATCTGCCAGAGTTTAAACATGGTTGTGCTATAAGAAAGAACATTTTTCTCATTCTGCTCACTTGACAGTGGAATCTGCATTTGAAAAGATCCATTTAGACTGTTTTTTTTTCTCTTTCATAACTGTTTTCTTGGCTGTTGTTTTGAAGCATCATTCTTATTATTTCAGTGGCGCCTGTCAGTGTAGCTGTAGTTGTCAAGGGAGCTTTCACCAGACAGTAATTTTTATTTTGTTCATCCTCTTCTTTGTGTTGCTGTGAGATCGTGTTTATTGCTGAGATTCGTAATTTGTGCTCATTTTGATCTTCAAATTAGGAACAAGAGAAGGACTAATAAGGTCTGAGTAGGAGGGGAGAGAGGAGTCAATTTTGAAAGAAAAAGCCATGGGACAGAGGTACTGTTGTGATACAGGCTGGCCTAAAACATGTTTATTAAGCACACAGAAGTGCTGACTGAAAAATTAATTACATATATTGCGAAAAAAAAGGTGAATGATGCAAAATGCACTACAATTAGGTTAGAGGATTGTGGAATAATAAGCATGTCTGAAAAGAAAGTTGCATGCTTTACTTCCTCTCCCACGTTGTTTTTTTTGGGGGAGCCTGTGTGTGACAGTGGGAAAAAATGGATCAATTTAAGAAAGCTGGTTTGTGTCTTGCAGCGCTCCAGGACATTTCTCAGGTACATCTTTCTCAAGCAAGAAAAAGACACAATATAAAGATCTGGAAACATTCTATTTTCACCTTCTTCCTGTGCTCAGTCTCCTTCAGCACAGGTGGGTGGTGCCTGGCCTGTGCTCTTGGGAGTAGTGGTGGATCACTAAGTTCCTGCAAGTTGACTTTCCTTGCTGCTCTCAACGTGTGTTCAGTAGCCAAGACTAAAGTGGGGGCTGCTGTATTCTGTAGTGTGGCAGGGAAGTATTTGTTTAGAGGTTGGACTGATAAAACAACTTTTTGTTTGGTGGATGTTTTCTTTGCAAATACATGACTGACCAAAACTGGTAATTTAGATGGACCATAATATCATTGCAGGACCCTTTGTAAAGGTCATATCAACCTCTGTCTCTCCCAGCAGCACGTTCTGAAGTCTCGAAATTAGAGATGCCTAAATGGAAAATTCTGGTCCAAATATCTTTGAAAGCTGCTACAGATTTAAATAGAAGCCTTTGCTCTCCAGATGCATCATATCTGTAATGTGAAGACATTAGCATTATAAAATTCCTTTTTAAGCCATTAGAAGTAAGTGCTTGCACATTGCTGTGAACATTTTTAAAACTCTATTCTAAGATGGGATGCAATTGTCTGCTGAGTAGGAGCTCGCAGCAGTGAGATCAGTGTGTTCTTTTGTCATCTTGCAAAAATCGATCTCTTCTAATGTTAACATAGCCATTATAATTCTCTGGTGCCATGAAAAAAAAATGAAAAGGAGAAATTCTGCTGTTGTTTACCTTGAATTTCATCTGGGATAATTCAGCCAGTGCCAGCAAAGTTATGTTGTATTTACGTGAGCGCAACTGAGGGCAGAACCTGTCTCAGGAGCTTCACCACAGCAAGTGCCAAGCACCTGCTGCTCCCAGCAGGTGGGAATTGCAGAAGCTTGGCACTTCCTTGGATTTTTCCCAAATACATCACAAGGTGACTTATTGTTTGAAAGAACAAAGAGATTTTTTCACAATAAGGACAAAAATAACATCTGCGAATGAATGTAAAAACATCTTTCAGTTCGGTGAAGTGGCTGTTGCCTCTGGTACTTCAGCCCTGACAGAGCTGATGCACTAGAAGGATGTGCTTGGGGACCAGGATCCTTTATTTTCAATGTCACACAAACAAACATCTCTGCACACCTTCTCCCATTTCTTTGTCATCCTCCACGATTTTGAAGAGACTTCTCAGTGTCAAAATTTATTGCTGTTTCCAGGCTTGTTGTTACGTTGGGATGCCAGGCTGAACGTCAGATGGCTGAAATATTTCTAACCCGAGAGATGACAATGATGTTCCGACAGTGCCGTTGGCTCAGGCTCTGTCCCTCCATCTTGCTTTCCACACTTGCAAAGTCATTAATGGCTGCATGCCTCATAAATCATTGTGAAATGGTTTTGTTCTGTCACAGCTTTTGCAGAGTGCTTCCTGTCTCCTGGTAATTGCAGGGTGGGTTGATGAGAACAGCACTTCAGTCTAGGAGTCATTTTAGGAAGCTGTAGGTGAGGAATAAGGTGGATTCTTTAAAAGGTTAAAGGAAATCAGCTTCCAATAGGATCTTGGAGTGAAAAAAATGTTTATTTTCTTGGAAAAGGTGGTGGGGGAAGAGGGAGACAGAGGAGAGTGAATGTTTCCCTAATATTAGATCTGCAACTGTTCTCCCTCTCGCTCTCATAGGACAGGCTCTGAGTTGTCCTGAGCCTCTGTGGCCTTGAATTTTAAATTTGGATTCCTCCCTAAAGGGCTGATATATTAAGACTGGAAAGGGCAAGAGGTATTTGCTGAGGAGTATTGAGATGGCACATTGAATTTATCTGAAGGATAGAAGAAAGGATTAATGTTTACAAACATAATAGCTGCCACTGTAATTAAAGAAGCTCTTAGTCTTTTTGGTTCTAAAGCATAACACAAACTGACCATCAGGTTATTGAAAAGTGCTATGTCTTTAAAACATCACTTTTTCTAGTAGGAGATTCTGCTCCTAAATGGTCTCACCCAACCCCCTTTGTTTATACCTGTGAGCCTGTGAGGACTGTGGGCTCAGAGGAATGTGAATTTCCTTGGAGAAATAAATCGTGAATGTGGAAGGAACCTCACAGAAATGTGGATGGTGAGACTTTTGGCTTCAGGTAAAGAAAAGTTAGAGATCAGGAGTGAAGTGGAAGGTGGTGATCTCCACCTAGGACGTTCCAGCACCTGTTCACAGACCTGCAACGTTCAACTTACGCTCAGTTTTACCTGGGCACCACATTGCATTCAAGGCAGCTACTCAGATGTGACTGAAAGCAGAATTCAACACTCATTTGGTTGCTGATGTATGGTCAGTTTGTGGAATTAGGTTGGTGTGCCCATGTGCTGGCTTGGCAGGGCTAATGGGAGCAGAAAGGAGCCAAAGCTGAGTCAACATTGGTGGACCAAATTATGGACATCCATGTTGAGTGAAGTACCACATATAATTGTCATCCTTTTGAAGAAAAGCTGAATTTCCATCAAAAGGTATCCCATGCCTGGGGAGTAATGAAAGAGCAGAGTTGGTTACAAGCGAAATGAACATCAAAGACATGAATAACAGGCAGCAGATGTCACAAAATGTCTGTCTGGCATAGAAATACCCTTTTGTGGGCTATGTTACCCTACACTGATCATCAGGCTTTTGGAATTAGCTTTCTTCCAGGGCCTGATCTGGTTGCAGAGGACTGCTGTCTCGATTTTCTACCATTGTTTGCACTGTAGCCACACTGGAGGAAGTGTTACAGCCTCACAAACAGGGAGAGTTGTGAATGCCTTCAAAGGCTAAAAGAAAAAGCAGCTTGAGTGTTTCCTGAATGGAGTATGGTTTTTATCCTGGAAAGGAGAACTTACATGTATACATGAATATAATATATCATCAATAAATATAAAATATTATTGGTGGTTTGGTGATACAGTGCTATACTACTACTGAAGTATTTCTGCTACCAGCAGTGAGCTGAAACAGTGATGCATGTGCAGTGATTCTGCTGCAGAATGATTTTTGTGTTTGCCCTTTAGGTAGTTGTAGAAACTGGAATATGATGCTTCAGTTTAGTGTTTGCTTCTGTAATACTGTCTCACTTAAATTGCTTGCATATAACTACATGTGAAATCTTTAAAGCATGAAGGCATTATTTACACGGTAGAGAACCAAAACATAACACGGTACTTCAGTTTTTGACATTGAGGATTCAGAGACTGGCATACAGCCTCCTTTAAATTTTCATATAATTTAGCTTGACAGTAAATTACATTATGCGAGCGTGACGCAACGGGATGCAGAGCAAATGCATTGCAGTATGTGTTTCATGGTTGTCATTTATATCACACACTGTGACTGTTCAGACCTTATGGTCATTATTGCAAAGGGGGCCTGTGACCTTCTGCTCCAAAAACAGAACCCATGTCATAAGCTGAAGACTTAATCTATTTTTGCAGTCAGGGTGAGAGAACTATATGCCTTTTTTAAAGCTGCTGAAGAACGGATTCACAGATCTGCAGTTTCATTAGGAGGAAGCGTGTGCATTATAAGCATTATAACGTTATGTTATGAAGCATTTATCATCATTTATTCATAACAGGCATTGTGCAATTTTTATGCTGCTGGAGAAATGAAAATAAGACAGTAACTCCTATTCTGCAAGCTGAAGTAAGCAAACCTCTCTGAGTGGTCGGAGTTACAGCATAACAAAACACAAGATTTTCCTGCTCAGTTGTAGACTTAGTAGGGGTCTTTTATGAGTGACTGAAGTTTGGGTCTGGTTGTAGAAGCTCCGTGCCAGTTGATTCCTTTAGAAAAGTTTGGAAATATGTCTTTCATGGAGTTAGAGAAATCAATATTTAGTGAGCTAAATTAGGGGTAAAATTTGAATTCAAGCATGAAGAAACATTTCAATGAAGACAAGCTCTCCATAGAAATGGAATAGCTGTAAGATGTGATGGACTAAACAGGTGCCCTGAGTGTTGCCTGTGGCCTGTCTAGTGGAAGAAGTAGATTGTTATCTGCCTGCCACTTACTTTGAATGGACTCTGCATGGAAATCTGAAAAGACACCTGGAATTATGCACAGATTGCTCAAGTGTGTCACGATGACTCTAGTTTTTCTACCTAGCCATAATCTTTGACAAATTTCCACTGATTCAGGACTGTTTTATGCCTTTAAATAGTTGTGCATTTAATATGTTTGCTAAGCCTGTGTTGCCTTGCTTTTGGCAATGTGGCAAACAAGTGTTTTTATGGGATCATTGAACAGTTGAGATTGGAAGAGACCTCTGGAGATGATCTAGTCCAAGCCTCCTGCTGACCCAGTGGTCAGCTAGAGCAGGCTGCTCAGGACTCTTGTCTCATCAGATTTTGAATATGCCCATGGATGGAGACTGCACAGTTTCATTGCTGTGAAGGAATGCACTTGGGCAAGTGAAAGCTCCTTGAGACTGACTGTTGTTGAGTCACTACACAGGCACGCTGAACTCCACAGTTGGTTGGATCTTGTCCCAAAAGCATAGTGCCAATCTAGGGAGTGAAATTGGATTTGGCTAATAGTAGTGTAGTGTAGAGATTTCTGAAGGATTCACTGAGGTGGGAATAGAAACCGGAGGCACAGTAGTCCCGGCAAGACTTGAGGAAGGAAAGGAACAGTAAGGAAGTGGTAAAATGGTGCTTAGTCAGTGTTACCACAGTATGTATGGGAGTTTGCCAGCTTCTCTGTAGAGCATTCCATCTTCTGGAATGTGGTTTTCATCATGTGTTGTCATTCCTTTTGCATAAATTAATTAGGGGGGGATTTGCTGTTACAGAGTATTAATCATGGCTTCCGTGTTGGAAGTATGATCTAAAGCAAGAAGCATGAGGAAAGGCACTTCAGGGATAAGAGCACTAAATCATCACCAGGCTGTCTGAGTCTGTATCTGCTGTATTGCCTGAGGGTAGAGGAGATGTAAGCTGTGCATTGATGAATGGCTGAAGCTTGAAATCCACAAAGAATAAACTTTTAAAGTAATAGTGCCACAGTGAGACACTGAAACAACTTATGGGATCTTCTTTCCATCCGTGTCTGAGTGCTGTTAGATGTCTCTACATATGTTGGTATAGACAAACTCTCCAGAGAGTTTAAAGATGTTACAGGCTGGAGGCAGGTGAGAAGGAAGGACATTGTCCCTGCGGTGCTGGTATTCAAGGAGATGGTTGGAGTTTAAGCAACGTATCCCATGTTGTACAGGAATGTGACAGTTGGACTAATAAATCCTGAGACCCAGTTCACTAATCTTAGCCATGAGCCCAACCTTCTTCCTATGGTATTTGTTCCATAAGGATCCATGTAGAACCTTGACCTAAGTCAGCAGTCATGGAAAGTATTTTTACTTTTGTTTTTTAAAAATATGTGTGAAGTGAAAGGATTCCAGTCTAATGTCTACAGACAGTTTGCCATGTCTTAAAATATCACTGTTAGGGCTCTTTTGGCAGTCTGATCAGGAAGACCAAGGATTGAGGATATTAGATAAAAGCATCAAAAGTGGTACTGCAATGAGTGTGCCTAATTATCACACCCTCCACGTGGTTCATGTGGTTGTTGAAAGCTGTGAAACGTTAGTCTTTTTTTTTTTCCCTGTACAACTGGTGGCACATCAGTTGTAGAATTCTTGAAACAAGACATCTGCAGCCACTTCACATGGAGTCATATATAAACTCAAGAAAACAGAGTTTAGGTACATCTGAAATAGCACTTTATCAATCGCATTTAACCTACAGCACCCCCCAAAGACTTTGCAGGCATCCTGTCTCCATTCCTGCACTCCACTGACTTGTCCTTGCAGTTCCTGGAGCTGGGCATTCCCCAGTACTGCTGCCAGCTAGTGCAGGAGAGAGAATACCAGCATGGTCTCGACACTATTCTTCTTAGATACTCCTTCCTCTAATGCTAGATAACTCCACATTTTTATGGGAAAATGGAGAACTTCTGCCATCTGAAAAGTTGAGCCAACATTATTCATAAACATAAGATTTATAGCCTGAAATGAATGGGAGGCAGAAGGTGTTATTCAGCTGCTCTCTTTGCTTTTTGTTTAGGAGTTGATGTTAAAGGTAAACACTAATTTAATAGAATTCTTTTAGTTGGATGATGATTAATTATACATTTTCCTTATATTTTTAATGTTTTTTTATAATGACTCTACACGCTTTGAGCTGTGCAGAGGCAGGAGGGTACACGCCAGCGTTTTTCTTTATAAAATAAATCCAGTAATTAAAAGGTGCAGTTACTTCAATTCTTTTTTTTTTTTTCCCTGTATTGTACTAAGATTTCTGGCTCTTTTCACTGTTGCAGATCTGTGGAAGTGTCATCAGTTGGCATGCAAAAGTTGCTGGTAAAGGAACTCTTCTGATTTTCTGCTGAAGTCAGTAAAAGAGGAAACGTGTCTTACTTAACCATGTACAGCAGTGGGCTCATCTCTGTCACTTAGTCAGACATAACTGTATTTCAGCTGTCCTGGTGGACCTCAACCAGGAGTTACCAAGGCAAAGCAAGCTGCTGTTCACCAGCTGGATTTCTTAACAGACTCTGTGCATCCTCCTGTCCCACTGCAGTGCTGGACCAAGCATGTGGCCTTACAATGCCTTCTTAGTTGGCCAATAACTTTTGTTTTCATGGTGTACCTTGTCAGATAAAATGAGTGGTAACTTGGGAAGCCTTGGTAACTCATTCACTTTTGATCTCCATCTGTCTATAAACTCGGATCCAAAAATCTGTGAACAACAGATGACTCAAGTTTACTTGAAATGGCATTCATGAGATTAATCTTTGAGAAAAGAAAATAGGTGCTGAGAAGGCTAGTGGTTCAGAGAGATGGGATTTCCAAAGGAATTTAGGCACCTTAGATCCCTTTGTATTTGAGGGTCCTGCTAGTCCACTTGTATCAGGATGTCCTTAATTACATTTGAAAATTGAGCTTTACATCTTTCAACCTTTCAATGTGCAATTCTTCCCTCTCTGCTGTTTATACTTGCATTACAAACACAAGCTGGTTCTCCTACTTTTCCACTTCCAAGAACATTCTCTTGCGCCTGATAGCTAAAATTGAACAAACAAACAAACAAACAAACAATGAAAACCTCCAAGTCAGAAGTTGTTTTTTTAATGGAACAGAGATTGAAAGTAATACTAGGAAGTAATTTGGGAAGAGATAAATAGCAGCTGTTCTCTTGATGATAAAGACTGAAACTAATTCTATACTCAGTGCATTGCAATCCGTTGTGACACACCATAAAGTCTGTGTACAACCTCATGTTTGACTGAGAGACACCAAGTATTACATATGATAAAGGCTTCAGAAAGAAGTTCCTTTTCTTTTCCTTTCAACTTTTCAATGTAACTTGAGAAAATTTAAATTTTTTCTTTTAAAATTTTGAGAGCATTTTTTTATTTATATATCTTTTACCTGTGTAAACTTTACAAGTTTTATGAGCTACTGTAGTTGTTTAATGTGTTTGGACTCTCTCTGTGGGTCATTATTTCAAATTTACTTTCAAATATAAATGTTTTAAGATGAAAAAATATATTTCACTGCCATAATCTGCATATACTGTTTGTCAGCATGTTTATGAAGCAGAGGTATTTGGGTTTAAAGGTATTTGGAGTTCTGCAAATCAACATCAATATTTCTTTGTGGGCTGCTGCTTGATGAGGTCACTGGAGAGAGACAGGAGCTCCTCAGGTTCTGAGAAGATAATGGAACAACCAACTTAGTCTTTATAATTTCTCTATATGTATAAGTTATAAAACAAGCTTTTAGCCTTGACTGTATTTGAGCTGAAGGAAGCAAGGAAGAGGAACACACATAAAAGCAAAGGCTGGTAAGACCAATGGAAGTGATCAGTATGTGCACTTTAATAGAGAAGAGTCAGAACACAGGGACTGGGGACATATGTCTGGGGGTCACCTTCTCGTGGAGGAACGGCACAGTCTCATTTCTCTGGACTTTATGAGAGGAAATGAGAGGAAATATTAACTATGCACTCTAAGTAAATGTCTGTTTCCAGAGAAGATATTTCTAAGAGTTCATTTCCAGAGGGCAGTAGGTACCTTTGTTTATGTTTTATGGTCTTGAATGTTCTCTGCACTTGACTAGGTTAATTTAAAAAGCATGTAAGGACACAAGTGCAGAGGCTGTGTGTGTGGAGGGAAGCTGCCCTGTGTGCAGCTGTTTACTCTAAACTGAATACATTCAGTGTGTATGGACAAGCTGGCAAATTGCTCATGTTGCAGAAAAATGAGCTGTGATGGAAAACATAATAGATATTTAATTATTCCAGGGGAAACCCTCACATTATGAATGTGCTTCTGCCTGATGTTAAAACATCTGGCTTTAGCTTCTAGCTGTGCTAAGATTATTTTCAATTTCATATCCTGTGTTTCAATGTCACAAAACAAACAGAGCAATGAGCTGACTTTGTATCTTGACCTTTAGGCTGTTTTTATTTCTGGTGGGGTTGGGTTTTTTTTGGTTTACAAGACTAAGTAATTTAAAGTCCAGTCACCTGGGGTATTGTGCTAAGAGTTTAACACATACTGACTTGAGTCCTACTGTCCCAGACAGTTGTAACTAGGACTTTCTTCTTCCTAGTCTCTGTCTGCTTCCCTGCATACGGCCATGGTGCAGAAGGCCTCCAAGTCATGTCATGTCAAATAATGCATGGTCTTCAGAGCTCACTGGGGGAGAGAAAAGTCTGGGAACAATGTGAACAGGCACAGCCAGGCACTTCCACTAATTGTTGTTGTGGACGATGGAACACAAAAGCAGAAGGAGGGAGGGGGGAATGGAAATGTGTCTTGGTGTGGAAACGACTGTGTAAAAACAAATATGCCTGGGCTTGCTTATTGGGAACGTACACGTTACACAGGAGAACTCCCACAACAGGAATCCTCTGCTCTAGTCTGCCCCTACCAGATAATTTTATAAGGTTTCTTTTTTTATTTATTTACCTCTAGAGGCTTTCTTGGCTATTTGGGGTTGTGGACTTCAGCAACCTTGAATAGTAACAGGTAGTGGCAATTTACTGCTGAGCTAGCTTGAAATTTTCTGTTCATTTTCTGTTCTAGTTATTTAATATTGCCTTAATATTGGACATGGGAAATTTAATGAATTCATTATTAATGTAACATGGTAGTTGCATTTCAAAATATCTCCTGCTGAAGTGGAGTTAAATATCTAAGTAACTCTCTTTCCATACTGTGTACTCTAACCCAAAACAGACTGGAGTGGTTTGCAGATCAACCGTATAAAATAAATGAAATAGAATAAAACTATGTATTTGAGGGGAGGTGTATTCATAATTAAACCCCAGAATTTCCTCTCAAGAACTGTTGTGCTGAAATATCTATACTGTATTTTCCTTGAACTCTGGGAAAAAATTAGGTAAAGATAGTGATGAAAGGATGATCATTTTGTAGGATAAACCTGAAAGTGGAACACTTATCCTGTAGGATAGGAACCATATGAAATTATGAGCAACTGAAAATGGAGTTAATAAAGTTAGTGAGATTCGTAAAATGAGTAGATTTATATTTCATTACACAGTGGAACTTCTGGTACACAGGGAAGCTACCAACCCATGCTGGGATACATCATCCTCTGGAGATGATGAAAATACTCTTTACGTCAAGGAAATAGAAAACAAAAGGGCACTTTCATGTTCTTCTGTGCCTGAAAGATCATCCTACATATGCTGCAAAGCAGATATTTCTGCAGTGAAATGCAACAACCACAACTGGTAACCAGCACAATGCAACACAGTTGGTAAAAATCCAGATTTTTACTTTGTCCATTTCCTAAATGAATTGCAACTGTTTGACTGAACCAAGAACCATTATGGAGGCAAGAGGAAAGGGAATAGCCAGCTGAAACACCAATTTGTTGATTATATGATGGATCTGTCATTAGTAACTTGATTATACCAATGCAATTGCTTTTTCTCCAAGAGAGATACTTGTTCCTACCAAGGCTGATTGAAAAGCAGTCTAATTATACCAAAGGATTTAAATGGAAAGAGGAAGATGGAAAACTGTTTACCAGTAGAAATAAGATTGCTGATAGCATTACAGAAAAGTGAGAATGCAGAAGGATAGCATGGTTTATCTAAGGAGTTACATTGATCCCTTTTTACTTAAAAATATGTAAACTCAGTGCCGTGAAAGTTATCAGGACAGCCCTAAAGACTGATCATGGGTCAGAGAGAAAATCAAATTCATCCTATAAAATTCATCACAACAGTCCATTGTGGCACTTCTATTTTGATCAGCAGCACTGGCCTCCCAGCAGTTACCACTGACAATATTTGTCAGTGTGGTGTGGAAATCTGAGTTCCTGGCACTGGGCTGGGAACTTCTTGTCACAGTGATGTGAACATCTTTGCTGACTAAGGCTGGTTTTGAGCATGTTGCCAAAAGATCTCAATGTCTTTGTCTTCTTCCCAGTCTTCCAGTTTTCACATCATATTTGCCTTTATTATGTGCTCCTATTTTTGTAATTCCATGATTTCCGAAAGCCACTGTAACTTCCACACAAATAATAATTCCCCCAGCCAAATACACGAGCTGCTATCTCTAGACACAGTTTCGAAAACCCATCACAGTCACAATATAGACAACAAAAATCAGGCTCACAGAGTTCCATGTTGTGTCTTTATGGAAAAGATTTTTAGTTTTGTTTACATCCTTGAGACGTGGGCAAATTTTAGGGAGGAATATCTTGTTTTTCAGAATTTTGGTGACTTTGGCTGCCTAATGGTGGGATACTTAATACTAATGGGTGCCACAAGATTCTTGTTTTATGGAGGATACCCACAATTAACATTTTAGGGGATTTAAAGAATATTTATTTTTGCTTAAATGGCCTGTTCAGCACAGAGCATGGAGCAGCTGAACCTGGTGGAAGAAGATTTCCAGCTGAGTTGCTCACCCACTGAGTATGATTCTGGTGTTATTTGCCTTAGTGGGAACATTTTCCTTATCATCACTGGAGCTGCTGTTGACAGTGGGGTTGGAGCTGGAGATGCTATTTCTGCATGGGATGGAAGTGTTAAGATCTGATTATGGTTGTCTGCACATTAGAGGGGTGGGAGAAGGAACCACCTAAAGCTTGTGAGTGTATAAAGTATAAATGTGCAAATTGTGGTGCACTGGGAAGTACCCCATCAATGGGTACCAAAATACCAGTATTGTTTTTTCAATTTTGCAATGATTCACTTTGACAAACAGCCAAGTTTCTTCTGGTTGTCCTGCTGAAGGCTTTCTCTCCTTGCAGACAAATTTTAGAGCACTACTTACCACAAGTCTTTCCACATGTGACAGGACTGTGCAAAATGCCTGATATAAGAGAGCTGGGATGGCAATGGGAGAGTGAAACCAGGGTAATATCTGGCTAATGCCGTGATTCACCCTCTCTGCTGTTCTGATTGTGTTACTGCTGTAATTCTGTAGCTTTCTTCCAGCTGCCTAAACAGGCAGGCAGATAAGAGGCTGAACTCAGTGCGAGCCAGAAAACCTAAAATATCTCTTTTAGTATTGGCCAGATACCCAGATCAGAATAAATATATTCAGCCTTTCTCTTTCACATCCTTCTTGTAGAAACAAAATACAAAAAGGCCAAACAGAATTATGACAGACCATATTTTGTTTAAATAGAGGCCTGGTAACTATATGAGATGAAAAGAGGGTTATAAAGCTAAGTCCTTTATATGGATTTACAACAGTCATTTAAATAAAGTATGTCTTTGTGCTCAGGCTGAGGATCTGTAAATTCAAGCTGTTTTATGCATGTCTGCTTAATATAGGAGGAGGTTTAATGTGTAGTACATATACTCGGCTAGATTTTTTTTTTGTTGGAATCATCATGGTGATTTGTTTTCTTTTCTGAGCATCCTGTCAGAATCTATCACCATCTCATTAATAGAAAAAAAAATTCTTTTATCTGTTCTCCTTTGCACACAAGGCCACTTCCAAGGAAAGCTTGATTTTTCTGAGAACCTTCCCAAAGTTCCAAGAAAGGTTCATTTCCATCTGGTAATTAATTAAAAATAGGCCTTAAAAAGTTATTCCTTTCCTTTCTAGGATATTCTGTGACTCAGGCTTTTCAGCACTGCTGTCCGTGAGTGTGACAGTGTGTCATTTTACTGGACTGCCCAGAGAAAGATCTGTGACACCAGTGGAGGGACAGGACTTACCTCTGATGGCTGGAGCTGGAGTTCTTGGTCTGGCACATTGGTTGGGCTGCACAGGTTATTGCTTCGGGTTGAAAATTTAATTATATGTTCTGGCAATAGGCTTAACATTTTCTTGCTCCTGACTTTTTATTGTTGGGAAATTACATCTGAAGCAATTGCGACTGGTGCAATATATTTCTGTATTTCATGTGTAACTTCAAAGCAGAGCGAGTACAAACATTCATCTCGGTTAAGTCTTTTCCAAATACATGTATTCATTAAGCTGACTGTAGAAATTCAGTCAAACATGAACTCAGCTATCACTGGTAATTCATTAACAGATTAATCTAAAACTTTGTCCAAAGCTTTAGTGTTTCATTTCCTCACCAGTCCAAAAATACACAGTCGATTTGGTGGTTAAAGCCAAGCTTAGCCAGACTTTAAGCAATGGTATAACCTCCTAACCACAGGCTCACTTTATCTTGGATCCAGCTGTGCTGCTCCTTCCACGTGTCAGGGCGGTGGAGGAAGAGGATATCCTTGAAGTGTGAAACATGGAAGTCTTGACCCTACCACCCTGATGGCTTTGTTCTTCATCTTGAAGGGAGCATGTAGCCCAAACTGAGCACTCGCTCCACCGACCCTCTGGCAGTGGATTACTTGGCTGGGTACAGTGTATGGAGTAAACTCTGGAACTGGCAACTGATACAAACTTCAGCACCTGAAAAGCTCTGAAGTGCTTTAGAAGTTGTTTTGCTACATATGATTGACATATAGATAGATATGATATATATCTGGGGCAGAGATCACTGGTGCTTAGCAGTCCTAGGAAAATTTATGCAGGAATTCAAGGAAGTTACTTCATCTGGAATACATGATAAGGAGGACTTTGCCAAAAAATGCAAAGTGGGGAACAGAGTTTGGAGTAAAACTTCATTTTCTGAAGGAAACTGTTGTGAGATCCTGAATGGACACAAGTGGTTTGCTTCTCTGTGCCTAGAGAAAAACATGTTTTTGTTCATTCCGTGTAAACTCAAGTGCCTGCTTGCACTGGCCCTGGTTTGGAGGGCTTCCTAGTGAACCCTGTAACATCAGTGCCCTAATTAATCTGGGTCTGAAATGTAAAGTATCACCAATCATTGTACTGTCAATTCTTGGATACCTGCAAGATCCTGATATTGCCCAGGCTTATCTTGTTATCCATGTGCTATTCAGTTTATCCTCTGTAGATTGCAGCTCTTATCAGATAGATGTACCTTCTAAAACCAACCTTCTGTGCACTCAAGCTTTCACTTACACCTTAAACACTGGGAGACCTGCTTTATTTGAACTTGCCAAAAAAGTGGACTCTTGGAGGATATCCAGGTTTTTATTGATGGGGTATTCAATCCAAGTATTTGCTTTAAAACTCTCCTCAAAAGAAAGCCTGGTGAGAGAGCCAACCTAACATAATAACCCTAATGCACTGCCCTCCCCCATCTCCTTCCTTCTGCAAAGTTCTGAATGTTTAGGAAAAATAGATGAGTTAATGATACCCATGTTGCCCTGGAAGTATCATTATTTCTGATATAAAGCTTGGAAATTAAAAATATAAGAAGTAACTTGCCCAAATCTGTAGCAACCTGGAAAGTAGAGCTTAATGGCTCCCTAGTCTTATACATAAGCAAAAAACCTCATCTTCCTTAAAGCCAGACCATTCTAGGTAATTCAGCACTGGTAGATGTCTTGGCCCACTCTCCTCCTGATTCAGCACTGACTCTGCATGGAGCTTTCCATGTGTAAGTTCAGCTATGATGAGGCTCCCTTTGGCCTCAGGAGTTCACCTGTGATAAGGTCTGTCCCCAGACTCCTGTGTCAATTAGATGTACTGCCTTCTGTTGTGGATCAAGTCAATTTGTGTCAGTTGAGGCAGAACCAGAGAGCACCGTGAGTCTATAAAACATCCCTTCTCTGCCATTCAGTGTTGTTAAGGCTGATGGAAATAAGCCAGCGTTAAATAAGGGGTGGGAAAGTATAGCCCTGCCTTAAACTGAGTACAGCTGCGCTTTTGTTGCTCGAGTTATATGCGAGGGCAAGCAGTGTTTTTGGCATGCTCTTGGCTCCGTAAAAACCCTGCTGAGGGAGCAACGGAAGTTACTCCCACTATTTTAAAAGACAGGTCACCAGACTCCCAAAGTTACAGCAGCTGAAGCCTCTGGAGAGTCGTCTGTTCCCTGAGCCCTGGGGAGAGCTGAGGAAGAGCGTTTGCTGCGAGGGACGCCCTCACCGTGGGAACTGTCGTTTGAACCTGGAAAGATGGTGACAAATCAGTCCAGAATTCTCCCAGTGAGGGTCTCATTCTTCTAATTGTGGTAAAAATAGTCTTCCACGTGGCTGAGACAAGTGAAAGTTGGAACCATGGTGGTGGCTGGTCAAATGCTTGTAATCCTAATGCTGTGTATTTCTGTGTTGCCATTCCCATCCATTTTGAGGAAGTTTTTTCTTCTTTTCTTTTCTCTGCCCTGTTTTACTTGTAATTTCATTTTTAAAGCTCTTCCTTCCTCTTTTTGAGCTTCTCTTTTAAACCAATTAAAATGAAATCACTTTCAGATTCACAGAAACAATGTTTGCTTGCTTGTTTGTTTTACTGGGCTATTCAGTAGGTTATGGAGATAATTTCTGCTTGTTGACTAGATTGTATAGGTAGGAGCATCTTGATTCCCCTTTGGTGTCATTATACAGCTCTTCATCAAATCTTAGGGTATTTTAGACTCTTAAATAAGGAGATGATCATTTTCCTGAGTAGTATCCCATGTTTGTCATGTATATGGGTGTGCCAACACACACCTCCATATTTCCATGTGTATTATTTGCATATAATCCTCGCACCACATTTGATGTGAGGTTTTTGAGAAGGACCAGAACCATGGCATTAGGGAGCAAGGGCTTCTTATGACAAATTTGGTGTGTTTTGATGCAGATTTAACAAAAGAATATGGTTGTCATACTCTGAACATGGAAAAGGTCATGCTCTGACATGTGGCCACATGTTGTGTACCGGTCTCTTTACAAATTTAGAAAACAGTTCAGAATTAATCTTTCTAAATCATTCTGGATTTTTATGTTGACTCTCACATTCTCCATACAATGACTCCTATCCAGATGTCCACAGCTCTTACTGATCTTTCAGCCATTAGACATCTGGACTGTTTCTCCTCTGCAGATCTGTCAGCTTTTAGGTCTACAATAGGATCAGAACTTCTTAAGCCTAGGAAAAAAATGCTAGAATTAATTATTATTTATTTCCATTCTTTCTCTAGAGAATGCATAAAGCAAGAAGGAGCCTTCTTTAACCTGCCATTTATTTCCACCTCCTACTCCTGTAGGAAAATCCTTTAGGTAGCCCCATCATATCTTCCCCACAATAAACTTCAGTAATCTGAAAAGTGGTAAAGTTTCTTGTTCTTATTAGAGTTCTGCTCCAGAATTTCACTCTTTTCCCTTCCTAATTTCCAACCTAAATTTATTCACAATAATTTTCCATTTTCTAATTGCACCCACAAAGTGTCCTTTATCTCTTCTCCCTTGTTGATGTTTATGCACCTTATGTAACTGTGGAGAAGGATCACATTCACTATCAGCTGTCAACTGTGAAACGAAGCGAGCCAAGCTCCTTTAGTCACGTCCCTCAAGAGAGACTCTGTGTTCCTCTCATCTCCAAAACAGCCTTTTGGTGCACCTGTTCCCAGCTGAACTAACCTTTCCTGAGCAGATGACCAGAACTGTACACATTATTCCAGATGAGTTTTCACAGTGCTTATATATATCTACATAGTATTAAAACTTTTTATCTGCTCTGGAGGCTTCCTGACGCATGTTCTAATCACATGTGCTTTATCCATGGCAACAGTACCATGACAGCTCCTAGTTAACCTTTTGAGACAGGTACACTTCAGTTTGTCTCTAACCAGCTGTTGAATGCTCACAGTTTAGATAGAATTATAATCCCTTAAGTACATAATTTAGGAATTAAAAATTAAACTAAAATCATTAAATTGATAAAATTAACCTGATTTCTGTTCTTCCAGTGGTTTATGTTAAATTGTCCTTCCTGTGAGATATTTTGATGTTTCTGTTAGGGAGTGAGCCCAGTAGCTTGGTATCATGCCCAAGGTATCTGGCTTAGGTTAAACATTCTGAGATTGCTTACCCAGGTTTTGGGAAATCATTTCATGGAAAGATTGTTGCTACCTTTGCACTAGGGACTTTTAATTCCTTGTTGTCCTCCATCCTGTCCAGAATTACAGCAAGAGAGCACAAGAGGCTCCTCCTTCACCTCAGCTCTCATAGCTGGCACTGGAGTGGTGTAATGTGGCAGAGAGAAACAGCATGAGGATGTACAGGAGGTAACAAGGGTTTGCTGGGTGCACACTAAGTCTTGGAAGAATTTATTAAGAAATTGAGATCTCTCCCACAGCTGTCTGGGTTAATTTCTAGGCCAGAGTTGGGCAGAGTCTCACAGAGATGGTACAAGACAGACCATGAGACCCTGCCAGATTTCACAGTCATGGCAGAGGTGAAGGATCTTTGTGATTCAATATTATGGGGCTTTTTATTTGACAAAGAATTTATTTGTCTAACTATGCCTTTTTAATCTTAATTTTAGCTAAAACTTAGCCTGAAAAAAAATTTACATCTTAGGGGGAACATCTTTCAAAGTTTGTTAAATTATAGCCCACCAAGACAGGAGTTGTTTGCTAAGTATTTGTGTAGAATTTGCTATAGACTGTGTAGCCCATAGACCTTCTGTTGCAGAACTATGAGTGAAAGTAGATTGCTTTCATGCAGGAAGACAAACTAATTATCTGACCAAATTGTTAAGACAGTATTAAAAGTTTAGTTAGGACTACTTCTGTCATCCTTGCAGCAGTAGTAGCTGTCTAGAGCTTTAAATTTATGGTAGAGAGAGTGATTAGAGCAAGTGGATAGGGTAGATGTTTGGTGGTTTGGCCTAAAACTACATGACCTTTGGAGCTAAACCTGCTTATTTTTGGTCTCCCTCTGTTTAGGGAAACCTGCTTTTCACACTTGCTTTATTGATGGGGTGTATAGGTCTTGAAAGAAACTGAGCTCATGTGAGGTAGCGGTTGCTCAGATTCTACTTCAAGGTCTTCTCCATCTGGCTTGAGAGGCTGATAATGCTTGAAATAATATTTAAACTTTTGTATACTTTTTCTTTCTGCTACATTTTATAAACTTTTCTTGTTCCCTGTTTCCCTAACTCCCCTCCTTATTTCTTTCTAATTTTATTTTTGCTATCTGTTTCTTCTGGTCTCTTTGAAGGGTGTGAGCCATCCTTTTCCAGTGGTGATATTCAAGGGAAATAAAAGGTTAATACAAGATCTGGGCAAATAATGATTTGTTTCCAGCAGTGCTACCAGCAGAATTGGCTTTCAGCTGCATTGTGTGCTGAAAACTGATGACTTACAATTGGCTAGAGCTGACAGTGGGGCTGGAGCAGCTGTGGTACAGCAGGACAGCAGAAATTTGCAGAAACAACTGGTTTGGTTAAAGCTGAAAAAGGATGTTGTTTTCCTCCCTTCTTGTGTAAGTAGATGCTCTGAAGGTTTTCTTGTGCTGGTAGAAACCTGCTGAGAAGCAGCAAGATTTCAAGAACAAAGGCTGTTTGCATGTATATAAACTTCTGCAGTGAAATGTTTAAATAATTTTATTTGGTAATGCTTATGTTCTGGTAAAGCTTGGGGTTTTTTCTTTTCCTATGGATTTAGTATTTGTGATAAAGTTGCTGGATTAACAGCCTTATTGTAGTCCATTTGTCCAGGGAGGAGGTACTGCCCCTGGCCTGGCATTTCCTTTGGCTCAGTCTAGATCCCCTGGAGAGGATGCTCATGTCCATTCTGGTGTCTGTCCACTCCCCCACCACCCTGTGTTGATCTGAGAAGTTATACTTTGCTGAAAGCTGTGATAGTTTCCGTGTTTCAGGCTCTGGACCATTTGAAATCCAATCAAGTACAAATTCATCTCGTGGCAGCGAAGCTGATTTATGAGAGCACTGTTGGGGAGGGCATTTGCTGTGCCAGGGGAGCTGTGTCTCTGGCTGGTGATTCTGGAGAGAAACCAGCTGCTGCTCTCGCCTGTTATTCCTACCAGCTCCTCTTTCTGCCCTGCTGCTATCAGGACCAGTGCAGTTCTTCCAGAGAGATACAACCCTTCCTGTGGGAGCATACATTTTCCTCTGGGAAAATGCATTGGGTTTTTGTTGCGGTTTCCTTTTTTTAAGTATTACCTAGCAAAGTCTTTTCATCTCTGCTGGTGATGTTGCTGCTGCTTCCCCCCGGGCTGCAGCGCGCACCCTGAAGTGCGTCAGTGTGTTGCCATAAATGCTGAGCACTCCGTTGTTCCCTTAATCCCTGCTGACTCCATCGTTTCTGGGCATTATTGGAAAAGTGCTCACCTCGGTAGCAATTACACATGGTCCACTAGACTCCGTGTTCTCGCCTGCGTCATCACATGGAGCGGTGTTGGAACTGGGTAGATCTTCCTCCAAAGAGAGAGGAAAACAACGGGGAAGGGAGGGTGTAAGTGGCTCTTCTTATCAGCAAAAAAAAAAAAAAAAAGAGGATTTGTTTTCGAAGACTAAGCTGCTAATGCTGAATGACATAAAGAAAGAGATAAGAGAGCTGCTAAGGCTTTGAGGAGGGTCGTGAGGACAAAGTATGCTCTGCAAGGAGGATACAAAAGAAGAAGCAAAGCAAAACCAATACAGTTATGGAAAGAAAAAATTAGCCCCTCCAGGTGGGAGCTTAGCAGAGAAAATGGGCCACAGTCAGCAAGGTTATGATGTCTATGTCAAGGAAGTCAGGGCCAGTAAAGGCTGCTGAGGATCATCCTCCAAGTAGCAGACTTAAGATCCATAAGCAACAGAAGAGAAATTGAAAAGGTAAGGGGCTTGATTTTTCTCACCTTCCTCCAAAATAATTTACTGTAGCTGCACTGCTTGGAAGAGTTGCAGCATCAGGGTGGGTTGTTCCCATACCAACTCCCGTGGCTTTGATTGATTGGTAACAAATAAGCTTCCAAGGCCAAAGGTGAAAAATTCCACTGATGTAATTATATCTTGAAACAGAAAGAAGTCTATGAAATAGCAGAGAATGGTGTCCAAGACAGAGTGTCTCTCTCAAGGGAAGGTATCACAGGACTAATGGATGAGTTTGAGTATTTAGCTGGGAAGCTCAAATTACCTTCAGAACACATTAAAAGCAGGAAAATTTTTTTGCAGTTTGATGAAATCAGGTGAACAGCCTGAAATAGAAGTGGCAGAAAATCTGACCTTTACTTTTCATTAAGTAGCCATGGATTACCCATAGAAAAAAGCTGTGATGAGATACGTTAGTGTTCCTGACAAATCTGAGAACTCCATCAGGGTCAATCAGGATGTCCTGAGTTTTGTCCAGATCTTTGATGTAGTTATGGGTGGGACATGGTGAAAAGAACTGGTGGAAAAAGTAAGGGCAGCTGGCTTTAGGCTTTCTGGAGTTGGTGATGTCTGTTACTAACCTATTTTACCTCGTTTCTTAACTTTACCTAGTAATAGTGGAAATGGGGATCTGACACAGCCCAGCCATACAGAGCCTTGTGTGTTTTGGTATTTCCCCCAAATCGAGTTTATTTTAGTGGGCTGAAATTTTAACATTGGCATGATCTATCCTTACTTCTTGCCATGGATTTTTTCTGTATTTGCCATCTGAGCTTCTCGTGTGCTGGACAACACAAAGCAGGGCTGCTTCAAAACATAATAGTCGACTTGTTATTAGTAGCTTGTTTGTTTGTCCTCAGGCCTATTTATAAAAACAGCTCCAGGCAGAGAATTCGGCCAGTAGCCCAACCACTAAACAATTACAGATCTTTTCTCGGAGCAGTGTGTTCAGATCTATGCAATAATTCAACAGCCAACCATAGTCCCTGCTCGCATGTGTATGAAAGTAACTATTTTTGTGGCCCCAGTTTTTTTCATTTTTAAAAAATAAAAACAGTCTCAAAAGGAATCCCTGTTAATGTTATGAAAATACAAGATTTAGCTTAGAGGTATCACTGCCAGCTCAGTAAAACCAGGCCCCAGTAAAGTATGCAGGACTTAAAAGGAAGTCAAAGTGGTCAAATAGATATGAATAAAAAACTATACATAGGCTGCAAACTCAGAGAAGGAATTCAAGGGACTGGTACTCACGAAGGACCAGGATTTCCAGCTCTTCCCCATGAGGTTGAAGCAAAAAAAAAAAAAAAAAAGGGAAATCCCTCTGTAAGGGAGAAGATTTATTTTATCATCTTATTTTGAAAGTGCAATGTAATATCTGGTTTTGTTGGTGCTATGATACTTCACAGATTTCAGTTCACAAGTGTGACAGATGGTTGATTGGGTGTGCATGGTTAGTGGTGCAATGCAGATTAGATGCACTTTTTAATTAGCAGATGTAGAAGTACAGGGAGCAAACAGTAGTCCCATGGTGGCCAAAATGGGATAGAAGTAGAAGGAGGCCTAAACATTTGGATCTGGCTCTTGGTTTTGTTCAGACAGCTGTAATAGCGTAGCAGGAGGATTTTGTGAGAATAGCCTGGCAAACAATAGTTAGTAAAGGAGTCTGGTCAGTCTCGTGAAAGGTGGGAATGTTCAGATGAGACTTTGGAGGGAAGCCTGTCCAATGGAGATTTCAGGCTTTGCACAAGGCTGGATCACTCCTCTGTATACAAAGTTCAGAAGTCACGAACCAGGACGTCTCTGCTCAGAGAATGTGGATTTGGTAACCAGATTGGTTGTATTTCAAGGGTTTGAAATGTTCTTTCTGCACTTGAAATGCGTGTCTGTGTTTGCTAGAGGTGGCGCAAGGTTTTGGCAGTTTTATGTTTGATTATAATTGAAGCCTTAAGGAAGACCTAGAATTTGGGATTTAACCCCAAAATCGCTATGGAACTCGTTAAATGTTTAGATATTGGGGTTTTAAAAACTGTTATTTTATTATTATTTTACTTTATTCTTCCTTGGAGGGAAAATAAAGCAAATCTGTCTGGCTGCTGCCATGGAGAGGTGTGGCAGGGACAATCTGTTCCTCAGATAACTCAGGCCTAGCTTATATAAATACACCCTTGAAACATCCGATCCCTCTATTGATGTATATAGATTGAGGCAAATTCTGAAGTAGCTTAGAAGCCAACTGCTGTGCATAGGGCAAGAGTTGGAAATGCAGAAGCCCTTTGTCTTCCTGTGTACACATGTTTCTGGACTGCATCTCCAGCTTGGACAGCAAATTGGAGGGATAGAGAGCATGGATGGGGGAAGCTCAACAGCATCGTCTGCTGCCTCTCCCACACAGCAGCCTAGTAATGGGATTCAGAAAGACTGTATTTTAGGAAGCATCCTGTGTCCCTGTTCACTCCTCGTGTTCATGAAAAAAGATCGAAGATGTCATGTTTTGGATGTCATGGCTCAAAATTGAAGTCATCTGGTACTGAAAAGTGTATATAAAGTGTCTTGAACTGGGAGGGGAGGGGGTTGGAAGGAATCCTGTGGCATTTGTAGAGGTTTTTCTCATATGATTCATTTTCTTTGTTACATGCAAACTAGTATACAATATTGGACTAAGGAACAGATTCAGACTTTAACAATAAAGAGTTAAGTTCTGCAAAATTAGTGACCTTTCTTCTTTTTTTCTTTTTTTCCTTCCAGGCCCTCCCCGCCCCCCCCTTTTGCCTTGTCTTCTTTAGAGTTTAAAAATGGGGAGCAGCAGAGATGTAGCTCTTGATCTCAGTTCCTTCTTTTTGCACAGAGCCCTTGTTGGACTGCCCTGATCTCCCTCCCTACAGATTATTCGGCCACTCTTCTTATTAAGGGTTAAGATCTGATGGTGTTGAAACCAGCCTCTTGTTTACAATCATTGCAGAACTGTAGTATGGAAATTTCCATCTGCAGCAAGATTAAAAAAAAAAAAAATCCCTGCTGATTTTGTGAACATTTGGATCCAAATAAAGAAATAGTGGCTGAATCAAGCATATTAATTCTGAGTAGCACATACAGTGTGTTCAGCCAAAGAGGTCTAAGCTAATAGCCCCTCATCCTCTGAAGAAATTAGCTTGTTCTATTCCTACAGCCAGCAGAAGTTTTTTCAGTATCAGCATGGGGAACTTAATCTCACTTGCAGAGGTACCTAAACTGTTCAACTCTGATAATCTTTGTATTAAGGTCCTCTAAAGTGCAGTGCTTTCTTCTTTAGGGAGATATGACTAAGGTAAAAAATCATTGACTTTGTAACTCTTGCCAGTGGTGGGTTAATTTTTCTTGTTTTTTAGCTCTTTCACCTGTTTGGGCAAGGACAAGTACAAGGATGTTGATACTTTTGGAGAGTAGTGTTCGTAGTGCAAGATGCCTGTGATAGATTTAAGTTTATGCTTTGATTATTTTTGGAAGGAAAAAAAAAATCTGTGGATCCTACAGGCATTTTGGAGAAACCAGAAGTCCTTAACTTCTCTAAAAGCAACACCAGTGCTGTCTCTATTTCTCACACTGTATTCCACACATTTCCAGTATTACAAGGGGTGTAGTTTCACATAGAACTTGTGCTGGATTTTCCATATCATTTCTGAGCACACACAAAAAAAGCACCCATTTCCCTGCAGCCACAGCTGGCTCTCCTGCTCCTTCCACAGCCCAGTGGGTCAGCAGTCTGGTAGTGTCTGCATTGGGCACAGGAGAGTTCACTGTTTACATTTAAAACTTGCATTGAAGACTCTGATATTTTCTGTTAATCCCAGAATTTAAATTATTGTTACTGTGTTAAATTCCTGACAGAAGCAGATTATAAAAAGCAAACTTCATGACAAAATGCACAGTTGTGGTTTGGGGAGGAGGTTCTTTCCCAGGTTGATGCTTTTCAGTTGTGGACACGTTAAGGTTTGTCACTGGGTCAGTCTGAGAAGGAGCTTTTGATATGTTTGTGAAGCTGTACTGCTGGTCCACGTGCCGCTGAGAGGCAGGAATCAAGTGATCCCTCTCTTGTGGGCTGTGCTCAGAGCTCACTTGAGCTCTCTTGGCCTCTGTCTAATGAGCTCAGTGATCTCGGCATCTTCAGGCCGTTTTAAGTGACTGTGTTTTTGCATGAAAGCAAAGCTGAGGGTGTTCCACTTCCTCCTATTTTACTTCTAGGACAAGTTATAATTAATCTTCTCTTGCCTTTGTAAGCCCTAACCCAAAGCACTGCATAAGCAATAATAATCAAGGTTAATAATTCAATGCTATAGTGATTTATATTTTCAGAGGCCTCTATAAGCATTACTCAAGTTAACTGTTGCAACACTTCTGCTGTAAACGAGCTTTGGGCTCACTTTTTCTTAGCTGGAGAAACCTCTTGCTGCAGTGCAGAGCTCTGTTGAAAGACTGAGGGAAACAAGTGGTGGCATTGGGATGGATTCCAGCAACACCTTTTGCCAGAATGAGGTGGGAAGCCTTGGGTTTACCTGGCAGGGGAGAATGTGTGATAATGCATAACCTCTCTGCTTGCTGGGAAGAGCAAACATCTCCCAACAGCATCCGAGGGGGCTGTGCTGTGCATGTTTTTAACTGTGCCCTGACAGCTGCAGGTGATTTCCTGCCGGATAGCAGGAGGGTGGCTGCACATATCTTTGTTGCTGTGATTGTGTGTAGAGGAGTTGGCCTCGTGCTCACCAGCTTGCTGGTGCAGGGCACGCTGGAACAGTCGGGCGGGATTTGTCCCGGGGGAATGAGGAAACACTGTAAAAAAAATCAGGATCAGAATTCATTTTTAATCTGACTGCCTTTGGGCTGCCAGTCTCCATGTGAAACATTATCTGTGGCACAAGGAGCACTTCAGTGACTGCTTTTAGGCTGGTTCTTGTTTTCAGTCATGAAGCTGTTCCCCTGGTAGTGTCCTTGTGGTAGAAGCAGGTGGACATTAAAAAGGAGAACGTGGATATGCAGATGAAATGCTCAGTATTTCACAGTCTTCCCACCTTAGCGCTGACGTGGGTCTCTGCCCAGGTCTGCCCTGGTCTCAGGGTGCTTTTCTCAAGGATGTTTTGCAAGCTCCTGTGTGTCAGGATACCACCCTTTTGCCATTATTGAAGATGGAGCAAGGTCTCTCCAGCTTCACCAGTGGTAGGAAAGGCACTGAAATGGGAGGAAGGCTTCTGTATTCCCTGATATTCCAAAATCCATGGCTCAAAAGAACAGAAAAACCCATTTCACAGTTTTTTGTTTTGTTTTTTTTTTTTTTTCCAGACAGTTCCATTGTTTTTGTTTTCACCCACAGTCTTCTTAATTTGTAGAGAATGAAAATTCTACAGTGGAAGAGAGAATATCTTAAAAATGAGAAAAACCCGCACACAACTCTGGGGGAGATCACAAAAAGTTTTCCAAGCTTTATTGTTGCTGAGAGATGCACTTGTAAGATAAATTTGAGTCTGCATGTGTGGGTTTGCCTGGTAAAACTTGGGCACTTCATGTTAGAGGCAGAATTCTGGCAGTGGTCAAACCAGTGGGATTTTTGCCAGTGATTTTAATCAGAGCCAGAATTTCACCCTAGATCTATAATCTTGTGTAATCTCTCTTTGAAGTCACATGAATTTTTAACCAATGTCTTATATAACACCCAAACAATTCACTATCCACCCAATATTGTCTTTTTCTGCATAACCAAAGCTGAATGTTCCAAATGTGTTTTCTAAAACTGGAGATGAGACAAAATTAAAAACAGGACATTTTTCCCCCCGTTTCAAAAAATATTGGGTGTTCGTAGAATCACTTTGATGCTGTGGGTATAGTTTTCTTTTAAACCCCTGGTCTGACCTCATAGCTAACCATGTTTTAAGCTTGAGGTTTGGGATAAAGATTTATGTAGATCCCTTCCAACCTGAACTGATCTTATGATCCTATTTTGGACCTTAGAGAAATGCCTTTTGGACTTATCTGCTGGTTAAGAAGTTGATAGGCTGCTGAAAACACTGTTTGTCTCTTTAAAATGAATATACTTATCAACCATAGTTCAACTGAAGAATTTTTGAGTTTTGGTTGATATCTCTGCATATTTGGAGCCCCGTAGCCAGTGACTGGCTCTACTGAAACCTGAATTCCATTTCCAGCTTACATGGTCCCAGAATTTCACTCTACCATCACCACAACATCTGGGATTTTTAAGACTGACTGCAGATGTGTTTTGAACCTGGACTAAAAGAGAGAAGGTGAGATGGAAATGCATTCAATACATTCAGTACAGTAGTAAAATGCTTCCATGTCAGAGAAAGTTAGAGGAGTATCACGCAAAATCACTAGTTTGAGGCCAGAACTCCTGTGTTGTTTTGAAAGGTGTAGTTTCTTTCAGATCATTGTAGATTATGAATATTTGGAGTTTTTCAAGACAAGACTGGATAAAGCCCTGTGCATCCCAGTTGAAGTTCACTGTTGACTCTGCTTTCAGCAGGAGGTGGATCTAAAGACTTGAAAATTCCTTCCCCTTTGAATTGTTTTATGATCTTGAATCATGCACAGATCTCCTTGCATTAGCGGATCCTTGTCAAACACAGACTATAAATCACCAGGTGATAGTTCACAGATTGTCTTTCCAGTGCAGATTATTTTTAATTTCTGTACTCACGCAGGACTGAAAGCTGGATTTTTGCTTTGCGCTTAAATTCCTCAGCAGATGTTCTACCTGTAATTAATGTATTTGAGGCTTCAGCATCAGTTGCAGATCACCAGATCATCAGTGAAGGGATACAACAGGCCAAATACTTCGGGTTAATGGAGAAATGGATGTATAACATTCCTTGGCCTGTACAGAAGTCAAACTATGTTGGAAGAACAGCCTTTGAGGGATTTAGGAATCTGTTGTTGCTTGCATTAAGGTAAAACCCAGGTTCCTCTTGGTGCTAGGCCCTACACAGACATACAGTGAAAGAAAAATTTTGCCCTGAGGAGTCTATATTATTTGTAGTCAAAGCTGAGGAGGGGCTTCAACAGGAAAACACGCAGTAGAAATTACTTATTGAAAGTCAGAAAATACGTCAGTGACAGAGATGACTCGTATTTCAGTGTCCTGTTGAACTGATGACACAGTCTTTCAGGACTGAGGAAATGTAATCTACACCTGGGAAGATTTTATACTCCCCAACAACAGCATCTTAATTCAGGAGTAAAATTGCTGTTGAGCTGTACAGGTTTATATACACATCTTTTAATTTAGAAACAGTTAAGGAAAACTTTTTGGCTATATTAATCCATCTGTACTGTCGGTTTAATGAGTTACCTTTTTCAGCCTTATAGTAGTACCTTGGTGGTTTGGGTTTTGTTAAAAATAAATGGCTGTCAGTTCCTCTTTCTTTGTGGCTTCTTAATTTTTGTGATTTTTATCATAATACGTTTTTAACCTTTAATTTCCTTTCAGTTCTTTTCTTAAAAGAAAAACCTTTGCCTTTACAGATCAGTCAGGTTTGAATGAGCTTGCAGGTATCTGACTCAAGCTAAATTTGCTGTAGAGCACATCTTTGTAAAACCATGAGTTTTCTTTGGTGAGGGTTAACTTTCCATTACTTTGAGTTGAATGCTTCAGCCTGGGAATTGTTTCAAGTGGCAGATTAAGAGGTTTACAAAGAAGTTTGTCTAAAGTACTTAGGAATGCAGGATTTGCAATAGCAGGTGAAATAATTTGTCAGTTAAGTCTGGTAACTTGCCTCCAGCAATTGTCAGTCTCTATTGGTGAAAATCTGTTCTCTTTTTCTCAGTACCCCTTGTACAATTGGGCTGGTTACTTGTGTAGGATAACTGTGGGGGAAAACACGGATTGTGTTTTAAAAGAATAATTACACTGCAAACTTGACCCATATTTTAAAATGTTGAATTTGGTTCAGAAAATTTCAGTCTGTAAACTTGGTTTTTATGTGTCCTCCCCCCCCGCCCCCCCAAAAAAAAAGGACAGAAAGCATAACCTAGTTTTCTAATTTATCTGAATTAACATGTGTTTTTCTATAGAGGTCAATGTAGTTCAGAGCAAAAGAATGCATTAAGGTCGGTTATGTACCCAAGGACCATTTTAAGACAATAATTGGTAAACAAGAGATGACCAGGATTAGAAATCAGTGGATTGAAATTTATTTGGTGGAGATAAGGCCCCATTTATAAATGAGAAGGTGACCACGTGCTCAGTACCACTTTTGAGAATCCATCATTGGTAACCAGAGTGTTAAAATCTGCATCTGATATTTGGCAATTGGGGGCCAAAGGAAGCGTGTTCTGCTTTCATGACTGCTAGCCCACTATCCTTTACCTGCCCAATCTGTCACTGGCCTTTCCTTATTGTCATCCTGAGGAATGTTGTCATCAGGCTGGGACAGAAGGATGGACATGTGTAACAGTATAATCTCTCTGCCTAGCTCCCTAATGCCACCTAAACAGGAAGGTTTGGGGATTTTTTTCCCCCTCCCTCTCTCACTTAGTGTTTTCAGAGAATGCAGGCTGTAATCAGTCACGTGGCTTTGCTTTTGCATCATGACTGTCAGCACCTGAAGGAAAATCTTAAATTGCCAAGCACTGCTGTAAATTGGACAGGTTGCTGCATGGCTGGTTGGGCATTGTACTGTGTCTGTCTTACTCCAGCTAAAAGCAAAAGGAATAAAGAACTGTGTTGAAATGAAAGCTTTACATTTTTGGCTGCTTTAAATTCTCCTTCTTCGATAGGACACTTTTAAAGACAGTGTTTACTACTTTGATACTAATCAGGCCAATGTTTCTGTACCTTAAAACTCCCAGACTTGCTTAGTTATTAAATGATATTTCATCTATTTCATATTTCACTCTTGCACTCTCAGCAACTATTTTTTATATAAATATTATCACAGCAAGCCCGCTAAGGCAGAACAGGGCTTTCGTCAGTGTTACCCAGACAGCATTTGAAGAAAAATCCCTAAACAGCCAAGGACAGTGGTGGAACTTGGTGTTACAGTACAGTTGAACCAGTTCACCTCTCCCAACTCCCTTCTTCTCATGGGTTATGGAACTGGCTGGAGAAGGGTGTGTTGGCTGAGGACCATTAATGAGTCAGGAAGCTTTTTGCTCTTGTACCTGTGATTGAGTTTATGGGCACTCTTTGTGCTGTGTTCCCACTGTAAATGAAATGGAAAGTGCTCCTGGGTTTTGCAAGAATGCTGAGATGTAGCTAAAGTGTTTGATGAACAGCTTGTGTGGGATTTTAGCCTGGTTGGAGCATTTTGCAATGTAAACATAGAATAAAAAAGTGATGTGATCAGAAAATCTACTTGACCCGTTTGTGAGTTGAACTTTGTACTTTTTCTGGAACTCTCTTTCCTCCAGGTGATCCTTGGGTTTTGCTGAAGGGAAGGTGTAGTTTCTGCCAAAATAATGCCATGTTTCTGGTGCCAAAGAATAGGGGATTGTGCAGACAAGAGGACTTGAAACAAAATGTTGACACCTACAGGACCTTGCCCATTCACCAGGGGAGCAGAGCACTGGCTGAACCCCTCTGTCCACCAATCTCAGCTGGAGTTCTGAGTGCACAGGGAAAATGGAGTTGATGTGGTTGCAGGAACAAGAATCTATCAGTATCTACATGTGCTTCAGGGTTATTTTCTTTGTTACTAATGTTATTTTTTGAAAACTGTAGACTTTTACATAGAGTCCTGTTTCGTGGAATGTTATTCCGTGCCGTGAGTATCTTGAATACTAAATGAAAGTCAAGAAAATTATTACAAATTTTGAACTTCTAAGAATATGTTGAAGACTACAGCATGTTAGAAAGCTATTGAGGCCACTTAAGACCAGGACTATTCAAATATACATTTTTCTTTCCATTTGTCATATTGGGTGAAGGGAACCAGATCTATTGTTACAAAAATTATATTTCATTCCTGCTGTGCATCAGCAGATAGCTCATAATTGTCTACTGTGGGATAAAACAATTGAAATTGAAACTACAATGGATTCAGCATTTATGAAATCAAAGCTAAGGTCTTAAGCCCCACTGGTGTGACACCCTCTGGAAGCATTGGCTTCCCATTCTGGGTCTTAGGAGTCCAGCCTTGTGCACTGAAGCAGGACAGGTGTGGCTGGACTGGACTGAGGTCATGGATGGCTGATAGGTCACACAGAGCCAGTAGGATCAAGGAAAAGAGGGAATAACTGCTAAAGCAGGACATGGTGCCCCCACAGCCAACCCTCTCATCCTAGTCCTGCACGCAGCCAGAGGTGTGGGTTGAAGCTCTGCCTCTGCTGAATCCAGATGGGAGGAGGAGATAATGCTATAACCTTTCTCATCCAAGACCACCCTTTCCATGAAAATGGAGGGCATGGGATGTTACAGAACTGAGATCCAGCCTCCAAAGCTATCAGACCACCTCGAGCTAAGCTATTTTTAGTAGAAGCTCCTACCAGAAGGGTTTGCCAACTTCCAAAGCAGCAGGTTCTGCAGCATCCGTTGGTTGTCTCTTAAACTTTCTTGTCATATTGACAGGAAATTATCCTTAGTGTCCAACCTAAATCTTATTTCCTGCAAATAAATTGAATGATTTTTGTTCTTGGCTTAGTGACCATGGAGAGTATTTGACCACTGGTGTTTTTATTTCTCGTCTTCTCCTTCCTAGCCTTGAAACCCCAGTTCTATCAACACATAGACCATATTTGATAATCTTCCTCTGGTTCTCTGGGCTGTTCCATTTTGGGGCACTGTGTTTTGAAGAAGCTCTGGACAAACAAGATCTAAAAGGGGACTCACAAAAGTCTTATGAAGTGGAAAAATTGGCTGTAATGCTGTCTGACAGCTCTCCTGGTGTACCCGTTGTGACATTTGTCCCTTTTTTCAGCAGTTCCATGACTCATCCACAAGTAGTTATCTCTTTTAGCAGCCTGGATAAGAGCCAGATGTTCCCTCCTTCATATTTAGGTATTTTCTCCCTTCTTTCTCTAGCCCTTTATAGTGTTTCATGTCGTGGATGAGGATCATTTCTCAGTTGGCAAGATCATACTGGTTGCTCTTGCTGTCACTAAGAAAGCCCAGAAACCTCATGCAGTCTAAATAAAATTATTTCATAACTATTTTGATGTTTCTTCTCTAATCTGTTATCCTGGTAATAAATGAAGACACTGCCTACAAGCAGACCAACAGGAATACTGTGCAGGAGTCTTCCAACCTTAGTAGCAAGCCATCAGTAGTTACTAGTTCCCCTTTAGAGGGATTTTTGAGAGAGAATCCTCTCACAGCAGTTTTAATCTATACTTATTTCTCTAATTTGTTTATGAGAGTGCCCTGTGTGGCAATGTAAGAAGCTTTACAGAATTCAAGGCATCTCATATCTACTGTTCCTTCTTGACTCAGAGACTGTTTACTGCTTCAGATTACATTACATTAGATTTTGATTTATTCATAACCTACCTGTGTAAGATATTTATCTTACTGTCTTATGGAACTAATACATTGGTCCCCCAAAAGAATCTTAAATTACAGAACAGGTTTGTGCCTCCTGCTCTGTAATTCCCTCATTTGGATAATCAAATATACCAATCAGAGAGAAGAAAACTTCAGTGCAGTCTTATTTTTTTAAGATATATTTTAATACATATTTTTGGATGCATTTGTTTACTGCCTGTATGAAAATTGAGAAAAATGAGTTAAAGATTTTCTCTGCAGACCTCTGTGGTCACACAGGTGACAGGATGGCTGTTATTTGAGTGGGCAGAAAGTGTTTCTTGTGCTGGTGAAGAGCAGAGCATTGTTTCCTTTGGCGACAGGAATGTTGGAGAAGCCTCTATACACTTTTTTTTTTTTTTACTTTTTCTGTGCTTTAAAATGACTGAGCTTGGTATTATTTTATTATTTTGTATTATTATTGCCAATCTGAGACTGTTCAGTCATGTAACACATTGTACATCTCTAGAAATATTCCTAATTTGTGTCCATTCTAACACCTCACAGCATCTGTGTGTAAACCATGTTTTCTTGACTAGCTTTATTTTTTAATTCTTAAGTAATACATATATGTCATTTGTAGGCTTTCATTAAGTCCAGGTAAAAAGAGCAAGGGTCTTGAAAAGACCCTGTTCTTTGTGACCCAGAGGATCTGGGATGTAGAAAGAAACCTAGAGAGAGACTGGTGAACAGCGGGAAGGAGAGCAGACTTGTGCTGAGCAAGTGGGCAAAGTGGGGTTTGTGGAACCAAAATGTCACAGTGGAGTCCTTCCCTGGGTTGATTCAAGCTATTTTTGGTTAAAAAAAACCAAGCACAATGCTTGTGTGTGAGATATGAACTGCTGAGCTCTCCTGCCTCTGCAAGTGGTGTCCTGCTAATGAAGAAGAAAGATGCCATTTCCCAGAACCTCCTGGTGAGTTTTTGCCATGTTGAAGAAAGAAATAAGGTGCATGTTTACATCTGCATCCCTCTGGGCAGTTCTTAGCCTTCCTTACAGTTTTGTTTGAAGTCCTTAATTCTGTAACAGTCCCTAATCCTTTACCTTCCCAATTATCCAGGTGTGACCATTTTCACTCACAGAGGCAGTCCTGTTAGTGAGGCTGAACACAGAATATTTGCATTTCTCAAAAAAAAAAAAAAAAGATGCCGCAGAAAGAAGAATTCCAGTACAAATAAACCTCCTCGGGAAAGCAGCATCAGCGTAGGCAGCAAAGAAGTTGTTGAAGTGGAACAGCGCAGCAAACCCGACGTTGATTGGATTTAAGGCTGCAATCGCTTTCCCTTGCACATGAGTCTCATATCTGTTGTTAACTTTAATGAGACCCGTGTGCCAAGCCTGCAAGGAGAATTGGTCCTTAATTCTTCTCGCTGCCAAGCTGTTTCATCAGGAAGTATTCCCGTCCCTTTCTGTTGAAATTTCCTTTGACAGCATGGACACGGGCACAGACCTTGGGGTGAGGAATTCTCCTCAGATCTGGTAGCTGTGGTGAGAAAAGGGCTGGGGTAGGTCCTAGGCATGTGCTGACTAGTGCCAGACTAAAGATCAAAAGCTCCTTACCTCCTGCTCACTCCTGCAGTGACTCTGGGTGAATGACTTTCTCTGTTTTTCTTCCTTAGTTTCTAAGAGGGAGAAGAATTTGTCCTTATCTCCTTGATAGAGCTATAGGGAGGATGAATTAGGACGTGTTTGTAGAACTCCAGGCATGAAAAGTTTTATTTGAGTGTTATTGTGAATGCTACTCCTTGTTAACCCCATCAGCATTGCTCTGAACTTTGGCGTTTCACTTTGGCCCACAAATATTGTATGTGATTCCATAAAAGTGAGTACCAGGTGAGCAGCTTCACCACATTTTGCAGTGGCTAAATGAGTAAATTTATTGTACTGATCTTACAGACCCAGAGTAATTGAAAAACAACACACAAATCAGTCACAGCCTGGAAAATCCCAATTTGTGACCACTTTCTGTCTCCAGCTGCATGACATTTTTAATTTGTTGCTCTTCATTTTCATGCAAATTTGCTCTGCTTGTTTCAAAGACTGCTTCAGCTTGTTGGCAGCTCAGGAATGGGAGCAGACCTGGTGCTCCTTGGCAGCAGGTGAATAATGCCTTGGCCATTGAAGTGCTGTCCAGATTCACGTTTCCCTGGCAGCCAGCAGTTCAACCAGGCCTCTTTGCTGCAGAACCTTTCTGGGGGAAATTCCTAACTTATTTTCAAGCTTCTGAATAGTATTTTGGCTTCAGAATTTCCTTCTGCTCCCAGCACCCTGAGGGTTTGTCTGCCGGGCTGCCGTGGCTCCAGAATTTAGACCTTTTTGGCAGGAAGGTGGCATTTTTTAGGAACTGCTCAAAATCCTTACAACCCTGTAGGACAAACAAAGAGAACCCAATTACCATTTTAAGGTGTTGTGGTAGCAGAGGAAGGTAGGATGTTTTTCCTGGAATTGTTTTTAGTTGCTGTAATTGATGTGTTTCTTTAGTTTTATGTAATACTTATTTTTGGTCAAAAATATTCACAGATATCAGCAGAGAAACATGACCTCTGGAGGTTGCTGTTGGCAATGTAATGCAGACTCTGGATTGATATTGGTATCATTATATGACATTTGTTAGCAAACAGCACTGAGGGTCATCAGTCACAGGGAGGTCTGCTGTGGGTTTTTTTGGTCTGGCTTGGCTCTTTTCACTAGCAAAGCTCAAGAGCCTTGTCATTTGGGATAACACTGAACTGTGTTCTCGAAACTAACCCTTCACTCTTTCAGCTGAGACTACAATTCCTGTGAGTTGAGCTGGTAAGAGCTCTTGGGCAAAAATATTTATTTGGTTTTTCACTAATTACAATGCTCTGAGATCTCCTAAGCGAAACATAGAGTTATATATGGACTGCCAATCATGTTTTCCAGGACTCATGCTGCATTCCTACTTGGAAAAATAAATTATAGATTGTCACTTCTTTTTGTGGCTCTTACAAGAAATGTCCTCAGTCAATAGCAAAAATCTCAATTGCTCAACCTCTGGCCGGTAATGATGCCTGTAAAGCTTTACGTGGGTGTCTGAAGTGTTTGTCTCAGCTTGGCTTGTTTTTGTGGATATGGAGGATAAGATTGGGATTTTGCCTTGTTTTTCTCATATATAACTTCACTGGGGTGTTGGGCTTAAACAACCATGAAGCAGCAAGGAAATTCTGAGAGCATTTCTGTAACAGCTACTGGCACCTACACATTGCAGATGATAAATGTGGTCGTTTCAGAGTGGTTTTGCTCTGCTGGTTTACACTGGAATAAACAGGGGATGGGGATACGTTTTTGTGAGGACTAATTCAACTAGTTGTGTTAGTTTTCCATCAGGATACAGAATGAACCTCTAGAATGACTGGGAGATATCCTAGAGTTGCTGTAGCATTCACTGGAGTCCCCAGTAAGACTCTGGAGGTTAATAATTTTCTCCCCTCACATTCCTGTAGAAGGTGTGTGAGCTTGAGGTTTTAGCAAAGGTGATGAGAAAGACAGATTTAACAGGATAATCCCAACTTTCAGCCCCTGGAGGACTAAACACAAAATTTACTGAATAGGCTTGATCTACACTGAGACTGAGAAAAGCTGTAATCATGCTGGAATATGTGCATTTTAGGATGTGTTTGGGATGAATTGCATCCTATACGTGAAACTGTAGTGTGAGCCTGAATGAGGGGGAACAGATATCTAATGAGTACTAAAGTTAAAGAGTGTGTTCTTTGTGTGTGTTAGTTGGCAGAACAAAATTATGAAAGGATGGAAACAAGAGGGAGTGAAAGAAATGACAGTGAGAAATGCAGGCAAATGTGTTACTACCAAAATCAGCCAGTTGAATTGATTGCAATGTATCAATAGATTAGCTAAATAAAATGAAGTAACCTCTAAAGTTACAAGATATAGTAAACTGTAGTGCATCATAACCAGAGGAAGCCAGTTTATGTGCCCACTATTGGTTAAGGCAAGAATGCCATCACTGAGATCAAACTTCATTTCATATCTGAAAAAACCTCTGTATGATGCTGCTTGGAGACATCTCCTTTTCCACTGGGGGGAAAATAAATGTGCTTGCTCATGGGGTAGTCGAGAAGACATGTTCCCAAAGTAACAAAAAAATCTCTTAAGTAACTGAGAAATACTGAAAAACAGCAACAAAAAAAAATCTGTAATATTCCTTTTAAGAGTCTGTAAGAGCCATGGAGGATTTGTAAGAAAATTGAAATATTTGGGGGGGGGGGGCGGAGAAAAGAGGGAGAAGAGAAATCAAAGCAAATTTATTCCTGATTTGTCTTGGGGTCCCACGCTTCTCTCTGCTGTTGGCAGTTTTCGTATCTCATCTTATTCCTTCAGTGAAAACAACATGTCAAAATGGTTTGGTCTGAAGAAACAGCATCAGAGCATCAAAATGAGTTCAAATATATTAGATTTTAGGGCTGTTTTGGGATGATGCACGGGCATTATCCTAGGGATATTGTGGATTTTTTTTCCCTACCAAGGGCATCTGTATGTTCCCACTTAGGAGATCTGGGGTGGAGCTATGAACCTATTATTGAATTGTTGTACAGCTACAAAATCAGACTTAAAAGGCAGAGGTTGCTGAGATGGCTTTGATTCAGCCTTTCTGCCTGATTGATAGAAATGCTGATCCCCTGAGTGTGGAGAAGGTAATTTTGGTGCTCATTGTGTGAGCATGACATGTCTGATTGGTGAGGCAGTGCACAGGTACTGCTGTTTGGTGTGATGGGCTGCCTGTAGTGCCTCTGGGAAGGTCCACATAGCACATCCCTACTGAAAAAGATACAGTGTCCCCTCAAAGGGGGAAAATTTCAGTTTCCATTCCCTTTCATGATTGGTCTCATAGGCTCTTGGTTGTTTTTTTTCTGAAGTAGATGGGTAAGCGATAAATCATCTGCATCTTTTTTCTTTTTTTAGGCTCGCTGACATTTGATTTCCTTCCTCTTTCTCTTTGAAGGTCTGAACTCTTCTTTTGTAGTTGTTTGTTGAACTGTTGGCCCAAGCTCTGGTACAGTTTTCAAACCTTTGCAGCTCTGTGGTTACAGAACTTATTCTAAGATCTCAGGAACTGCGAACTCAGGCCAGAAAGTAAACAGCTATAACAGCAGTACAAAGAGCAGGGCTTTCTTTATTCTTTTGCACACACAGATTGGCCAAATATCCGCATCAGGTTTGGGGCCTGACTTGCTTGAGCTTATATTTGAGACTTGAAACAAAAACTGTTCATGATTAACATAGTGCAAAACATTTATGTGTTTCCAGTTGTTGTCTTCAGTAACCTTTTTACAGTGCTTTGAGCTTCCACTTTGGTCTTCACAAGTTAGACAAAGACTTTTCAGTGAGTCTGAATTCCTCAAGCAGAGAGAAACAGGAGGCAGAGAGATCAAGCTAGACTGGTCTTGCTCTCAGTTGTTATCTCTTGGCTTTCTGAAACCATTTGTTTGAGCATATTTGTCTTTAGTGGTTGGGAAAACCAGCTCTGGGGTTGCTTTAGTTGGCAAAGGTACCTATCACTAGAGAATGTGCTGTGCATTGTGTATGTGTGGTGCTGGTTTATGGACCATTACAAATCAAAGAGGATTTGTATGAATTTCATTAGATGCTTCTGGCAATCCCAGTCCAAATTCATGTATAAGGCCTTTATATAAGCATATCCAAGCGTTGAAAGAATATTGGTAAGATTACAAAGTCAGAGCTTCAAAAGCTAGGAAAGTGTGAGTGCAAGTAGGTTGTCCAACTTAAATTCCTTTCTTTTCTACAGATCCATTAGGATGCCCATTTATAAGCCTGTAACATACCACTGGAGCTGTGCTAAGGTCTTCCTTCCCCTGCCAGGCCTTCAGCTTTCCTTATTGGCACATATTCTGACGCTGGGCTACCAGCTTCTCTCCTCTCTTTGGATATGTTGACCACAAGAGTAACATATTTTCTGCCAGAGTGTTCTCCTGTGGGGTGTAGGCCATGTGTAGATGCTGTGGCAGGTGTCAGTACTGTGTCTTGGCCTGTGTTGTCTCTGATGGCAATGAGGACCTCTGTTCAGGCCACTGAATGCCACCCTTCATATCTATTTACTGTCCTATGAATTTAAACACAAGGTCATATGTAGGCACTTGCGGTGAGACATCTGAGCTTGGGTGTCTTAATCTTAGTTGACTCCTGCCCATAATGTCAGCTGACCTAGTCCTGTTTCTTCTTCAGGAGGAATTGATTCTGTTTAATATTTTGGAGGTGGACAAGAAAAGAACAGTCTCTTCTGCCCATTCCCAACAAAGCTTCTTCACTTCCCATCCTGCACTCTCAGCCACTCAGCTCTGTCTCTGCCTCATGGCTGCTTCTTAATGCCAGTTTCCATTCTGTGGATGTCTGAACTCAATTTCAGTCTCCTTGTCCAGCAAGTATTCAGTCCTCTACCTCTCAATCTCTTGCTCCTTTTGGGACATTTCCAGACACCATAGCTGCTTATTAGCTAGTCTGGCCACATTATCTCCCATATTCCCTCTCCTTTTCTCTCAAGTATGTCAGTTCTTCAGTCCCACTGCTGCCAAGGCTGCCAGTGTAAGTGTCAAAGTCCCTGTGTAGCTGAATTGAGGTGCATTTTTGTAAGGAGAACAGAAATGTTTGCCTGATGCAATCTGCCCTGCCAAATCAAAAGTCTTAGACCAAAATTAAGGAGAAGCTAGAAACCCCCCACTAAAATTCCCCAGAAAATAGTTTCTTATACTGAAATGACATGTTTTGTGCAATGTTTTTTAGGAGCAGCTTAAATATTTTGGCTGAAGTTCCTGTTTGGGGCAGACAGGGCTTTGGAAAATTTCTGTTCTTTCTCATTACAGTTTGGCAAGGCTTAAAGGCAACTTAAACCAGGTTGTTAAAATAGCAATTGCAAAATACTAGATTCAGATGCAACCCCTGTTTTGAGCATGTAGCCATAGCTGAAGCCATACATCAAGTTTATGACTTTACAACCAGTTTTGCAAAGTATTAAAGGCGCTGACTTGCTTTGCAGCTTTCTGTGTAACTGCAACAGAAACTGCCTCTTAGTGATTCTCAGAAATTGAAGAAATTTAGCAGTGGGGTAAGACTGCTATGGACTGCTCTGTATTGTCCTGTTGCCTCATTTCCTCGATGAAAAAAAAAAAAAAAAAGACATGAAATTGGCCGGAGAGCTCAGTTTAAGTTGCTGGATGTTTGCGGTTACATCTGGAGGAACAAGCTGATCTGGTGGTTGCTTAGAACAACAAAATTGTCTTAAAAAGATCTGTGTGCAGTGGCAATGGTTGCCATGAGCATGTTGTTGCGGGCGTGTGTGTGTTTGGGAGAGATGGAAACTTCAAGATACATCCCTCAAGTGCTGTGTTTGCTTTTTGTGCCACGTGAGTGGCTCCAGTTGTTTCTAAGAGGTGCTCGTCTGTCACCATTGGTACTGGCCATCTCCAGACGTTTCATTGATGACACCCTCTACACAGGGACACACAACAGCCCACAGCACATGCCACAACTTCCAATAGCAGGGCTAAGACTGTATTAAAACCACAAGCCACTCCCATAATGTGCTACAGGAAAGGGGCTGGAGTAATTATGAGTGCTACCAGCTTTTTATTTTGAAATTCACTTTCTCAGCAGGAAGAATTTGTTAGATAATTTTCCAAGGTGGCCTTGGAAACAGGGCCATAAAAAGATGAAAACCAACCAGACAAAGGACTTTCACACTGGGACAGGAAGGAAGGAAGAAGAGGAAATCCTTTCTGTCCCCAACACCTCCAGTTGTTTTAATCTCGAGTGTCTGAATCACCTCTTCTTCTCCCAGTGATCCAATAATCAGGATCCATGCAGGAATTTATGTTTGTCCTTTCTGCACATGAACCTCAAACTCTAGCACTAAGTTATATACCTCTTTATTTTTGTGAAACTGAAGTGAGAAATGAACTCAGAAAGGTTAACCATGTCATAAACTAGTGGATGTTGCTGGTTTCTGTTTTCTCTGGATGGCTCTGAATCACTTGTTTGGACAAGCCGTGGCTTGGAAGACCACAACTAAAATTATCACAGACAGATTAAGTAAAGTCAAGGACATTTTGGGGGATGCTGGCTGGACTGGCTTTCAGCTGGGATGTAATCTAGTGTCTGACATGATACCAGTCATTGTTGACTGAAGTAGATGTTGGACTTGGCCCTGGGGAAAGAAATTCCACCTTGGAAATGCACTGCTAATGTCTCTGTGGGGGTAGGAAATAATGACAGAGCTCAGTGTTCCTGTAGACGGCCATATAGCACCATACTGCACTCCTGTCAATGTTAGGAGTTGTCCTGGATCACTCTTTGGACAGGATGCCTGTTAGGAATAAGTTTGTACAGAAGAAAGGGGAATGGTTATTATTCTTGCCTAAAAATAAGCACAGTATTGAGCTTCATCTTACATTTAAATATAGTTCCAGTCAGTGGCCACTTCCTTCTGTGACCTTGAAATCTAGCATTTGAAATGGTGTTCTCCAGGCAGTTGTAGGGGTTTAATTATCTTCTTCCAGATCCTTTCTGCTTCCCTTCCTCCTGCCCTAGAGAAAACAAACCAAAATAGCTCCATATCTACTGATGCTTGAGATGTTGCCAGTGAATTACACAAAAGTCTGACTTAAAAGCCTGGCTTCCAACAGCAATGAAAGACTACGTTGCAAAGTTCAAGTTAGAGATATTTCTCTTATTTCTTTCTCAGAAATAATGTCTGCTGATAAAATTTCAGTGGAAATCTGTAGTGATGCTCCTAAGAGAGGTAATCAGACTCTTAACACCAAGGAATGAATTCTGTAGGGAAAACCTTGCGTAACAAAGCGTTAGCTGAGGTGGAAACCAGTTTATTACACATGCCTGTGTGCTGTCAGAGTTTCAGCAGGAGGTCCCCAAGGACCTCCTGCAACTTCTTAAACGGGCATATTTCAGGAAAATTAGAGTGGAAAGCTGGGGGACTGGTAAATCTGTTTTCAAAAGCTGCTTTGCAATTGAGAGAGGCAGCAGTTCTGGAGAAACAAATATCTTGAGCTGTACGTGGATGGAAATGTTTATCCTGTTTCAGGACATTGTAACTGGTATATTATGCCACACTTGTAATGTTTTCATTTCAAGTGCTAGGAGGGGGTAACCCAGGAGTGTTTTGGAGCTGTGATTCCTCCTTTTTATTTCTTCCAAAATAGCCAACCACTTGTGCATTCTTAAAAAATTGCTGCCAATAATACATACAAATAGTAATTGGCATAACCTAAAGTAAATAAAATTCTCTTTTCAGAATATATTACTGGACTGTAGGAGAAGATTGTCTTTGGCAGGAGCACTGCAGAGGTATCCAACAACAAGGACAAGGCTGAAAGACTTTCTGGAGTTGTTTGCATAGCCCTCAACCACTGGTGTTTGTTGATCAAGATCTAAAGCTGCTGCTTGTCATACTTACTGCTGGTGTTGTGCCCAACTGTTCCCTCAGATTTCTTGATCCTTCCTTACTTAATGCCACAAAATTATCTTTATATCACAATCACACTAAATGATAATATGATACTTGTTACTGTAAGATGTTCTGTTAAAAGGTGGTACATCTGAATAGTGTATAGTCTAAAGAAACAACTGAGAACAGCCAGCAAGGGAGAAATGAGAGAGATGAGGAAAAAGATCCTGTCTACAGAAAAGTTATGAGAACAGCCATTAGAGATTTTTCCTTTTTATGATAAACACAAATAAAGAAGAGTTGTTTCTGGTTCTAAACTGATACTCCTGCATTTTGCAAAAGTGGCTGCACAGCTTGGTGTGGAAAAGTGATTCTTGTTGGTAAACCAGTGGAAGTGTTATTAGATCTTCTATTAGGTCTATTAGGTCTCATTAAACCCAACAAAGTGAAGCACAGTTTTGCCCAGGGCCATGAGGGGAGTCAACTCAGAGACTGGGACTGGGACCCACATCCACCACCAGCTGCCTGCTCCCACTGGAAAACATGTATAGGCTCATAAATGCTAGAAAGAGAAGGAAAAGAAGTTTTATCAAACATGTAAGAACGTGCTTTGAATTACTGAATGTTGCCAAGAAACAAGATTCGGTCTCCAACCTTCAGAACAGATGATCCTGCTGTTTATGGGCCGTGTTCCTCCTCAGGAGCTGCTCTGGTGCTGACAGCCCGAGGGAGGTGGTTGGGCACTTGCAGGGGGATTTCTGTAACCTCAACGAGCTTTTAGGCATATGTTACCAGCACTGTAACACAGTGATTAAACCAGACAATATAAAAGTGGTATTTTGAAAGTATGGAAATGGTCTTTCCAGGAGCTTTTCAAGACGCAGTTGGACGGGGTACTGGATAATCTCATCTGGGCTGCCCCTCCTGTGAAAGACTGGACTGGATCATGGTTTGAGGTCTTTTCCAGCTTAGGCTGTTCTATGACTTGGGGAAAGTTGGATCAAATTGGTTAGTCTTTTAAATTGTTATTACATAGTTAAAAGCAGCCTGCAGTATTTTTGCAGCACAATTCAGAGAATCCCCCCGAAACAGGTTTTGGGGCTTGCGGTGCTGCCCCCCATTGAGACTGGGGCATTTGGGGCAGGTTTGGAAGCCCAGGTATCTGCAGAAGAGGACTTCAGTGTGAGGAATCAAACAGGTGATGCTTTGTGTGTAGGTTGTAGCTGTCGCTGCTATTTTGTTTGTGGATTTGGGTCAATATCATGTCAAATGTACAAAGTTAAAAAAAAAAAAAAGAATTGATTTTTCTTCCAGTTTTAAGAAATGCTGAAAGTATGTTTAAAAATAATAAACAAACCTAGCCAAGATTTGATTGAGAGGAGAGACCTGTCAACCTTTGGGGCTTGCCACTGGGAATAGGATATGGATACCCTGCCAGCCTCAACCACAAAGCCATCTTTCATCTCTTGAAATATGGGCGTGACAGGGAGTATGGGCCATGGGAGGTGGGAAAGACTTAAAAATATTCACCTGCAACAGTAGTTTTTATGTATGTATCTGTATTTATATATGTGTGTGTGTGTATATTTTCAGATAAGCATACGTATATTTATACACATTATTACTCCTATTAACCAGGATCAGAGTAGGAGTAAAATTAATTCAGTGACACTTCACACCCTTTTCTTCTTAGGTTACAGGCTTTAAAAGATTTCCCCTTTTAAATTATTTAATGAACCTTTTAAGTGGAAAAAACCTTTCTATATACATGCCTGAGTGATTGTTTTGTGTGCCATGCTGTCTCACCTTTTAAAAACCCAAAACAAACAAGCAAAAAATCAAACCAAAACCAGAACACTAAAGAAACAGACATAAGTGTTTCTTCTAACAGGATCATTTGTACTTGTATTTGACTTTTAAAGTTTTGTTTGTTGTTTATTTGTTGCATTCTTTAAAATCAAATTGCATTCACTTTTCTTTAGGCAAACTTTGTTTCTTAAAGTGCTGTTGCTTGTGGTCAGAGACTTTGAGAGCACACTTTTCTTTCCTGTGTGGGTAGATTATTTTAAATTATTATTGACATGGCAAAATTAGGAAGTAAAACTTGAATCTGAGTGTGCTTTTACCTGTTTGGTTTTTTTTCATTGTTTGTTTTACTTTTTGTAAATAAGTCCCTGTGGTGGTAATCAAACATTTAATCTTGAAATAACTGCCCTCTCACTGGGTGCATCCTATATCCAGAATTGCTATTTGGAAGCCTCTGCCTGTTAAATAAACATTGAATTTTTATCATAGGTTGCATCTATTCCAGAGCTCATTACCACAGAGCGTCCACTGTGCTGGTGGGTGCCACAATATAACACTGGAGCTTTGCCTCCAAGTATCCTGCATCCTTTTGAGGAGGGAACAAGGCTCTGGTAAGAGGATCCCTGAGCTCCAGCATCAGCGCAGGGGAGACGGTGCCTCGACCACCAGCCCTGCTCCACGTGTGTGCTCTGACCTCAGCCCGTGCTGGGCAACCTTCCCCGAGAGCTGGGCAACCACAGGTGGTGTGGCAGCAGATGAAACAGGCTGGCTCTCAGGGAAATGGTCCATCTGTGTTTCAAACATCCCTGTGATCATCTGTAGTTACAGTCTAAAAGTCTGGCTGCTCTTTCTGATAGGAACCAGCACAATACTGTGGATGTAACTATTCCCAGAGTGTTCATTTGAGTCTGCAAATGCAGATGTGGCTTCTACCTGTTCAGCCCCCCACCACTGCATGGCTCTAAATGAAACTGAGTGGATAAACTCATTTGCTTTTTTTCCATTAAGCTGGCAAATTCTTTATGGTGAATTTGTAACTCTTTGTCAGGTTTCTGCTCTGTAATATATGCATTTAAAAGTATTTCTTTTCTGGCAATGCTGACCTACTTTAAATGCTACAGCCTGCTGTTACCTCCATTATTTTTTTTCAGCAGCCAGTTGATACCAGCAGAAATCTTTGTACTTCAGCTTCTAAACTTTGATGACATTTAAAGTGTTCATTCCTGTAAGTAGGCAGCCACTTTATCCTTTTCGGACTGGGCTCTTGCTCCAATTCAGAGTTAATGGTTACTATTTATTGCATACCTACAAAAGGTAAAACCTACATAGAGCAAAGTTGCTACGTGCACAGAGTGCCTCAGAAAACCCAGAATCCCCGACATGGAGAACATCCCGTCCCTGGCCAGGCTGTGCAGAGATGTGAGGACGTGGATAATTTACCCGGGTCCTGCAGGCACGAGGACAACTCAGATGAAACAACTCCCCATCCAGCACGACAGTCCTAAGCTGAGGGACCTGAGTCAGGAGGTTCAAAGAAAACAAAACATGCTGTGAGCGTGCAAGAGCATCTTAATTTCTGGATAGTTGTGCTGTGATGTTATTGTAGCGGGATGTTTTCTTTTGGGTAAATAATTAGTGCTCTCCAGTGAGCTGGAGATGTGCTGTAGCATTATATGCACTCAACCACAATCTCTAAGCCACTCTTAAAATATTATAAACAATTCAGGTGTGGCTGGGGTTTTTTTGTGGAGCTGATTACCATCACCTTTTTCTCCTTGCTGCTTTATTTTTCTACCCCAATCCCCTGGCTTTTTTGGCACTGACTCTGCCACCCCCACTGCTGCCCCAGCCCTCAGGAGCAGTGCATGTTGCCAAGGGAGGGAGCACGAAGCAGCCCAAAGGCAGAGAGTTCAAGGAGGCACCAGCAGGGCTGAGGCACCTCCATTCATCCATGTTGCCATTGCCGTGTCCTTGTGGAAGTGCTGGTCCTTTGAGGTCCCACTCAGGGACCAGTGAAGCTGAAAAGTCACGTTGCAGAGTTTACATTTTCATAGATCCCAATAAAGAGTCTTGGGTTTGCATGCAGATATACAAGGATTTTATGCTGAAGCCCATGGTGGAGTTCTTACTCATAACCCACCAGATCCTATTCCCTGTGGTATTCTCCCATTTCTAGATGCTGCAGTGACATCCTTTTGTTGTCTTGTGGGACTATTTCTGGCCCACAAAGGGTGTTTCACATCCAAGCCCTTAAGGGTATGCTGGAAGTGGGGTAACACCCATCTTGTGTCTTTCAGGATTTTGAAAACTGAGTGCCTTTGGTAGAGAAGGAAAGTGATGAGGGCTCTGAGCTGGCCCACGGGGTATAATTCAGGTCATCCTGACTCACCAATCACTACCCTTGAGTTTTTCACAGTTCTGATTCAGAATCTCCCAAAGCATCACTGCCACCAGTGTCTCAGCCCCTCTGAATGCCTCTGGCAAGGCTGAGTGAGGGACCAGTGAGTCATCCCCGAATCTCTGACTTTAATTTTGCTCTCTAGTTTATTCATCCTCAGAGGGCAGGACACCCCTGAGGGGCTTCAGCCCCACCGCAGAGGATTACAGTCCAAAGTGTCAGTCCCTCCTAGCCCAACCCTTATAATACTCCCCGTTGCTCAGAGACCTCCACTGACCCCAGACACAGCACAGCTCTGCACTGGCACCTCTACAGCAATGTCTCCAGCCTCCTCCTCCCCACTGGGGTACAGGAAGGAGGTTCCATCCCTCCATCTGCAGCTCCACACAGGGGCACCAGGTGGGAAAGGTGGGGGGGTCCATGTGGGGCAGGGCACAAGGCTGCTGTGCAGCCTCCAACACTGCCATTGTATGAGCACCTCATCATTTCAATATCAGTTGCATTTGGGTATATATGTAACTACAAAGGGAAAAAACCCTCTGCTTGAGTCCTGCTGAAGAACTAGATGAGAATGCAGCTATCCTGGGTTTGGTACCCGGGCTGGCTGAGGCATCCCTGGTGCAGTGTGATCCCTCTTCACTGCAGAGGCTGGCGGGGTGCTCCCTCCCCCGGGAGAGATGGGGGCTTGCTCACTGGGGTTTGACGTTTCCCACATGGATGCTCTCCTTCTGGCTTGTCAACAGTGAGTCAGGAATCCCAGCCACTTGGCTCATTGCTTGGTAGATCATGCTGAAAAATTGCAAATTAAAAACTGTGGCTGCTCGGGATTAAAAAAGGAATAAACTGTGGATTTTGTTTGTCATGGGATATTTTTCTCTGCTCCTCTCTCATTCCATTTTGTACTATCTCCATCACCCTGCTTTCCAGTTTTGCCTGATTTGGAGGGGTGGACTCCACAGTTCATCCCTACTTCTAATTCTTGGACCTTGATACTTTCTTTTTTTTTTTTTCTTCTACTCCCTTTTCCAACTCTTGCAGATCACAGCTGACCTTTGCCAAATATCAGCTCTTGAGAGGCTCCTTTGTGTGTCCTACTAAGAATGGTGTGTTTATGGTGCAGTTCAGGATTTTTTTCTCCCTTTTTCATCTTTCTCTTGGGCTCTGCTGGTCTCCCAACTGCTGCTGTGGCTTTTCCTGCCCTCCAGGGAGTTGTTCTCTCATCTAAGCATTCCCTTAAGTGCCTTGGCTTCTTGGCTAGAGGCTGCTGTGGTGCCCATCTGTATTGGTTGCTGCTCCTTGTGCTCAGTGAGAGTGGAGATAGGGCAACCAGGAATATGATGATGGTGTTGGTTGTAAAAATATGAAAAATCCCCCTTAATTACACCCTGAACAAAAGCCCTGGCCTGCCACGCAGAGCTCTGGCTCTCCATGTGCTTCAGTAATTGCTGTATGCCACAGTGTTCCTAAGTTGTATCTTCACAGACAGAAGCTCCATTGATTTCAAGGGACTCCTTGCCTAGTAAGAACAAGGAAACTGTAATGGAAGCAGGCCCTATGAACTCATCTAATTTATGTAATACTCACAAAATCCCCAGGTCTCTGCGGAAAATTATGGAATATAAATAATACCAACCAATAGCCAGGCATTTTCAGTCTCCTCTGGGAAATTGTTGCTGTACTGCCAGTTAGAAATTTATACTTTAGGCCAGTACTTGGACCAAAAAGATGAAATAGAGTTGGTGTTTTGGAGCAGCTCAAGGAAATTGTGCAGGAATTATGTGCAACCAAATCTGAAGGTCTGGATCTGAATTTTTGAAAACCAGAAACATAAAACTCTTCAAACGGAAAAATAAGATACAACTGGTACAGCAATGACTGTTTCAGTTGGGCAACTAATTCTGTAGCTTTATGCTGGTTGAAAGTGTGATAGTCGTGAATCTGCTTTCCTCAGAGTTTGGACTTTGGAGCATAAGTGAGTGTGTGATTCACTGTCAAAGGCACAAGCAGATTTGGGTGATTTTTTTTTTCCCCTCCAGCATTACTGCCTGGTGAAGTGCGAGAATCATACAGTCAGTCCAAATATGTGACTGATCGAGAAGTGCTCTAAAGAGAATTTTTTTAAAAGACATTTATTTATGAAATGAATAATGACTGCTGAGCTTGAAATGCAAGGACTTAAGAATTGGGAAAAAAAATCTGAAAACAGCTGAAAAATCTATTGTCATGGAAAGTTGATTATGTAAAGCATTATCTGGAAGCTTCTGAATAGTCCTTAATATATAAGAAAGCAAGGAAATGGCTGGAATTTTGGATCCCTATTCATACAGACTCCTAGGACTTGTCGATAAGGCAGGGTTAAAACCACAATTAAATAACTTTATTTGGTTGGTTTCCCGTGTTGCACCATCTCGTGCACAATGATGTACACTAACCCACTGCTGCTCTTGGTCGCTGAGCCTCGGCATCTCCGACAGAGCACGTGCACTTGGAATCCCAATTTGGAACAAGGTATTTATTCAGAAATCAGTTGTTTTTTCTCAGATCTTTACTAATCGCCTACACAGCCACATATGAGCCCAGGTATTCAATCTGGCAATATTTAATAAAGAATACATAAATATTTACACAAATGTCATTTGGACACCTCAGGCCTGTAGATTCAAGAACAACTTGGGCTTCTTTGGCAGGAGACATCAACATAAATGCGAGTAGTCATTAAATGATGGCAAGAAATGATAGCAATAAAACCTCCCTGCCTATTTTTCATCCTAGAAAGGTGAAAGAAAATGGCAAATTATTCAATGTTTTTCATGGTTGTCAGAAACTGGACAGTATCCAAAAATTAGTTCAGCAAATATTTATGAAATGGTATCTAAACCACTAACTGTTCTGCTTATCTGAGATGTAGTTGTGCAATCTGTTTCATACTCTTTATCCAAAGGTGGGGGAGGAAAAGGCATGTTTTTGAGGCAGAATTTGTGCCAAATCAGACTTTGAGACCAGAAAGAGTTTTGAAGATTAATTTTTTAAAAAACCCACCTTAATAGGTCTGGGTGATTTTTGAAATTGGCTACATCAAACTGAGCCCTGTGAGTAATTTGAAAGTGACAATTTAGGGATATGGGACATTTTCCTGGCTGTTAATGCCCCTTTTTATTTGATCTGATCTCTGATCAGAATAATCCTTAGGAGTTAACTCTACAGAGAAGCAATTGACCTGAACAGTGCTTTGCAATCTGGTTTGGAGGAGAACCTTTTTTTGTTCCAATACAAATCCAATCTTCCATTCTACCCTCTCTAGGTCAGCCACAAATGCCTTCCTTTCTACTACAGCTCAACTAGGAGAGACCCAAATGTATTTTGCTTGCTCCAGCTGGTTGACTAGTTTCTCTGATAGCCCTGAAACAGAATTTAAGAGGAAGCTTGTTCATTTTCCTAAACTATTTGTATATTCTAAATGAATAAAATATTCATTTAGCTGTGAGCAAAAACCTTCTAAACACTAAATATTTTTTGTCATTTCTGTGTTTAAAAGGGCTGCCACTGAGCTTGTCTTAAAATGGTTCAAGTGCCATTTGTGAGTGAACAGAATCTAGCATTTTCAGCTTTCTCGCTCCCAAGGGACTTGTCTTATCAGAGGCACTTAGTGCTCCGAGGGAAGGGAGAGCAGCGGCTGTTTCCTGGGATGTGCTGCCTGCCTGGCACACCAGGGGTGTCAGATGGACCTCATCTCACTTTCTGCTGAAGAAAATGCACTGCCCAGTGATATTTATTATTTGATGTAGACAGAATTAATGGCAGTGTTGGCTGCACCCAGTTTCAAAAGGGTCCAGCATCCTGCAGTAAATGGCATAAAGAGACAGAGAGTGATGTGTAAGCCAATGTTTTAGAAACTGGGATCCATTAATTAAAGCAAACCCTCCATCCTGAAGAGTGTTTCAATAGATCATCACAAATGGTATTCTGAGATGACCAATAAAGGGTTGGCAATGTTCCATGGCTCAGGATCTGGCCACCTGTTCCTCCAGAGAGTTGTCAGTTCATTACAGGAGTATTTTGATGCCTTCTGTTAAAGTTTTGGAAGGTGCAGAGATGACCTTCCTGTCTTTTGCTGCCTTTTGCTTTGTTCTGTCAGAGGTGTACAAATCTGTGACAGGCTTAGATAGCATCTTGGCCAAGGACGTGTCCCTGTGGTCTGGGGAGTGATTTCTTTGCCAATAAAGGACACTGTGAGGTTGGTTGGGGGAGTAATCAAAGCTGAATATGGTTATAAAGATGGATTTCTCTTCTTGATGAAGAAGAAAACCCAGATCCCTTCCATCCCTCAGCTCCTACTGGGAAAGTTTGCATTGCTCTGCCAGCACTTGCTCACGTGATGCCCTCTCAAAATATCTATTATCTTTTTTTTTGATGGTGATACTTTTGTTAGCTATACTTTGTGCTCAGACACTGTTATCTTCCCAGTGAGGTCTTCATAATAAATGAAAAAGTCAGTCAAGTCATCCCCCTTTTCCTACTGCAGATGGGAAAACTTAAGCCCAGAGAAATAATGTGACTTTTGTACAGCTACAAAGTGGAGTTGTGGTTAAGAGGGGAACAGTGCTGTAATGGTGCAGCAGAGACTCCAGACCTTGAAAATGCATCTGCTGCTCTGTGCTGCCTTCCCCCATGTATTTGATACTGATGCAGACGCAGCCTCAGTTATCTGAAACTTCTGCTGTTGAAAACAGAACCTTTTTCTCCCTTCAGATCACATCCAGAACGTCTGCGGTTATCTGAACCCTCCGATATCCCCTGTGTACCCTCAACATCTCACTAATGCACCCAAAACGGCGCTTAATTACCTGTCGGTGCCGCTGCCCCCGCCAGAGTTGATGTGGCAGGTTGCTGCAGTCGGGTAATCGAATCCTGCGATGCCTGAAGCATTTTTGGCACGGAGCCCGCAGCCAGGGAGAAACCCGCCGCCTGCCTTCTCCCGCCTTACCTACCGCTCCTGCCATCCCCTCGCAGTGCCGCGATGGGAGGCAGGAACACACCCAGCCCTGGTCCCCATCTGTTGCAGCACCGGCTCCAGTAGCAGAGCCCGAGATGTTTAAATGCGCCTGCCTTTAGGGAAAAGCTTTGAATGCAGTTCTTCGATGGACGTTTCCAGCCAGACTGCAGGATTTTTCAGAGCTGTAAGTCGGAACGGGGCTCGATTGTCTCTGGTTTTCTCTGGATCTGATTATTTTTATTATGATTTTTAAAATGTATTTATCGTGGCGGGGGAAATAGATTTTGCATTCATTTAGGTGGATGCCCGAGTGCACTGCAGGACTCTGCCGAGAGGCAGGAATTCTTCAGGCTGTGTAAGAAATGCGTGGTCCTTGGATATTTTGGGTTTTTTCATCATGTTTTGTCTCTTTTGCATGCATGGCTGGCACAGGGCTGTTGTCCTGTTTTTAGAGCATTTAATTACAATAGATACTCCAAGGCTGAACAAAATGTTCTTTTATCTACTTAAAGAATGCAGTTTGGGGTTGGGGTTGGGGTTTTTTTCCCTTGTATAACTTTTCCTTAATGTTTTGGAAAGAGAAATTATCATTGGGGTGGGGTGGGGGGGATGTTCATTTAATTTCAGCCTAAAACCATCTGGTCTCTGCATCCTGCAATGCCTGGTTTCTCCTACTGCTCATCTCAGAGCAGCCTGAACTGCTGAGCAACTAATTGCTGTGGCTAGTCACTTCAATCCCCAAATCACAGGGTTTGCTTATTGATTTTAATGTGATATTCGATATTTGATGAGGTTTGCCAGGATAAAGAGGTGTATTACAGGCTTTGTGTGTCCCTCTTGCATTTTTCCCTCTTCACTGCCAGAATTAATGCTGAACACATGCAATTTGCACCGCAGTTAATGGACCTGTGAGATAATGAATGTCCAAAAAGGATGAAGCTGGTTCTTTCCTGGGGATCGGAGCCTGAAGGGTTTAGAGATGCTCCGTTAGTGGGGTGATGGGAGGGGTTTGGTGAATAGCAACTGAAATTCAATCCGGCATAAGATGCAGGGGATTTTGCCAGCATCCTGTGTGTGTTTTGCTTGTTGGTCGCTGTGTTATAGGTGCGGTTACAGGCTGCAGGAGGGATGCGGGTTCTGCCTTTGGGGAAGAGATTTCACCCTCGGCTCCATCCCTCACATGGGCTGAAGAGTCGTGAGTTCGGGAGAGGCTGAAAAGCAGAGGCGGCGCTGACTTTGAGCAGCCCTGGGAGGTGTGAGAAAACTAAAGTTGCTGCAGTTGGGAGTCTGGGGGGCAGGATTATCTGTTGGAAGAGTGAATGATGGGCAGGAGGATGAAACGGATCCTGCTGACATGGGGCCAACCCTCATTTCAAAGGGGGGCAGTCGGAAACCCAGCAAAAGACTCTGCTGCATTTCAGTTTAATCCATTTTTATTACTGGGAGTGGAATACAAATATATTTATTTTTTGAAAATGCCCTAGTTTGAAATAAACAAAAAGCCCCCCATCCCCCCCAAAATCCACCCCATCTATCTGTACAAGGATGCTTGACACTCATTAAGATGAAATTAAAAGAATTAAAAGCAAAATTGCTGCAAATCTTTAAAAGCAAAACACAGAGTTGATGGAAATCACCTGTAACTACTTTGCTTCAGGCAGCAAAGAGCCACTGGTTTTCCATCAGGAGGAGAAAATCCTCCTGTCATTTCAGCTTGTTTGGCCACCCAAGTAGGTCCAGTGACAAGCTGATTTTAAGACAAGAAACGTTTAATCATCTCAAATTTAAAATAAATGGTAGTTAGAAACTGTAAGAGCTTGTTACCATGTTTGTATGCACATGTTATACAATTATATATGTTGCCATATGCATTTTCCTATATGAAAGCATGTTTTATATGTGTGTAAAAAAACTGATGCCCTGTGAGTTGAGCTGTAGCACATCTACATCTGGGAGGACACAGTCACCAGTGAAGTCTGTTTCTGTTTCTCACTGTAGGTGCCAGTGCCTCTGCTCTTAGAACTGATATATATTTTGATAAAGTTGTCCTTTTGCTCTGATGTAAGAGACATTTTTCTAATAGGTATTTAATGACTTCTAGTGCCTGATTGCAATTCTAAGTCCAATTTCCATTCCTAATAGAGCTCAAAATAAATGTTAACAAAACTTGGATTTAAATGCATACTAATAGTTGTACAGCTGTTCAATACATATAGATAGAAATTAACGTTCTTGATGAGAAAAAACTAACTTGTATTTTTTTAGGGCCGTATTACTTCCATGAACTTAATTTTTGGTAGTAAGGAAAAAATAAAAAAAATGTTCCTCTCAATCAAAATGTCCTGCTTGTGGATTTAATTCATCTTGAGGGGGGAAAAAAAATTGGATTGGTCATTTTTTTGCTTAATTTTGTTTCCAGCTTGGGTGCTCGTTATTTTTTTGGGAGGCTTTTGGTGATGCTCCTTGGCAGGGTGAGTGTCTGTGCCAGGCTGAGAGCTGTGGGCAGGGGCTCTCCCTGAGCCTTGGCTTGGTAATTCCAGTGTGAGCTTTATTTTTTGGTGACAAATGGGTTTGGACTGTCTGCCACAAGGCTTGAAGCAACAGCCAGTTATGAAATGGTCTCTCCTGCGCCAGGCTCATACTCTGCCCATCTGTCACCGTGTCCGGGGTGTCCTGCTCACTTGGAAATGCTTCCCACACTCTCCGAGCAAGATCAAATGCTGCTCAACACATTTTGATGCCCAAACTGTCAGCCAAATCAAATGCAGATTTGCCTGTTTCAGCCCACCGGTGTCTGCTGGGCTTCAAAACCACTTCATAGGGCAGAAGTTACATTTGGCAACCTGTATGTGTAGGTAACGAGGTTGAGTTTCCAGCTGGATTTCCCTGAGTTTGTGTTTGCTTGTCCTTTCTCCACATCGTGTTCAGAAAGGCCCATTGTAACACGGTGCTTAAATGGGCTTGTGAAGATTAAGATGGCTAAAATCAGAAGACTGTCACTAAAGGAGTCAGAAATTAGTATGGCGCATTTGAAAGCTTTTTTTTCCCCTGCACTGGATCTAAACTAGGAACAATTTCTGGGGGAAAAAAATAAATAGTGGATATTAATGAAAGCCATAGTCCTTGAAAGAAACCTGAAGTTTACTTGGGGAAATATCTTCCTTAAAATTTTAGTATTGCCTGTACAGTAATTAGAAAAAAACCTCGGTGTGTGTTATTTCTGTTCTTCCCTTTCCACATGAGGATTATTTCCAAACTGACCCACTGGGAAAACTTATTTTCAGTGATGGCTATTTCAAGTGTGAGTGAGTAATCCCTTTGTTATGTTCTTCTGTACGTCTCATTGTTCACAAGATTTTCCAGATGGGTAAATATTTTATCCATCTTTCTTCAGAGGTGGTCATTGGTGTCTTCCAATACCTTTTTCCAAGCAGAACTATGGTGCTTTTTGGAGCACATCCCTTGAAACAGCCTTAACAAGAGTGACCAGGGCTCAGTGTGAGGAGGTCTGGAAGTGCGAGATACACTATCCCTTGGACATTTCCCTTACATTATGCCAATTCTCTTCACAAATGCGCTTTTCTCACAGGTTGCAGAGCTGGCTTATTTTCTTAAAACTCAAATTCTAGTTGTTTCAGTTGGACACAGTGGTTCCTTCATTTCACTCCTGTCAAAGAGTTAACCCTGTTTTCAACACAGCAGCAAAGAAAATACCATTTTAGTAACCCCCGGGAACGCCAGCGGAGCTCAGGGCCTCACTGTGCTCCCCACCGTACGGATACCTGTGCTGTGTCTAGACTGCAAAGCAACGACGTGAGCGAAGCTGGGCTGGGATTAGCCCGGCTGAGTCCCGACAGCCGTACAACTCCGAGGGAGCGGAGCTGCGGGAGTATTTACTCAGCCTCCTGCGGGGATGTCGCAGCCTCCGCTCCGCCGGGTGTTGTCATGGCTACGCCGCTCCCGCCGCTCCCCGGAGCCGGGAGAACGTGAGCTGGTGTAAACCACGCCGGCAGCTGCAGCCTACCCCGTAGTAAGGTGCATTCCCTTGTTTGGACAGTTTGCTCTCCGAACGGGGGGGGGGGGAAGGAAAATGAGTTATTTTATTCCCACTTTATAGGCAGTAAAGAGGGAGAGGTAAGATGGGGGGTTCGTTTATCCTGTGTTGGATCCTCCGAAGTTTGAGGAAGTTGTTCAGCCTCTCCCGTACCCGGGAAATGAGATTAGCTCAGCTGGTTAGAGAATGGTGCTCATAACACCAGGGTCTGGGGGTTTGATCCCCATGTGGGCCATTCACTTAAGAGTTGGTCTCAATTATCCCTGTGGGTCCCTTCCGACTCAGAATATTCTGTGAAATCTGTGAGATGGGACCAAATGGCCCACTGGAGATGCTGGCTTTTCCCTTCTCTCTGGACTGGACATAAATTGTGGGGTAGATGACTAGTGTTTCAGGTGGCTGAAGTTAAGTGAACGATATGTTATCCTTAATGCCTTCCCAGAGCTAATCTCAAAAAGCTGGAGCAGGCAATTAAAGTCTCATCACTTAAGTCCACTCGTGAAGCTATTCTGGACTGGATATGCAGTTTGCAAAGTGCTTTGGGCTCCCACAGGATGAACGATGTGTTGTGATTTATTAGTATTGCAAGGCACTGCTAACTGATAATCTAGTAATGGTTCCACATCTCTGCATTTCTTAGCTCAAAGCCAAGGGTGGTATCTAAAGGATACACAAGCTGGATTTGGGTAGAATACTGTACTATGAGTGTGATAAAGTTTTCTAGGTTATCTCTGAGAATTTGAGCTTTCTTCTGCCCTTCAGGGCTTTTTATGTTGCCAGCTTCAGCAAAATGCCTCTTTAAATAAGGAGTTCAGAGGGTGATGAATGAAGACATCCATTCTTTTGGGAAAAGAAAAAAAGTAGTCTAGCCTATGAAATAAAGCATATTGTATATATTGGTCTCTTTTTACACATGCTTCTTAAAGTGTAAGAAAAACTACGGCAAATTGACTATCAACTGCATAGACGTGAAATTGTTGTCTTAGGCTACAGAAAGATGCAGGAAAATGTGTCAGGAAAGCATCAAGAGGAGAATCTTTCCTCACTGTGGACTCCATGTGTTGTCTCCTTTGACCTCCCATTCAGGTCTTCATCACACCAAGCACAGAGCCATCCTGTTCATCCTTTCCTTGCCTAATTTCCTGTTTGCTTCCACTTTTTTTTTTTTTCCCTTTCTTTTTTACTTGAGGGACTACTTGATCAGAGCAGGTCCCTCACTTGCCTGGCTTTCCATCTCTAATTGTTAAGATTATTCATGGTTATTAACTGACAAGAATGTAAAGAGGAGGCAACAGGCAGCTGTCTTCCTAAATGCAGTGAACTGGAAAAAATAGTTGCAGTTCAAGTATTTATGGCAGAGATTTTCCGCCTGGTGCGAATGTCACGTTTTTTTCTTCATATACATGCAAGGGAGAACCCTGTGAGTTCTTCTCAGATAAGGCCATCAGCTGGGGTTTTTCAGCTCTGATTTTGTTTTGTTTTCCTCTTCCTTGAGGAAATGATTTTTGAAGATATTTGGCTTACAGAGCGTGGGGAAAACCGTAAATAAATACAAACCACAGTGACTTTTAAAGTAGCTCAAGTGTAGAGAGGATTTAGTAAGCCTCAGTATGATCCTGGTTTTGAATCCCCTTCAGATTGCTCCTGTGCTGCAGCATCTCAGATGTTTTCATTACATTATGTCAAAATCATCTTTTGTTTCCTGTGGCTGAAGTTGTGTTTTATAGCAAATGAGAGCTTTTCCCTCCAAACACATTGGGATCCCGTGTCTCGTTTATGTAGGGCAATCTTATAAGTATTGGAAAGCAATCTGGTTGGCACCGAGTCTGTGCCATCTGAAGGGGAATATTTGCAGGCTCCTGCAGTCCTTACCTTGGTTGTTTCTTAATTCCCTCATCACTCATCTGACCAAATTTTCCAGGACTGAGGTAGGTTATCTTCTGCTTTTACCTTGTGTTTCTTAACTTTGGGTGCTTCTGGAACTAAATGCCTCACCAGAGAAAGGTTGTCTTTGGCTGAGCACCTTGGGATAGCACTTCATGATGGGTTTGTATGTGGATCGTGGCTGTGTCACAAGGAACATTAAGAATTTTGTTTTCCTCCCTGGGTTGCTTTCTCTGCTGTTCCCTCACTTTCTCTCTTTCCCTCACTTTCTCTCTTTCTCCTTTTTTTTTTTTTAATGGCATTTTGTTATTTGCACGTTTGCTGGGTTGTCCATCTGCTGTTGTAGTAAACATGCTGCCAGTCAGTGTGCTGTGTGGTTCATGGTGTGAAGGAGCTGACAAACCAGGCTGTGCAAGTGTGTGTGGGGTTCCTATTCTGGCTTTGTCAGAGAGCCTCTCATGATGGTCTGTGACTTACTGGTGAGGTGGACAGCATCATCACAGCATTTCCATACAGCCCTGAGCTCTCTGGACAATCGGAACAGGATGGGGCTCCAGGCAGAAGGGGTTGCATCCCACCCCAGGCTGCCTGTGCTCTGCTCATCTGCAAAGACTGAATCACCAACAAGACATGGTGGTGGTTCCTGGCAGGAGAGCACAAGGCTTGAGAGAAAACTTCATTTTTTCTGTGAACAGCGTAGGAATGTGTTCTGGTGATTTAAGTCTGAGACTGAGAACAACGCAAAAAACAATCTGTGGTCTCTTGGCAGTTTTTGTTGATGGATCTTGTCTACAGCCTCAGAAGGAAAAAAGGTGAATTTGTTGTAGACTGCTGGAGATTAATACCTGTCAGGATCAGTCAGGAAGTTCAAAATTGAAGAAGGGTGTGCTGCAGGCTGCTGGTATCCCACAATCAGGATAACTCAGGAAGAACAGCTCAGAAGACAGCTGTTTTCAAGGAAATATCAAGGACTTACTGGTTTCAGGGCTCTCTTTATCCCCTTCCCCTTGAAATTCTTAGTTTTAGCAAGTTCTGACCAAGTGATGGCAATCCAAGCTGGGTGACTTGTGGGTGAGAACAAGGGAGAAGTGACTTCAGTAGCTCTTTAGGACCTTGTCTGGTTTTTGTCACAGCTGAAAGAAATGCCTTTAAATTGCATATACTCTGGTTTTCTTATGCCAAGTTTTCACATGTGAGGTTTTTATGTAGGACCCTGAATAATCACCTGATGGATGGGGATTTTCACACCTCAGTTAGATTTTGGCCAGCCATTGCTCCCTAACTTTTTAGATTAACACCTCTTTGGAACAGAATATTTCCCATTTTTTCCAGGCGCTTCATTTTGGGGTGATTTACCCTCTCTTATTTCAAATCTGATGCTGTATCTACCTTGACACCAAAGTGCACACAGCTGGTCCTGCACAGTCACCCAGTAAGTCCTGGCCTGTGCTGTCTCTGGCATCTTCATGCTGCAGACAAAATCATAGAGTCATTATGGTTGGAAATGACCTCTAAGGTCATTGAGTCCACCTTTAACCTGACATCTTCACCATTTCTCCTTGTCCTGTTTTTTGGGAGAAGATACCAACCCCCATCTACAACCTCCTTTCAGGTTGGAAGAGGGATAAGGTTACCACGTGAGCCTCCTTTTTCCCAGGCTAAACACCCCCAGCTCCCTCAGCCAACTCTCATCAAACTTGTGTTCCAGACCTTCACTGGCTTCACTGCCCTTCTCTGGACACTCTCCAGCACCTCAGTGTCTTTCTTGCTATGGGGGACCCAAAACTAAACACAGGATTCGCAGTATGGCCTCATCAGCCAAGTCTCCCTGTCTCATTTCTACCATCTCAAACTCTCCAGACCCACTCAATTGTTCTTTTATACTATAAATACCCTTAAAAGTACTAGCAAACAAACAAACTGGAACAGCCTTGTGCAGTGCAAAGCTGGCTTGCACAAATCCAACCAGCCCTGTACATCTGTTACTGCCCACTCCCATTGAGTCATACAGAGACTTAGTCACCAGCATCCTCAGTCTCACAGTACGACTTATATCTCTTGTCTCCAAAACACATGCTGCAGTCTGCATGGCATGGGGGAGTGAGGAGAGCAAAGCAGTGAGCAGCCTACTCCCAAAGGAATAAAGCAGCGTGGCAAGCCTTATTATACTTTACTATGACTGGTATATCAAAACAAAAGGACAGAAATTCCTGTGTATGTCAGTTTTGAATCTTTTCTTGTGCAATAATTGAGTGATTTGTTATAAACCCCCCAAGGCTTATAGATAGCACTGCTACCAAAGAAAAGGACAAATTTCTATTCAAGCAGAGCTACCAAGCTATGCCCTCTATTCCACAGAGATCAGACTTTGGATTCTGCTCACAGGTTATTAGCATATGTAGCATATTTGCTATTCAGAGTTTTACATAGGCTTGTAATAGGTACGAATCCAAGGTTGATCTAAAAAAAATCTGCTGGTGTGCAGAGTGCAATGAAGGAAACTGTTCACAGCCAATGTTAATAAAAATCCTGACCTTCTTTGTCCTTGGTAGGATAGTTGAAGTGCTCATAGCTCAGTAACATTAGCAGAGAAGGAGACTCAGAGAGCCCTGTTAAGGTGTGGTGCTGAGGAGTGCAGTTTTTAGCAATTTTTTTGTCAGCACTCAGCTTAATTTCTCTATATGTTGTTTTCTTCATTTATTTTATTAAAGTAGCTGTCTCCCCTTACTGAAAAGCCGTCTTAGTAAAGTGTCACCTTCTGCTTGAGTTATGTTGTAAAAAGAAACTGTAATGTCTGGCAGGCATTTCACATCTTTAAATTTGGTGCAATCCTAGCACATATATAGAACTGAGTGAAGCAGAAAAATAACATCTCAGAGGTGACACCGTCAGGATTCAGGACTGCATGATGCTACCCACGCTGGGACTCTGAAATTGCTTATAGCTGAGGAACCCAGCCTTTCACCAGAGATGGGCTCTGGGGCTACCAGGAAGCTCTTCTGACCTGAGTCACCTCAGCAACATGGTGCAAGAGTTGACAATATTCACGGGCACCCACCACCATGGGCACAGATTTCACATCACCCTGTTGTTCATGGTCATGCCTTGTGTTTGAATGGACGTTTCCAAAGGATGGCAGCAGGGAGCTGGTTGTGAAATACTCTTTTGATACCCAGCCACTGTTGAGCAAGGCCACAGGAAGGTCCTACTTCCACCCAAAATATGCTGGAAATCGGTCTCTGGCCTGGCAGTCACAGTATGCCCCAGAGTACCTTGCTGGCCCCTTGGCTTCAGATGTTGTGTAGAAAATTTATCAGCCTGGCTGCCAAAGTAGCCTTGTAGCAAAACAATAGTAAAACAGGACTCTTGTTTATCCTGTGTTTTTTACTGGATTCAAGGCTTTAGTGGTCTGTTATTTAAGTCTGCAGCCTCTGCAGCAGAATTGCTGGAAGCTCTTTTCTGACACCAAGGTCTCCAACTGCAGCGGCCTCCAGACCAGAGTGTCTGGGCAAGCCTTTTTGGCAGGAATTCTCCCTGTAAGAATTCCAGGGAATTCTCCCTGTAAGTAAGGAAAGGAACAGTGAAACTGACTGGAAAAGGTGAAAAATGGCTTGGCTACCAGATCTTGTTCCTGTTGCTATTTGGCTGTGCTGTGCCAGCCAGTGTATTTGCTTTCTGCATCCTCAAATGTGGTTTTCCTTCCTATTTTCCAAAACAGTTCTGAGAAAAGCTTCTTTGTTTTTCCAGGGTATCAAAGAACAAGAATTTTATTTTCCCTTCTTTTCACACCATCCCAACTATTCTGATATAAGGGATGTCAAAGGAAAAAGATCTGGATTTAAGAAGGATCACCCTCTAGATGTACAGGTGACCCAGGCTAGAATCACCCTAGAGTTAGTCTCACCTTTGGTGGAGAAATTAGTGTGGAGGATCTGTAACCTTCCAGATATCTGCTGTTCCTCCAGAGGAAATTGGGAAAGAAGTGGTAGAGAAGGTGACTGCAAATGCAGACAGAATAATCCTGACTTGCACTGGGAAATCACCTGTTGAATAGGTGTTGTGGGAGATTTCCTTCTCCAGGAGGGAGCCTGACTGGCTGCAGAAGCACTGAGCCCTGGTTCTGCTGTGTCACAGCTCTGCTGTCCTCCAGAAAAATCTTTGCTATCCCTGGGGCCGTATTCTTCAGCAAATGTAACAGGAGCTGCCATGACAACCTCTTGTAAATAAAAGTGGATTGAAAACAAAATAAATCTGCAGCGGCTTTGTGGCTGTAAAGTGAATCTAAACTGCTCGAGAGGTCATTTTTTGTAGCTGGAGTGGCAGGAGTGGTGTCTGGCTGTCAGGTGGTGCCGAGCGATGAAAGGGCTGACTGGGGAGCACAAGCGTGGCAGGAAAGCTGACAAAACTTTGCAAAGCAGACTTTTCATACTGTTAATTTCAGGTTAACAGCACCAAGAGCTGCCTTTGCTCCTTACGAGGGTGATCACAGACTGTGGTCTCTGCAGAAGTTGTCTATCCAAGGATATAGTGCAGGAGTGATGGACACAGGGTGTGATGCCGTTTGTTCTTCAGCCAGGGCTCTGCAGTCTGAAGGATTCTTCCTCATACCAGGACGCCACTGGTTGCCTTTGCTGAAAGTTTTAAAGGTCTCTCCAGAACCATGTGGTTGTCCAGGGTGCTTATTCCAAGTGCAGCACAGCAGAGCTGGAGAGCAAGACAGCTGTCTAAGAACAGTTTCAATTCCCGGTTAAGGGCAGAGGGAGCCTTCAGTGTGTATCTGCTGGCGTAAGATCAGAGCAGTCAGATCTGTGACAAGGGCAAGGGCTGCACCACTGGCCTGTCAAGAGTTCTGTGGTGTTTTGCAACACTTTTGGAGCAGTTTCTATTTTTATTTTTTTTACGAGTTACTGTATCATCAACTGCATCATCACATGTGCTTCTGGATGACGAGGAATGTAAGAAACAAATTGATATCTGTCTATATTCTGCAGAGATATGTGTAAAGGGAGAATAAGCACCTAATATTTCCTTGCTTCACCAACAGCTTGGAATTGAGACAGCACTATTTAAAGCCTGGCACTTGATATATGTATTTTTTCCTTCTGTAAATGGATACCTTCACATATAGAATCCCGTGAAGAACTGAAAGATGAAAAAATTGTCAGGTAGCAGCTACAATTACAGACTTTATCACAGGACTAAAAGTACAACTATTGTCCAATTTGAAACATTCTGCAGCCCTGTATTAACAAAGAAAGATCTCATGCTGCCCAGAAAGCTCTGGCTCCAGTTATTTCTGCTTACAAGTAAGGGTCTGTTCTGGATGTGGAGACAGATGAAGTTAGCATACCTCCATGATACCTGAGAGTTACAAATTAGAATAGAGTCATCAGATGGGTTTCATGATACTTTTAGACTTTAGAATGTACATATATATATATATATATATGTATGTGTGATTTTATGCTTGGAATTGTGACTGAGAACTGAAATTTAGCTCCTAGAAAAATAGTTGTACCTACCTACCCCCTGCTGGGTTTAAAGGTTTCTACTCAAAAAAAGAACTTATGGTTTTGTTCGTCTCAGTTCCAGATTTTCTGAACAGCTTTTTTGGCCCTGATTACAAGATATATGTCCCCTTAAACCCAGTTTCTTCCATCCAGTCTCCAGCCTTCCCAAACAGCCAGTTTTCTCCCTGGAAGCTACACTAAATAGTAATATAGGGATGCTAATACATGGAGCTCCAAGGAGGTTATTTGCTTGATTTATTCCATGGAAAATGACTTAGCATACATCAGATTCCAGCTTCTGCACTACCGAAGATGGGTAGAGGAAAATGTTGGTAAATCCTTTGGCTAAATTAAAGTAAACACAAGGGGATATGTTTTTGTGTAACTTTCCATTAGGCTCTTTAGCTTCTTCACAGAGATTCTTCACTTAAGTCCTTCAGTAACTTAAGAAGTAATAATAATAATAATAATAATGATAAGCTGTTTATTGACAGTGTTTATAAATGCTATTTATGGCTGGATAGTTTTTATATGGAGTAAGTAATTTTAATCCTAAATAATTATGAGAATAAGCAAATTAATACAGAAGTTTTTCTGTAAGGTCCTGTAGTGCCTGGTTCAGCCTCAGTCAAATTTTGATAAGAGTGAAAATCTAAACCAAAAAAATTGCCTCTTCTTTTGGTTTTGAGGTGTTTCCCTATGTTTTTAGTTGCAAACAAAGGTGATGTGAAATACAGATGTCAAAGAATGGCGATGAGGGTGATCTTATGTAGTTGAGCCGTTGTAGATAGTCCCTATTGAATGTGCATGGATAAAGCTGGGAACAGATGAATTTGTCATGAATACTTTGGTTTGGGGCCTAATGATTTCAGGCCAGCTTGGCCAAGCCTGGCTGCTGCATTTTTTTTTCCTTTTCAACTTGGCATGAATTACTCCCATGTGTTTCAGTTCCAGTAATTCAATATTTTGTTCCTTATTTTTGTTGTTCAATTATGTAACCAGAATATTTTTGAACACTTGTAAGGATTATGCCTAAGTTATACACATTTTTTGAGAATATTTTGGATTTAGTATGATTACACAATGGGATGTGATTAGACCTGGGGCTGCTCTGAGTTCTGAAGACAAGCAAGCCCTGAAGACTTCCTGGACGGTGCTAATTTTTAATTAAGCTCTATTTGATCACAAATTAGGTTTACGTGAAATTGCTATTTATTTATGTTTTGAACTCTTTTAAGTGCACGCAGATGTGGTGGTAAAGAAGCACTGAATCATTACATGGAAAGGGTGATGCCTTCCATGTGGGAGGTTCTGTGTTGGGAAGGTATTCCTGACATTTAGAAGATGATTTAGGACCCAAGACTCAGTTCTTCAGCACACAGCATTGGGCAACCTCATGCTTTTGGTCACAGAATTGCTCATTATCTACTTTTCTGATCAAACAGACGCTAAACTTGACACTAACATAATTTCCTTATGCATGTAGAAAGGAGCTCTAAAAACCCTGTGGCTGGAACATGAAGCAGCATAAACAGAACAGACGGCAGGAGGTGGAATATAATTGCAGTTTGTTTTTGTTAGTTAAAGATGAGCATGTGTGCTTTTCTTATGGCTTTATTGTCTTTAGTCCTGCAGAATTGGCTGCTCCTCTCTCACTTGTGCAAGTAAATTGGTTATTTCCTCCCCAAGCACCGTGGCACAGTTTTCTCCCTCTTTGTTATATATGTTACGTATTTCTCGGAACATCAGTGTATTCTCATTCGGGTTGTGTTTGTTGCTATAAATACTCTTTAAGATCATACATCCCACTAAAGACAAGGCAGGCATTTGCTGAGCAAGTGGCTGTATTTAAACTGCAATTTCCTAACAATTTTTCTGTGGCATTTGGGTACCGCCCCTTGAAAGTTTTAACGCAGGACTTTTTCCTTCGGCTGCAGGTGGGTTTTGATGATGATGTAGTGCAAGCACTGCTAAGGGCTCCCTGTTCACTTGTAACTCACATCTGCCATTGGCTTCAGCCACGGAGAGCAATCAGGGTCTGTGTTATTGCTTGCCAGCAATTGCTGTGGGTAAAGCAGTGGGCACTTTGGAAATAGATCCCTGGGCTACGGTCATGGGATGCTCTGATGGAAGGAAGAAGACATGAATAAAGGACATCAGTTTTTCTTCTCTGTCCTTGCAGGATCTCAGCTCATTTGCCATGCCATTCTTGGACGGTGATGTGGAGAGCGCAGACAAAAATGCTTCTCGCAAGGTAGGATATATCCAAAGCTTCACCTTCGCTGTAGTGGTTGAATCCCTTGGTGGTAAACTCAATTTATTAGGCTTAAAAAGTCCTGGAATGTTCATCTTCCCTGCCATACCATCAACCTGTTGCGAGTGATGCACTAAATCAAATATAGTGACTTTTGCGGACCTTGCCATGGCAGTGCTTTTGAGTATAACCTGTAAAGGATGAGAACTGCTGGTGGTATTGTAAATACTGCAGATGTTGTGTGTAACACTGTTGTAAATCAATGAAGTGATGTTGCATAACTGTATTCTCAGGAATATAGTTAGCTAACAAAGTTTATGGTGTCGCCACAGAAATACAGTGCCCAAATAAGTATCTGTGGCAGGTTTTCCTGCAATTGCCTCCTGGTGGTTACTCTCTGTCTACTGAGGCTTTAAGTGCTCAGTGTCCTTGATCTATCTGTCCTTGGCATTGGCAAAATGAGCTGCCTTAATTTGCTGAAGCTGTAGTGGTAGAGTCTTCCCGTAAACAAGGTGGAAAGTTTTCTCCTCGATGTGGGATTAACTCAAGGTTATCCATCTGGAGGCATTGATTTGTTTCTCTGATGGTCTGTTATTAAATTAAGCCAATACAGTCACGGAGTTTGCTTTCTTTAAAAATCATCAGGGGAGCATATTCAATGGATGACATTAGGGATGGTTATACAGTGCCTACACAATCTCCAAAGCAATAAAAAACTGTGGGTGGGATCAGTCATCTCCAGGTCACAGCCTCCTCATTTTCACAAAGCGTTGAAGTACAAGCTGGTCTGCTAAATGTGAGCCTCCTACCACCCTGGCAAAGAGGGATACACCTCCAAACAGTACACAACCCCAAAAGCTGATCTTTAGATACACAGCAGGCCATTTGGACTTGTCACAGTATTTACAAGGCTATGGACCTCCATAGGGACTAAACCTGCTGCAGGCTTATTTGTCAAAGAGTCTGCAGTTATAATTCAAGGCAGGAGAAGCAATAAATACTTCCTCGGTGAAGCTGATCTGCATCTAGAACAATAATAACTGAGCTCTGTTGACTCGTGTTGACAGCAGGAGTTTCTTTTCCTTTGCACCTCTCAGCAAAGGACAGATGTTCAAAACATTTCTGCAATCCATCAGTAATTGAATGTGTTTACAACACTGGCCTTGTTCTTTTCTGTGTTGGACCTTTTAAGACTGACATAGGAGTCGCTGATGCAGGGGGACTCTCATAGATGCCAGGGAAATTAAAATATGCAGTGTTACCAAAAGGTGCCTGTTTCAAGGGTTTGAATAAAATGAACAATGTGACGTTTTTGGAAGGGGAAGTCATGCTGGAAGAAAGCAGGGGTTTCTAGCTGAAAGTTGATTTTTTCCATTTATCACCTCCTTTTCACAAAGAAAGGTGAGAAAGCTGCATGAAGCTCAGTTGTGAGGAAAAAATGTGCCAAAGCTAATCATGCTTACGTGCAGTATTACATGGTATTGTTTAATGACTTCCACTCTACCATTTCTGAATCCCATGTTTTTCTTCTCACTGGCCTTAGGAGTTTACTTTGATGATTGCTTGTCTTGGGAGAACTGGAAGAATGTTTCAGTAGTTGCCTCTTTTTGTAGCTTCAGTAAATGCTGGTTTGTTTTTTTTCCCCCTACTTGGGTCAAATTCTGCTTATGGAACTGCAGTTAACTTTGGAATGACCATGCAATTGGGGCTTAACATCTGAAATTGCATTTTTAACTGACCTCTTCAATGGAGTGTGTAAGACCCAAGAGTTTTTTCTAACACTGTTCTTAGAGCTCTGTTGAACACGTGCAACAAAGTGGTGAGAAACAGTCTGGCAATGCCCAGATTTTTATAAGAAAGAGGTCATCTACTAAAATTCATTGCCACACATCTCATCCTATATATTGTTTTCCTCAATGTGAAGTATGGGATCTTTGCTGCTAGTGAATGATGAGTAGCATCAGACTGCAGTATTTATTTAATTCTAAATACAAGCTTGCCAGTCCCTACCGCTGATACATAAAAAAATCCCCAAGTTACTCTTCCCTTTCAAGTGAGAGGGTTTTTCTTAGTCCAAGTTTGAAATCACAGTATGGTGTGTAACTTTTGTCTATTAAAAGTCAGTATTTCATCAGTAGTGTGGCTTTTCCATTCACTTGTCATGCTGGAGACAGGCAATTCATCAGGGATTTCTCTCTTCCTGCACTTAACTCTTCTGTGGCCTGGGCTATAGATCAAGGTAGACAAGAGCCCATCTTTCTGATCTGCCATTAATTTAATCCTCCTGTTCTTTGTGAAAGGCTTTTAGAAACTGAATTAACATTTTTCACAGAGATCCTCAGCACTTTACCGTGCAAGTGTCTCTCAATCATTATCCTGTGACAACAATCCTCATTACACAGCTAGGAAATTCAAGTCTGGAATTATTTGTTCAGGTTCATATAGGAATTTTTTGGCAGTGGTGGCAATGTGACACACATTTGCTGAAGTTTAGCCTTAATCACTTCTCATTAATATGTCTACTGTTATAAATGATGTGTTCTTCTTTCCTTTATGGCTAATGGCAGGAAGAGGATAGGGATAGTTTTCACCCTTCTCTGTTGAAGATGGAGAATATAATACTGTGAAGAATCTTGTGTAAAAGTTTTTGGCATTGTGTGATGGAGAAAGGTGCCTGTGGCAGGGCAGGTATTTTGGCTTTTGTTATGGGAAGAGGGGAAGTTTAGAGAACTAGAAAATCACGAGTGATGGGGAACATCATTCAGAAATAATTCTGGCACAGTATGGCAAGTCAGCAGTCAGGGATGAGTGCCTCTCTGTACCTAAATTGTTCTATCAATTTTAGAGGTCTTAACACCTTGAATGCTTAAAGATCTTTCATCCTAAATGTAGGTTAAAGGACAAGGTGTGGAAATTACAGGAAAATGAGAGCCATTGCTTTCAGCTTAATGCTCAGGGTTGTGAATGATTAGAAAGAAGAAAATGACAGAAGAAGAAACTTGTCCACAGGGGAACCAGCTAGAAAATTATAGATGGAGGAGGGAGGAGGAGGAAGAAAAGAAGTTTGAAGAATAATATTGATCCATTCCTTTATGGAAATGACAGAATTGTCATAAAAATATAAACGAAAGCTTGGAAAAGAAGTGTGCATTAAAAATTCTTTTCTCTATGTGGGGAAAAAGCTGATGAGATGTTTATCTTAGATGGCAGAGGTGTCATTAATAACTTAAATGTCCAAAATGTTAAAGCAAGATATTTTAAAATTAAATCTAAGCAACCCTAATAAAATACTCTTTAATGAGTTGACAGAGTTTTCCTCTGCCTAGTGTTGATTTTGAATAAATCTTGGAGCAGAGATGAAGTTCCAAAAGACAACCAAAAAAGCAATCACTGTGTTGATATTTGTGATGTTTGCAATTAGGATAATGTGCAGGTTTGTCAAACATTAGTCCTGGGCAAAACATTGGAATAGTTCTTGTTGGATAGTTAATGATGCTGTTATAATAGACTCATTTGGACTGGAATTAATTGTGAATGGTTCTTATTGAACAAATCTGGGGGTTTAAATGGATTATAAATTCGTTTGAGAAATGTCTTAGTGTTGGTGTCATGTATATAGAAAAGTAGCACAAGTCATTTTGATTTACGAAATGGGAATGATACTGAATAAACATGGAGCCTATTAAATGAAAAACTTGGCTGCTAAAATAAATGGGGACTCACCAGTGGAAAATTTTGTTTCTAGGTAGACAAAACATTCTGTTGCTATACTATATCATACTTTATCAGTGACTTGAAAGATAGAAGACTCATTACTGATAAAATTTGTAGTTCATACAAAAAATGAGAGGGGGGAGACAGTGGTAGATTTGAGCAAGAAAGTCTCTGATGCAGAATTACCTGAATCCCTTAAAACACATTTTGCAAACTAGCAGCCCACCTCAATTTGGCCAACTTGGGATCAGTTACACTCAGGCACAAATAATGCAGATTTTTTTTTATAAAAGGCTTTTATAAAGCCTTGGTTATATTTTGAAAAATAGCTGTAGGTGGTCAGCTATACACAAACTCAGGATGTGACTTGATGGTTAAAGGATTAATTTGGGTTCTGGACGTATGATCAGATCAGACTTTGTCGGAGAAGTGACTCCAATATTGAAGGACTCCAAGTAGTGTTTTCTCCTGCTGCTTGTCCCTGGACTGGTTTTGTTTGTCCAGCGACTCATAGGAATGGCACAAGCAACCCCTGGAACAGGAAGGAGAAGAAAAAAAAAGCCATTTTCAGCCTCCCTTTCGCTGGATAATGAATCTCCTTTTGATTTATTTTTTTCACAGTATTTAATTGTCCGTTTCTTTATGAGCAGCAAGGATAGGGAGCGTGTCCTGGGTAGTACCACAGCCTTGGCAGAGGGCACCTGCAGTGGGATCAGGGAGCCTCAGGGCAAGGGCATGTAGGACAACCACTGCACTGTCATGTGTGTGGCTCCTCCCCATACACTACTTTAAAATAAAGGCAGGTAGGGGTTAGGAAGTGGACAGGGAGCCGGCACTGCTTTCACCTTTCCTGACTCCTGCTTCTGCCTTTGAGCAGCCCTGCTCGCTGCTGGAAGCCTTCCCCTGACCGTGTGTACAGCAATGCAGAGCTCCCAGAGCCTGCCAGTGCAGCCAGCCAGCCTCATCCCATTGTACTGTAATTTGGGAAAGTGTCACTGTACTTTAGTTTTGGGAAGTGACATCTCTGACGCTGTAAAATACGATGTCATCTCAATTGTTACTGCTCATGCGGAACCAAGGGAACTGGTGGTGCTGAATGTGACCACATGGTGCCTGGGAGAGTAAGTCCTTCATTACCTTTCAGCCTAATGAAGTCAGCTCTTGTGCCTCTGTGAGCTCTTTTATTCCAGCAGAATGAGAGAATCATCCAATTAACTTTATCAAAGGGCTTTTTTATTGAGATTCAGTGGAAGGGCAGGAAACAAGTGTAGACATCTATGTGGTGTATCGTCTCTAATTTTGTTTACTGTCCCTGTCAAGGATGGTGGGAGGTAATTCCTTTTCTGTTACTTGTCTTTCAAAAAAAATTTTAAGTGAGGAGGCAAAATAAAGGTCAAATAACTTTTTTGTTGTAAAAGCAAACAAAACTCAAATGCTCCATAAATGTTCTCACTGCTCGGATTTGAAGAAGAAAGGAATGGAGCTCAGGAGCATTTAATAACTTTCACTTAAGTTCAGAAGGATTTTTAAAAGCTGTTTAGCTTGAGCCCATTTGTATTCCAGACAGATTATTTTTTTCAGCCTATTCTGAAGAATGAAACTAAATTCACCAAAAACTGAAAAAGAGTCAGAGATTTTTCAGGGAGAGCATCCTCTGGGAAAGGCTGTGTGCCCAAACAAGGACCTGTTGCTGGAGCACCCTGGCAGGGCAGCAGAGGAGATGGCTGGGAAGAGGTGCTGTGGCAGGGTCATGGGTTTCCCCGACTCTGACACAGCCTCTGCCTATCCGTGGTCAGGGTCTTCTCAGCAGAGCTAGTTCATTTTTCTGGGCACGTTGCTTTGGCAGGACACTTCTCTTCCCTGCAGTTAAGTGGTCTTTAAATTTTAGATCGGGGCCAGAAATGTCTTCTTAGAGAGGACTTCATTTGGCAAAAAGGGGGGGATCAGATTTTCAAAGGCAAGCATGGGAAAGAAAATAACAATGTTGGGAAAATTTCTGCCTGTGGCAGGACTGAGATGGGTGGTGTGAGGATGACGAGAGACTAGTTTGTGGTGAAGTATGAATAGTTTGGCATCTTGGCCCATTGCATTGGGGATTATCATATTGTAGTGATTTAATGCAGTACCTCTCAATTTTCTTGTAAAGTAGGATGAAGAATTGCAAGTCAGGTAAGAAAACAGATGAAAGAAAAGATTGCAGGCTGGTATTGAAAAGATGACTGTTGGGTGGAGAGACAGAACTGATGGAGTTACCTGGGTCTTTGCTAGTGAGGCCAAGACAAAAATTAGAAGCATTGTAATCAAATTTGTTGGATGCAAAGAGAGGTGGTTTTTTCATCATAGGGAAGGACTTCATACAGGAAGACCTGAATGACCTTCAGGACCCTCATTCTTAACAGCATGAGGTTATGTTAACTAGGGCAATAAGTAAAAGAGGTCAGGGAGTGTTCTCTTGGCCTGAAAACCAAGGGCTTGGGCACAGTTAAACTCTTGCACCCAATAGAGCAGGGTGGCCACATGCAGCCTGGGACTGTCCCTGGCTTGTGCTCTCTCTGAGTGGCACCTGAGGAGTGCTTACAGCATAGAGTAAATCCCAGTCAGATGGTGGGTGAGCAGGGAAGCCACGTGGACCACTGCTCAATGGTTCAAGCCTCTGTCCAGCTGTTTCATTCACTGCTATGGGGTAGTCTGGCACTGGTAGTTATTTATATTGGGAATTTGTCATCCTGGAGTTTGTCTGTTGAAAACAGAGTTGGGAGTCTCTTGGTCCATCATCACAGCATGACTCTGAGCCACTAATGTGGGTAGCTAGGAGAAAGGAAGAAGAGATTAGGAAGAGGGAAAGATTCCACCATCCAGGTGAAAGGACAGGGGCAGCTTTCAGTGTTATTTCTTGCAGTGAAATCTTCCAGAGCTGCTTGATGTGGCACAAGTGCCACACTATCACTTCACGTTTTGTTCAAAAAATTGAATGCTATGTCTGCCAGATGCCAAGCACTGTAAGACATTTATTTTCAACAATGGACACTTTTGAATGTGTTTTAGAAACCTGCCTATGATCATTCAGTGTGTACAACAGAGCAAAGTCTCTCCCTGGTCCCCAGCTGCGGATCCTTTTGTGCTCCAAAGCATGAAAACTGGTAGCATCTTAGAGCGTTTTAGGAGATATTTACTCAGTGCTGTGTAAGGTAACTGGTTTAGCCTTGGAGAGCACATCTGATGTAGCTGCTCAGTTGCTTCACCTCCCCAGGGAGCACAGTGCTGTAGGCTGAGGGTAGGGCTACATTGGCACTACTGACAGGCTGCTGATTAAGCCCCATTCCAGCTGCACTGTTCTCTGCAGACATAAGATCAGGAGCTGACATTTCTTTCCAACATAAGTTTTAAGGTTTAAGGAGTTTAAGCTGGGCATGGAGCTCCAAGATCCCATATATGCTTTGCACAAAGCCAGGTAATGTTTTGTTGCTGGTTGGTTGTTTTGTTGTGTTTTTTTTAGTTAGGTGAATAGTCGTAGTACTTAGAGGAATTTTTCAATTTGTTTGATTGGACCTTATTTGTTTACTGATTTGTGTTGTACTTGCATTGTGGGTTTGGAGTCCTTATCTCCAACAGATCAGTCTGTTCAGGATCAAATGAGTCGTTTTGCCATGTGCATTTATATTGGTTTTTAAGTGTGTTTCTTATTTCTGCCCAGTGTCACTTTACTGCTTCTCCTGGACCAACACAAAGTGATTCACAACGTGAGAAACCAGGGGTGTAATACTTCTATTTTGCTGCTACAGCTCGGCTGGGGGCATAGTTATCTTTCCAAAGCACTTGTGGGAGTTTTCTGCCCACTTGCTTGTCATAGCTTCAGGAAACAAGTCCAAAAAGCATGAAGAACAGGCTGACAATCCATCTAGCTGCGTAACGTGCCTCTGGCATCACTGCCATTTGTCACACCCGGTCTGCATGGGATGGTGGGGTCTATTATACAGCAGAGATTCTTCTGCATTCCCAGCTGAAGCATGAAAATGAACATTGCCTTGTGACTTTCTGATACACTGTGATAACTGTTGTTGCTGCTGATTTCACTCATGGAAGCGCCTTTTAAAACTCTCAATCGTCTTTTAAAACTCACAATCCATTAGCCACAAATGATATTCCAAGAAAGCAATCCTGCTGTAATTCCCCGAGCAAAATCACAGGTATTTATCCACTTTGATGGTGGGTGTAACCTGCGTGTAATTAACATGTGCAGCAGCTGGGGAAGAATTCAATGTGGTAATTTCCTTTAATTTAGTAGCATGCACATGTGTATTCAGCAACGTGCCCCTGGTGCTCTGACAATTAGTTAATTCATCTGCTTGGCACGATGGAGAGAAGGCAACTGGTTGTGATTGCGGTAAATAAATAAAAGCATCCCACTGCTTCAGCTCAGAATTGGAGAACAATTTGCTTTTGTGTCTGATTTGTGCATACAAGGCAATACTGACGTTTTTGACAAATTGTTGCTTGACATTTTACGTCTCTAGAATTGCTGTAGTGTGTAAGGACACCACGCTCTTTTTAAAGTGTCTCCTATCAGTGTGTCATTTTAACCAAAAAAGCATGCAAAAAAGATAACATGAAATATTAAGGGTAGAACCAGAATGTCGTCCTCCTCTTGGCTTCACAAATGTCATGGCTTGTCACTTTAGGAAAAATTACAATGAATTTACCATCCTGGAAACAGTCCTAAACTACAGCAGCAGCAGTGGCAGATTTGTTTTATGATTAAAATAAGCTTCAAAATGTTCTTACTCCCCACTTCCAGGCAGTAGGTTTGGCAGCAGACCTGTTTAAATTACAATGCAAGAGGAGGTGCCATCGAGCTACTTGGTTGTTTCCTGGACTGTGCAGTTGTGAAGAGAACAAAGTATAAGTAGTCTCAGATGATTTACAGATTATATTTTAGTAAAGTTAATGAGCTTTTATGAAAAAGCTATCACTTTGGGACTATTTTCCCCATGACAAAAGTGCAGTTTGTTTATTAATTTCCTATAGTGTGGTTCTTATTCCAGGTCTCAGTTGAGGGACTGTGCCCTGTTATTCTTGATAAATACTCACCAGGAGACAGTCTGTGTGCTGAAGGACTTAGAGTAGGAGTAGAGGAGATACAGCCCTCATGCCAGAAGGGATGTGTGATGAAATGAATTTTCAAGATTGCACATAGAATTCGTGACAGAGCTTGGAGGCAATCTTGAGGCTCAGGACACTGCATGAGTATGAAACACTACTTTTTTTTCTCTTATGGAAACTGTCCAGAGTCTGTTGTTGCTTTTGGTACCTATTGCTTCAGTTAAAATTGATTTATCTTTTTCCAAAAGTGTCCCCTTAAGGGCAACTATTCCCCTAATTCATCTGCAATGGACAGGTTTATTTTTCAGATATTTTTGTCCACACTGCCAAAATAAGTGTGCAGGTATAAAAAGTTGTTCTGTCTCTTGTTGGACATCTCTGCTGTGCAGAAGAGCACAGAGCAGAATTTATCATCCAACCAGGGCTGTGCTGGCACATCTCTGTGCCCCTCCTAGTGACCCACACTTTTTGTGTCCATCTCCCGGATCAAGTGCCACTTGCCTTTTAGGTTAGAAACCTTCCCAAAAGGGAGTTCACACTCTCTACGGGACCTTCTGCAGTTCCCATGCAGCAGGACCCCCTCCAGCTCTGTCCCATCCGAAGTGGAAAGAGGAGCTGCACAGGCAGGAGACAGAAAGGACTCCAAGAAGTGGGATCCTGGGTTAGGGAGGGAGCAGCTTTTTGGCCATTGTGCTGCTCATAACATATTTCTACAAGTGTTTTGGAGCTGTGGCTAAATGTTATTTTGGAAAGGGAGTTAATTGCATGTGTTTTAAACTTGGCTGACTATTTTTAGCTGTATTCATACACACAAGCCCTTCACTGATCCAGAGGAGGGCACACATGCCTATGAGGCTTTCTCTCATCTAAGCCATCCTAATAAAAGATGCTGTTTTTCCCTACAACGACTCCCATGGCAACAACACTCATACCTAACTAGACTTATACACATCAGGAGGCATCTTCACGTGTAGAAGTTGCTGTGTGCTCCATCCCTCCTGGTTCGTGTTAATTGGGAAGAGAGGAGCAGGAGTGCAAAGAGCTTGAAGCTCAGTGGCACACGGTGCCTCTGGGTACATCCACCATGTCCTTCACTTACACATTCCCTGGAGACCTGAAACCCATGTCTGCCTTTTGCCTAGAACAGAGCCCTTCATTCATGAGAAATGCCCCCAGCTAAAATAGCAGCCTTATACCCACAGAAGTACTTTGTGCATCCAGAAGGAAATAAACTCTACATATAGCCCAGGCACAGGCAAATCCCACAGGGGTTGTGGTTCAGCTTCTGTTAATTGTGTGTGGGGAGAATTTAATCTTTGCTCCTTTTTTTTGTTGTTTATTTTTCTGAATTCTCTTTTCCCCCTCACTGGGCGAGCCTGCACAGTGCAGGGCTGTGTTGCACACAGGAGCAGGAAAGTCAGCACAGGTCCCAAAAGGGATACAGCTGTTAGAAAGGTCATATCCCAGCTCAGGTAATTAACAGGACAGGAACGTCATCACTCTAAAATGGTTGCTCTATTTTTGGGATTGGAGTTGCAGTCCCACAGTTGTGGCTGTGGCAGACGTCACAGGGACCTGTCAGGCATCTGGGGACTTGTGTGCTGTGCTGAGTCACATCACGTGCTGGAGGTTTAAGTACTGTACTGTAGGTGGGTGCTTAAACTCGTGAGGAAGACTTTGGGGCACCGTGTTCCCTTAACTGCAGTCATTCATTGCCTTAAATAAATTCATTACCAGTCATCTTTCGGATGCCTGAGGAAGGAAGAGGGATGTGTGGCAAATAAAAACAGTGAAGAAAGTCCTACTTTATATGTGTGATGATAATAAAATGTTTGCACACACGTTGAAGTTTTACTGTGAGACTCAGGGTGTCTTTAAGAGCACGGGGCAACAAGAGGTGCCACACACACACCCCTGCATGTTGTGGAGGCAGGCACTGGGGAGGGTGAGGTCTGGCTAATCCACCACCCCAGCAAACAGGAGTTGGCTCTGTTGAGACAAGTTCAGAGACCCTGATGGCCTGAGCTGAACTGAATTAATGTTGATTTTTCTTTTTTTTCTTCCTTTTTCTCTCCTCCTCAGGTGGAAGAAAATTACTCTGCCGGCAGCCCTTCAAAAGGCCTTTTCTCAAAAGGGCTCCAGAACCGACCTTCCAGCCCCGTTTCTGCCCCTGTGAGATCCAAACATAGCCCTGGCTCACCCAAAACAGTGTTCCCCTTCCCATACCAGGAGTCTCCCCCACGCTCTCCACGCCGAATGAGCTTCAGTGGGATCTTCAGGTCCTCCTCCAAAGAGTCCTCCCCCAGTTCTAACCCGTCTACCTCTCCTGGGGGCATCAAGTTTTTCTCCAGATCAAGAAAAAGTAAGAAATTGCTCATGTTATTTCAGGAAGATACCTCTGGGCTTGGCCCATTCTTTACCTGCGGTAGTGAAGTAAGTGCAGATGAGGCATGTGCTAATTGTTCGTTATGGCTTTCACTGACCATGTGTTGTGGGTTTCTGACGTGCTGGCCATTAGGTGTGACCTCTGCAGGGCCAGGGACACCTCATGGACACCCACACAGGGCTGAGGAAGGAAATCACCCTTCTAAGCTTTGCTTAGAAGTGCTGTGTCCACGTTGGTGGGAGTTTTCTGGGTGGTTTCACTGAGGCTGGTTGGACTTCAGTGCTGAGACATTCCTGGGGTGTGTGGTGGAGGTGGGCACTGAACTGACATCCCTCAGGAGTGGAGGGAGACTTACTTCTGTAGATCCTATAGAGAATTTCAGCTGGTTTTTTTTTTAACTGACGTTTCTTTGTCCTACCTATTGTGGGAAGGGAAAGGGGCCTTTACTGGATGAAAGTAAATGATACGTGTTTCCAATCAAATGACCATTAAGGGGGTGTTTGAGCTCCTCTTCCAGAATGTGAAAGGCATTGGAAACCTCCGTGGTTCAGAGCACTTGCCTGCTTTATATTGGGCACAAATTTTACATCTTCAGCATCCTATGAACTAATAACACACCATCAGAACTCAGAAATGAGCAGGATTGAGAACATACTTTGATTTTAAAACTTTCTTACTGGATAAAGTTTCCCAGTGCTGGTCGACAGACCAAACCTGGTCTGCCCAAGGGATTAGTGGATGTGGGAAGGGAGCAGGGTTACAGGGGAAACAGAGGAATAATGTCTTGCCACAGAGGGTGCTGGATTGTCAGACCACAGTAAGTCTGTGAAGAGAAGAAATAATGATAAATTGTTGGCAAATCTTTCTGACAATGTAGGTACAGAATTGGTGATGCATATACCTGTGTTGGGCTGTATGTTTCCTGCAAAGTGTTGATAGCTTTCAGTGACCTTCAAATAGCAGAGGGACCCCCTTGTTTTTTTAAATCAGGTTTTTTCTTAAAAACATGGGATTTAATCAGAAAAAGGAATTTCATAGTGATTTTTGTGTAATAAGAACACAGCAAAACAAACACATATAGGATTTTTCTTCATGTTTATCAGAAGTTCTGCTGCAGCTTAATTGAAATGGCATCTTTTCCAGTCCTTGCCTCTACCTAAAATACTTTCAGGAGATTGAAAGTAAGAGTCAGTCTTCCTGAAGGACTCAGAATAGGCTCCAAGCATCATTTCTCTTCAAGGACATTTGTTCTTCCCTTCTTGAAGTTTAAGTATGCTTTGTATGCTCCCCTCTTGTTCAGACCTCACCATAACTGAAATCCATCTAAACTGTTTCTGCCAGTCCACTTAGGTTTAAATATCACATTTAAATGTTGGCAATATAATGCTGATGGAGAACACAGAGAAGGGCTCACTGCTGCACAAACAGCAGCAATACAGACTGCAGAGCAAAGCCATCCTGCGACTTTCAAATCAAGTTGCCCGAGTAGCCAGCACTATTCAAGTCCTAGATAGGTACAACAGAATATTAAATAAAGGAATCTCTCAGGAGTCAGCAAAACCCTTTTGATAAGGTCACATCACTGCTGCAGGAGCAGGCTTGGAGTGGGGCCATGCTATATCTGAGCTAACAGAAAATACCCATGACCCTGCCGCTCCAGAAAGGGTTGCAGGAATTGCACTGGGCTCGGGTGTTCATGGTCTTTTGTTCCTAAGGCAGGAGGGACAACCTCTTGGAAAGAGAGTGATGATTACAATGATTACAGTTGATGTTTAAATTGATAACTCTTCTCTTTCTGCAGATTTTTGCAAAACAAAATGTTTCTTGCCATGTGCTTTCACATCATTTAGCTCTCTTATGGAAAGACGAATGCAGATACACACCCTTTACTACCAGAGGAAAGTAGATTTTATTCAGAATGTGCTAAACAGGGGTTCGTAGTGAATTATACTCTTAGAGTTTATTACATTTAATTAACTTTTATGGAATTTTATTTAACAAAACCTTTTCAGGACTTCAGGAAAAGTATGGGTTAGCATTTCTGCTGTGTTATGTAGCTTCTCATAGGCAGTACTTCTGCATTCTGCTACTTCACAAATAAAAAGTAACCCTATGCACTACAGAACGGTAAGTTAATTGGTTACCTGCCACTCAAAACAAAGTCTCTGTGGCTTGAACAGCATTTCCTGAGAGACAAGACTTCTCAGACACTCCTCAGACCAGATACCTCAGACCTTTGCAAAGATGCTGTGCTGAAGAGCTCTGAGAAGAGCTAAACCAGCATGTGGCTCCACGTTTCTGAAGGTGCTTAAATGCTTCATTGCTCAAAATTGTCACAGCCTATGTGATTAAAATGCCATTTTCTCGAGCAGCTTGGGATAGCTGTTTTAAAAGTGGATGGGACTTAGGTTGCTTTATCATTTCTGAAAGCGTGAGTGTACTGATATCGGCTGGACTTGTTGTGCTTGCCTGCCTTCACAGCCCTGCTGGTGCTGGGTCAATAGTATTAAAATTAAAAATAACTGTGTACTAGACTGCACTAGGAGGAGGATCACCAGGTCAAGGGAAGTCATACTCCCCCTCTGCTCAGCACCAGTGAGACACATCAGCAGTGCTGGGTCCAGTTCAGGACTTCCCTGTACAAGAGAGACAGGGACATGCTGGTCCAGCAAAGGGTCACTGTGTTGCTCAGGGGCTGTGCATGTGGTGTAGGGGGGAGAAGAATTAAGAGGAGGTGAAGACCTTTTTGCTGTCTTCACTTACCTAGTGGGGTTATGGAGAAGACAGTGCCAGGCATTTCAGGGATAGCCAGAGAAAGTGCAGGAGTCAGCAAGGGAAACCCCAGGCACGTGTAAGAAAGATGTTCTTGGAGGAGGTGGTATGGCAGCAGTGGTCCAGAGGGGCTGTGAAATTGCTGCCCTTGCAGATTTTAGGAAGTCAACTGGACAAGATTCTGAGCACCCCAATTTAAAGTTGCTTTGAGCAGGGATCAGACCAGAGACCTGCTGACATTCCCTCCCCAGCTGTGGATCTCCTGGGAAACTCTGCACTGGAACCTTCCCTTTGGGTTTATAGCAGATCTGTATTTTATCCAGGCAATCTGCAATTAAACAAAAAAGCACTAGATGAAAATTCACAGGGACTTGGGGTTTCTTTTTGTCCCCCAGTTTACCTGGATTGAGTCTGTGCTGCACTCCTTTCCCTGTCATCATGGAGCAGTATGTGGGGGAAAGTAGATACAGTCTTTGTTTTAAATAACATACCCTGTCTTCCCTCCACTTCCTCCTCCTACGCATTGTTCAAAACACAGACTAACCTGTTACTCCACATATTCCTTGTTTTCCTTGGAAGCAGCTTCTTCCTGGCTTGTTTTCATTTTAAAGACTATGTGTGGTATTCACAGCACTTTCTTTCCCATGTAGTTGCTCTTTTCCCAGCTAAGTTGTTTTTCCTTTTGAATATATGCAGTTTAGGAAGGGTTAGGGTAGGACAATATTAAAACAGAAAGTGATTTGCAGGCATGAAACTTAAAATATTTTCCACTTCAAGCTGGGAGTTTAAAGCTTTTTCTAATCTTCAGTATTGTATCACTGGTTTTGGCAGTAGCCAAAAGCTGAGCTTTGTGCCTTTTCGCTTTGGTTACCCCAGTTCAGCATCCGGTCATAACCTTACAGCTCTGATCTGACAAAAGATTTGCCTTGAAAGGAAAAATACCTTCCCACAACGTGTGCTTGGCTGCCAGACACTTCAGGTATTTTGTAAGTACAGCTTTGAAACAGTAAACTGATGGCTGGGGCTTCACATCCAGCATCCCTCCTTTGTAAAGGCAACAAATTCACCTCAGGCCCCTCTGAAGGAGGCTCTGCAGGGACCTTTTTGGGTGAGGTGTGTGCTTGGTCAGTGGTGCAGCCCCTTCATTTTGGGAAGTTCCCTGCAGAAGAATCCAAGACATCTCTTTGCGTGCTGGGTTTCTGTGCAAATGCTCTGAAGTTTAATTCTTGGCTTTTTGATATCTTTTTTTTTTTTTGTCTGAGTATTTCTTTGCAACAGCACTTGTTAGACCGACAGTTGAAAGCTGAGTGAGGATTGGAGATGAATTAAGCTTGGCTTTGAGGTGGTGCAGAGGACCTGACAATGCTGTTCCCCCACACTGTGACTCTTGGTAGTTCAGTTCCCCCCAGCACTGCCCACCTTATACCTCCCAGAGCCTTCTGCAAGCAGAGACTTGGCTCTGTGAGACATACAGCTCAGTGCCTGGGGTTTACCCATCAGTGTGGGCACGTGAGCAGCCGTGGAACATTAAAAGAATTACATTTTAATTGGATATGAAAAAGAATTAGTAAATTAGTGTGACCTGTAGCTAGCAGGAGGCTTCTACAGTCCTGACACTGATTTCACAGGTGTTTTACAAGGCACAACGGGAACAAAGGGTGAGTGAAGATGTGCAAGCTGAAGTCCTTGAAAAGTGATTTCGAAATTGGCATTGTGGAACTGCTTCCCAGTTTGTCTTAGATTGGCTCAAAACTGCATGAACTACTCTCATGAAGCAGAACCTGGTATCTCTTGAGGCGTTATTGGGTCTTGGCTGTGCTGGGAGTGCATTTCCCTGGTGTGTCAGTTTGCATGAGCAGGTAGAATGCCAAGAGAAAGAAGTGACACATCTCAGCAAAGCAAACTGAGGTGATCCAAAGTAAACATGGAAGGATGACCTGCACTGGGAAGAAACACATTTCAGATTACAATTTTCTTGCATGAGCTCTCCCTCACAGCCAATACATGTACAAATGAATGAGAGCAACTTTATTGTGCTGAGTGGAAATTAGGGGGCTACCCCTGAAGATAGGGGTACCCTGAATATTTTATTAGAAGTAGATGGTTTTATGACATTTAAGTAATTAAAATGCATCTTTTTCCATGGGTCTGAATGCCCCATTTGAAGGACATCAGGTCATTTTCCAGTCCTGCTTCCCCTTCCGAAACCATCAGTTCAGGTAACAGCAATACTCATGTCACATTAATGGTGCTGTCAGTTTTACCAGCAAAGGAAATCAATTGAAAGGTTTCCATTGACCTAAAGCTTCGAGTGCATGTGGTGCATGGGATGAAAAGATAAATTTAGCTCAGAATTAAATGTTGTTTACAGAACTTTGAATTGAAAATTACACAGCTTTCAAACACCTTGATGCTGATGATCAGATTTTAATCACAGTGAATTTGCACTGCATTTGAGGGAGGAAATGTTTCTCACTATAAAGTTTTAATGTTCTGCTTTCTCTTAGTAATTTTTCTCCTTCTGGCATTCAATACTGTTAACTGTGGTGCCTAAAATAATCCATAAGGAGGACTCCTGGTGTTCCCATAACAAAGATCCACATTGTATTCTTTTCGGAAGACTGTGAGATGCAATGCAGAATAGTTGTCATGTATTTTATTCACTCTAATGATTTATTTTCTTTTAGAACATCTTGGTTACACGATGCCCCGTGTGAGAAAAGCCTATGACTGTACTAATTTTTACCCATAGATGGAGCAAGTAGCTCTCATTTGCAGTAACCTGGGGAAGAAATGGGGAAAACCCTGCAGCCTGTTTGTTGCCACATTCTGCTCTGCTCCCTTGAAGGTCTTTGGGTTGTGGCTGATCTGTGCTAAGACTTTTTTTTCAATCTTTCAACGGAAATCCATTTCTCCCCCAGGATTTTACTCCATATTCGTGACGTTTAGGTACCATCTTGCAGTGATGTGGAGTTTAGTCCAAGACAGGCTGTTGTGGAGCGCCGGCAGCTGGGCACAGACATTCCATGCACCATTGACTCCAGTTATTTCCCACCATTACTCCTTAGGAATATCTTCCTGCAACACGGTGCTGTGCAGTGGGATGTCCTTCCTCTTGTCAGCTGCTGGAACCTGTATTTGGATCTTTCTTTGCTAAATCAGGACATTTATCCCATAGTCTTGGAGCCTTCCAGCCTTCAATTCACAGTCCCCCTGCCTTCTGTAGCTGATGGGCACCAGGTGGGATGCCAGGGGGAAAAGGCATGAGGCAGCTTTGATTCCTGGTTGTGACTACCCTTGCCATGCAGGATGAGGGGAGCAATTTAGGAAAGGACAGGGCTGCTCAGTCCAGGTTCACCTTGGGAGGGTGGCATAGACTCTTCCATCATCATCCCATAAAACATAGTAAAGGAGAAAAGCTGTTTGTCTTGATTTATTTTCCAGTACTTATGTGCAAGAACATCTAATCATCATTTTTCAAGCTTACTTTGCCCTCAGAGGGGCCAACACTGTTCATTTTGGTCTCATCTATGCTAGAAAAATGACTTTTTGCAGACAACGTGTGTCAGCGCTGCTGCAGCTCAGCAGGTCTGCACACATGGCCAAAGACATTCAGCACCATTTCTCCTGCCAGTTACTGACATCTGCTGTCAGCAGCAGATGATTTTTCTGGTTAAAATGTGCCTATGTTGATTGTTCTTAGTTATTTGGAGATATCTTTCACTGTGCTTCCCTTTTCACTTCAGTTTCCCATGGTCAGTGTTGTCTGCATAGCGGGAGTACATCCAGTATCCTTTTATATTCCTCACCACTCTGTCTAGGGAAGAAGGATTTTTCAAACTGTCTTCAAATTCCTAATGATTTAGATGCCATCATAAAAAAAAAAAAAAAAGGAAGTTTTTCAGTCTCTAACTTTCATCTGTAGGGTATGGGACAGACCTGTAAGCAGGTGTAATATCAACAATGTGTTATTGTCACTGATTTGATTCCTGTACTCCTGATTCTCTGTAGTACAGCAAAGTCTTTCCATGCTGCTCTCTCTTTGACCAAAGTAATGTTTCCTTTGTCAAAGGAAAGGAGAACAGAGATGCCACTTTTTTAAAATTAATTGGTTTAGGATTTTCTGGCTCAGTGAGTTAATTGATTTGGGGTTTATTGTGAGAAAAATTATAAACACATCAGCTAGAGGAGGCTAGAAGTCATATTCTTCATTTAAAAAACAGACAAGGTCTTCTACTCATGTTAGTAAACAGAGCATTGCTGGAAAAGTCTGAGTGTCAGGAACTAGCTGATTTATGACAATCCTAAAACCAGCAGTGGTAGCTGCCAAATGACAAACCTAAAGCCAGCAGAGAGCTTACAAAGTTCCCTGTGCCTGGCATCTCTGGGATGGATCAACAGACCTGCCCAGCAGGAATGGCTGGTTCTAGATGGGGCACTAAGTGTTTAATGAAATCCAAATTTTCCTATTTTAGCTTTAAAACAAACAAACAAACAAAAAGTGTTGTGGGTTGTTTGGTTTGGTTTTGTTGTTGCTTTGGATTTTTTTCCATATAGACTTTCTGCTATGCCCTTTTCTGTTGCAGTTCACCCTGTATTTGAAGGCTCTTCTGTATCTTAAAAAAAATATCTCAGATTATGAAAAAGATTAATCAGTGTATACTTGATACGTGAAACAAGTAGTCAGAGTCTCTGATGATCAGCCATCCAAACACCTCAATTTCTTAGTTAAATTATTTTGAACCTTGCCTTGAGGTTCCTGTAAGCACACTTTATTGGCAGGCAGCTGTGGTGGGTTTCTTTGTAGTTTGCTTCTTGCAGCATCTCCTGCTGTTTACGGCTCTCGGAGCCCAAAATGTGGGAGCAGCTTTGGGAGCCCTGTATGACACGGGACTGCAGTGACAAGTGTGTGGGAGTAGCTGCTCCAGACAGAGCCGCACTGTGTGAGCCCAAACTGCATCTCCCTGGGAGCTCCTATACCATTGTGAAGCATAGGTGCCCTCCTGTGGGCATCCCACTGCTTCTCCTTGTGCAATGGAGAGGCTGGGATTGCCTTGCCTGCCTGGAGATGCTTTGGCTTAGGTTTTGAGCAGGATGCTGAGAATCTTTGATTATGCTTGCTGTTGGGGTGGTTTTTTTCTGCTTTTAAGCCCGTTCAAACAGTGGGGGCTGAAAGCATCCCTTCCTCCAACCTGTGTAACAGCTGCAATTTCAGCAGTTGCTCAAGAAACCAACTTCTCTCCTCATCCCAGAAGTGTTTGTCATTGCCCTCAAGTCAGGATATGGCCCTCAATATCGATAGACACTTCATTGTGTTGATAAATGCAGGGACCCTAATGCAATTAATTTTTGACTGGGGAAGGCGTGTGAAGGTAAACCATTAATCAAATATTCTTCAACAAACGCTGTTATTTGGGAATCCTGAGCGTTTCGTTTCAGGGTCACTATGAATGTATCTGCTTCATCGCCTGCCTGAGCTGGGCAGAAGGATGGTGTCAGATTTGTTTGCTTAACCTCAGTATAAGGTTTCCATAGCTCTTCATGTTCACAGTCTTTCCATGAAGCTGTTTAATGGTGAGAGAACTGCGCTTGGCAACCTGAGCCGTGGCCCCAACAGGATGATGCTGTTTGCAGTTCAGCGGTTGCTCCAGTTCCTCTTGCACACTGATGTGCCCCGATAGCACTGAGCAGCCAAAACTGGCTCTAATCCAGGCAAAATAAAAGTCCACATCTAAACTCTACAAAGGCCAAGACTTTCTGGAGAGAAGGTAAAAGAATTGCACATGAGGAAGTGGTTAATACTGGAATGAGATACGCTACAGGTGACAAATAGTGCCCCATATTATTTATTCTGTGTTTATCATCTGTATTAAGTGCTGCCTCCTTTGTGTTTGCTAGACAGGGAGTGAATTTGGCCAAGTGAGATGCACCTTGTAGGGTTTCTGGAAGACAAGAAGCAGCTGATACATGTAGCCAGGTAATAGAAATGGGCTTTTGGCAAAGGAGTCCTCAGCGAGGCATCACCAGCCTAAACTTGTTCGGGAGAGCAAAACTCAAAAACGAACTGAGATGAATGTTTAGATGGGTGGTTAACTGGATTTTTTGTCTTTTAGAAGAAAGTGTTGCTTCTTTCAGCTAAGCTAATTAAACTGTGGCTTCTGCCTCCCTGAAGATCAAATTCTGTTGTGTTATGTGTATTTAAGCACATCATATTTACAACATCTGACTTTCTGAAAGTGACACAGGGGAAAATTTGGCCTTTGGGCTCTGAGCACAGTGGAACAATTACCAGACTTGGGTGCCTGAAGTTAATAGTACAAATCCTTGCTGAGCCACCTAAGCCAGTTGACTTAAGGGGAAAAAAAAAAAGAAAAAAAAGCCTTATTAACAAAAACCCAAACAACAACCAAAACCAAACCAAACAAAAAAAAAAGGAAAAAGATAAGGAAAATGGAAATATTATTGGATGGATATATTTTTTCAACAATATTTGCTCGTCACCCCTATTAAGGCAAAGAACAATAAGCAGTAGTTTCCTATGTGGGGATGTAAGTTTTACAGGTTTTACAGAGTTGGGTTTTGTCATTTAAAACTGGAGGAAAAGCCTTATTTCCCATACAATCAAAAAAGACTGGCATGTCTTATTTCTGCATGTTTTACAGAACATCTCCTTGTAACAATAGAAGCACATATCCATGCAGTCAGACATATCCTGAAAGACAAGGCATTGCTGAATTTTGGGGGGGGTGGTGTGGAGTTTCTGTGCAAAGGAGATGTCATCAGGGGAGCTTCTGCCCCGTGAGGATGTTTTGCTGCAGAGTTTAGGGGTGATGAAAAGAGGTGAAATCTCAAATATTATTTTAAGGAAGTGAGCCCCACTGAACACTCAAGGATGGCGGCTACCTTGGGATTGTCCCCAACCTGGTGCTGGAGGAGCACTTGGCCATTTGAGAGGGTGAAGTCTGGGGTTAGGCTCCTCGTTATGTGTGGCTGTGGCAGGGGCTGGAGGAGCTAAACAGTTTAGAGAAGGGGGGAATTGAAAACCTTTGGAAGCTGGCCTTGGATCACTTTCTTGGCGTGGGTTTTGTTATTAAAGGTATGTCCCTGCAATTACAGCATTGAAGGCAGTCAAGCTGCTGCTGAGTGCTGGACAGGAGTCACACTGCTTTTAAACTGACCCATCATTTTGGGATGAGCTTTGAGGCAGAGTGTGTGGAGCTCTGTTTGGAGTAGCTGGAAATCACAGTGGCTATCACAGGAAGCTCCTATGGCCCCTCCATTTGGAAAGCTGAGACATGGAGAGAATGAACGTTGTCAGTAGAGGAGCTTACAAAGCAGACAGCTGTGCTGCATGATGGGAAACTTAAATCCACTGTATGCAACTGCTTCCCTGGGGAGCGCAGCTCCAAACCCAGGAAGCAGGAATGCCAGCAGATCATCAACCTACACCAATGGTGCCAAGCCTTTGGCCATAGTTTGGCTCTAGTTTAGCCAAGAGAGCCAAGAGAGGATCCAGCTTCCCTGAGCTGGGCTGGAGGTCTCACCTGTGCTTGGAAAAGAAAACTGGAGAGCAGGATTCTCAGGATTCAGAGCATCATTTTCACTCCATTATTGCATTTTGGATTTAAGAAGAGATGTGCAGCTGGGAGGAGGTTTTTCTTGTGCACTTCTGTGTGTTCAGTGGGAGCATCCTGGCACTGCCTCTACTGACTTTTACATCTTCAACCCATTCAAGTGCTTTTTTATGGTTCCAGTGACACAAGGCTTGGGGAAGGCAACAGCAAAAGGCACCACCACAAAATGAGCCTGTCGAGTCATCTCCACTTTTTTTCCCCTCTGCCTATCACTTTGTCCATTCCAGTTTTAAACCTGAAGAGGCATATTTTTAAGGGCTTGTTTGTTTCTGCTTCAAGGTTTCCATCTCATTTTTGTCAATGTCAGGTTTTTCCATGTAAATTTTTTGCCAGTGGTTAAATTGCAGGATTTTGAGTGCTACGACAGGAAGGTGTCTTCTCCTCCTCACAGAGCTGTTGAAGCTGGCACAGTACCCAAAAATCTCATGCTTGCTACTGCTGTAATGAGAGGGAAAACAGGATTACACTGTGTAGATGAACCTCACATGTTCACTGCTTTGTGGTTGGCATCAGTTGGAAGGAGTTACGAGATTGTGGTACATGTTCTTGTTGCATTCAAGCTTTGTTTACTCTTTTGAGGTGATGCAGTCGTGATATCTAGTGTTACAATGCATGATTTTTTTTTGGAGGAGCCACTGGAATGGAAAGGAGAGTATATCCTTTGCTTCAGCGTGGCTAAACTGAGTCACTCCCCGATGCAGAAGGGCTCTGTGGGAATGGGCCACTGATGTTTGGGGTGGATTGTTGAAGGAGAAGGTTGGCTGCTTGTGTATGCAAAGCAAGCAACGTTATTAAATAAATAAAACAAATGACGCTGAAGAGAGTATCTGAACAACACATCATTTCCTTTGGAAAAGAACCCCGCAGGGTGCTGAAATCTGGTGCTGTGGAGCACCGGGATAACTGTGGAACCATATCAGGGACCAGACTGGAAAAATTATCTGTGGTGGATGTTTTTTGCTTCTCTGTCATCTAACTGCCAGGAAGAGGAGTTTAGTGCTGTATTTTGTATATGCACTTTGGTCCTGTTTCTGTGTCTGCCTGAAGCTCTCTCTCAAGTCCTTCCAAATTCTTTACCATAAAAGATAATAATACACTACAGCACTTCACTAAATGGTATCCAGAACTGTTTCTTCAAACACCAAGGCACAAGTCAGACTGGGAGCAGGACAGCAATAAAGGGAAAGGCTGGGGAAAATTCGTTTTCCTTTGGATTTTTGCCATGAGAGAAAACCTGGAATCCATCCACTGTAACAAAAAATTAGCAGGTACTAAATAATGCTCTTTTTTCCCAAGACTCCATGGATACCCACCAGTAATGATTCACTGTAAGCACTCCATGAAAAGCAATGTTAAATCTTGCTGCCTTCTGCTGTGGAGGTCACGGAGAGGCGGCTGAGGGAATGTCGGCAGTGGCAAACGCAAAGCATGAAATACCGTCACTGGGAAAGAAGGAGCCAAGTCTTAATCACATAAACAGATTCTCATACAGTTTCCCCGTGCTACTTAATAAAGTGTTTATATAACTGAAAAGATTAACCTTGGGGGGAAAAAAAGGCTAGAAAAAAAATACTTTCACGGCTTTATTATGGTTGGGGAATTAGTTTGCATTTTACAAAGCCTGAAAGTGGGGGAGGAGAGGGAAGGAGTGATCTGAATAAGGAGAGATATTTCCACGGCTCTCAGAATATTAAAGAAAAAACTAAAATCCTAAGGAGTTACTCCTGTCAGATGCAGACACGCAGGCAAATCCTAAGCTGGAGCAGGACTCGGTATCCAAGCAACGTCAACATTTTTTGTTAAGCTACTGCCAGCGCCGCTGACAGCTTTTGCCACTTTATGGTCACATTAAAAAAAGAAAATGCCTGGCATCACTGAAATTCTTAGAAATTAGTTTCTCATCCATCCAACAGATGCGAGGCTCAGCAGCACACGGCACATGCACATCTTGCAAAAATTCCGAGGGGGAAAATCCTTTGACGACCTCATGGCTAGGAAAGTGTGTGTGTGTGGTTCCCTGTTTCTCTCTAAACCTGGCACTTTGTTTGCCCCAGCATTCTTATCCTCTCCATTGGACACAGATACTTACTGTGCACTAGGGAAGGGATCGGGTTTGATTAAGCCATTTATGAGCAACTCCTGCCACTGCACTAAAGGCTGTGCAGGATTAGAGGAGCCCTTTGCTGTGCTAAGAAAGCCTCCAGCTCTTCTTTAGTCCTAGTTGTTTTTGCATGGTGCAAAAGCCAAGGAGGTAAGTGAGGTTAGGATCTTCATTAATATGCTGATAATGGCAATATATGAAGGGAAGAAGCCCTTGTTTTCGCAGTCTTAAAGGGGTCAGGTGGGACCATTCAGCACAGAATACAGCCCCGTGGGCTCAGTGTGCAGGGTAGGTAAAGAAAGGACGCTGCTTTTCTGTGCCCTTACAGAAGTGCCAGTGGTTTTGTGCTGGAACTGTTAGTACAGCAAAGCCAAAATTCTCCTTGGAGTTGAGTAGTTAAAACTGTGTTGAAGAGCCAGCCTCACTCATTCTTCATCACAGACCAACTCAGGGAGCACCGAGCGCTCTCCAGACACGGCTGCATGTTTTGTGCTCTTGGATCAAAAAGCCAAACCATCTTTCACCTTGGGAAGTGTCTTGTGATGGCAACCAAGAAGAGGTTGTTGAGATACACAGAGCTTCCCAATCATGAAGGTCAAGTAACACAAAAACCCAGTAAAACTTGTTGCTACCATGAGGATGTTTAGCTCGCTGCTGGCTAAGTCACTAGGCACGTTAGGAGGAGATGCACAGGGAGCTGCTAATCTGCAGAAAGTCCTTTGGGCTCTGCTGGTGCCCCATTCATTCCCTCCCATGCCAGATTTGTACACGCTGTGATGTGGCAGGTTTGTGCAGGCAGGGAGGGTAATGACTGGGGCAGGAGCATGACCCTGCTTCCAGAGCTTTGTGCATGACCCTGAGTGGGTCTTCTCTGTGTTTTGGTGAAGTTTCATTAACTACTGCAGTGTGAATTTTGTAGCAGGTGACTGAAGGGTTCAGGAGGAATTTGAAGGACTGATTTAGGCTGGTGGTGCTGAGGAGTCACTCAAAACCCAGCAGGCCCTCCCTTGCTGGTGCTGTGCTTGGCACAGGAGCTCATGTCACATCTTTTAAAACGCAGGAGCTTTTGCACTGGAGCAAAACCCATTGGGAAATTAATTTAGAGACTTCTTGAGAAGCTCAGTTTTGCAGGCAATGAGCATGGGCTTTGCTACTGAGTCCAGTGGAAGTTTGGTCTTTTGGGCTGAAGGTTGATGCTCTCCACTGTGTGCTTGCATTATCCCACTCTGAGCAGTGCCTGAAGACATGGGAATTTTGCTGTTTGCCTTTGAACACATAGACTTGTAATGGGTATAGGCAGTAAATGAACAGGAAGGAAAGCCAGAAACCTGTGGTCACCATAAAAATCTATTTTATCTGCTGTGGGTCTCTATTTTCTTTAAGATTTTTAATTAACTTTCACATTAATAGGAGTAGAAAAAGGATTAGTCTAAGCATGAGACTCTTGCAGTGCAGTAACACACAGCATCTGAGGACAGATTTTCATCTGAAGCTCTCACAGAGATGATGTGAGTTATCCCTGGCCATGCAGTTGCCCAGAAGCAGAGCTTAGAATAAAACTAAAGCCTATTAATGCCATATTTAGCCCCATGTTCCAGTGTTCCTTCCTCCCCTCCTCTGCACTGTCGGTATTTTATTATGACTGGAAACAACCTACCTGGTTTACAGAAATATGTGGCTTGGAGCAATAACTTCTGTTGTGTCTATTAGCACAGAGATTTTCATATTTTTTGCTCCAGTGACGCACTTGCAAATAAGATGAACGTCAGATTTGCCAGGCTTTATTGCCAGCTGCCAAGGTGATGATGGAAGGGGTTTTTTTTCCCCCACAAATATGTAATAGTAGCAAAAACATTCAGTCTTTAACACAAATAGGTTTTTACAGGCTGTTTTAGGCAACCCTGACTCCAAGAGTCAGAATTACATCAGACAGCATTATGAAAACCTCATAGGCCTGTGTTAGAAACGTGCCCCTGAGAACAGAGTCACCTGAGTGAGGGACTAAGGATGCAGGAGGCTTTGGGGTCAGATGAAGAAATTCAAGAGTTTATGCTGCTGGATATATCCAGAGTGCTGTAGCCATAACTCTGAGTTTATGTTTTGTTTCTTGATGTGGAATTTAAACTGATTAATGACATTAGAGCTACTCGGTAGAGGGCTTTCTACTTTAAGCACTGCTGATCTCGACAAGGTTTGGGGGATCTGATGGCTCTGTACAACAAGTTCTGTTCCTCTGTGGTACTATTTTAGATAATTTTAAAATATTTTACAGGGTACAAATAGTAGTGGGATTGACCCAACATATTGCTAAGCTAAATCACCACTAAAAGAGATTTCATGATTCCAGAAGTATCTCCTCACTTTGAGGCTTGATGGGTTTTGAGAGAGCAAACAGGCTGCAAATTAAGTGTCGGCCTGAGAACTGAGCTGGGATTTGCCTGGGCACTGGTAACTGCCCTCTGATTCACAAGGACATTTTAAAACATAAATGACCAGGGAAGTGTTGTACAAGGAATTACTGTGCTGTTTCCTCTTCCCCACTCTGGCTTTCAGGCAGTTCCCCCAGGGACACAGCTGACAGCCTTTTCAGTCTGTTCCTTTATCATTAGCTGTCGTGGAAAGTTTTCAGACTATTTTTTCTTCTGCCAGGTATTGTGTGTGCAGACTTGCAGGGTTGGCTTTTCCAGGAATAGTCTCTTACTGCCTTGTAGCTCCCAGGTTTCCAGCCCTTCTGTCATCTTGAGGCATGAAGGCTCAAAGCTTTCTCTAGTTCTTGTGAGCGTTGGTCCCAGCCAACCCACTGAGATTTTTCACACAATCCTAAATATAACAACTCTGAACTTTACAGTGCTTGATGTTTTTAGGTGCACAGTGAATGAACAGGGAACGTTTTACCACCCAAGCTGTCCTACCCTCTCCTTTGATTCACTGCCATCATAGGCTTGTGGCTCCCACAGTTGTAGCAGCTTCCCAGCTGGATCCCATGGATGTATCAGATGGTTTTTTTTCCAAGTTACCTATCTGCCAGTTACATGAATTCATAGAATCATCAAGAAATGGGAAATACGTGGGCTTTGATAGTTTCTAGCTCATTGTAGACAGCAAAGCAATCCCAGCTTTCCCTTACACTCCACTGTCTCTGTCCCTTTTGTACTCTGGTAGATTGCTAAAGCCCCTCTGTTACCATCTCAGAAAGCTGCAGGGTCTATCTACAGGGTCTGTCTTTGTCCCTCTGCTTTCATCTCTCTTAAAAAAGTCAGTAAAGTTTCTTTTGCTACCAAAATTGCTGCCTTTGAGCTGGGTGCAAAAAATCTAAAAAACTTAAGTCAAACAAACAAAACAAAACAGAAAACCAAAACCAAACCAACAACAAGAACAAACCAAAACAAGACCAAACTGGAAAAAGAAACCAGAAATATTTTCTCTTCCAGACCTCATGAATGTGACAAATGTGTTTTCTCCTCTGTGCTCCCATGTCTTCTGGCATATCTGGGACCCTAATTCTAGTAAACTCTGTGGAGCTGGGGCATATGAGACATCCACCTCATGAACACAGTGGTTTAACACAATGTGAACAGTATATCATGTTCTTGCAAAGGAAGAAGTAGAATCATTGGGTCCAACAAACCTCATCTTGTTCCATTCCTTGCCAGCCTCATTCCAGCCTGCTGGGTGGGGATTTTTGGAGAGTCACTTCTCCCTGTGCAGAGAAGCTACAAACCATGGTACTTACCTCCCTTCTGCTGAAGATGAAGGGGTTCTACATGAGATCTAGCTGTTGGTGTCCCCAGAATGTTTATCTTGGGAAGGTAACAGAGCTGGTCTGCCAGTTGTTCAGTTATTATGACATTGAAGTGTGCAAAGTGCTTTGGGTTTGTTTCTGTCCTTACAACTAACAATGCTTCCGAACACTAATTCGTAGGAAAAGTAAGGGTAGAAAATTAAGACATCTTGAGGTTTTTTTCTGGGTTTGGAATGGTTTAGGTTTTGTTTTTTTGTTTTATTTTGGGTTTTGTGCAGGTTGAGGTTAGTTTTAATCCCTTGTATTTTTTCTTAATGACCTGAAGAAGGTCTACTATACTTGCTAGGGGTATCTTGAACAAGCAGATGGAGGGAGCTGCTGCAGTGCAAAGAGGTTGTGCAGGGGGTTGCATTTCAGTGCAGTTCCTCTGCACGCAGTGAATTCCATCCTTTCTATGATAATCCCCTTGCTGGAGCAATTCCACTTCTATTAACAGTGTTGGGTGATCCTTTAGGAATTTTCCCTCTTGGCATTACTCCTGTGTTTAGTTCATCAGATGGCATCGGGTCCTGTGCGATGCCCTTGGCCATTGATGTGAGCAAACCAGCTGTATAATATATATAAACTCCTTCCTGTGAATACCCCAGCTAGTCCTTGGGATTTTGTGAGCTCTGAGCTTGAGTTCAACAAGCAGTTCAGCTCACTTGTGCTACAAGATCCTGTTTTCACTGCCAACAAAGGAACATTTGCAATAGTTCATGGAAAATACCCATTCCATGTAAACACCTATAAGTGACCTCAGTGGAGGTTTCAGGCTCTCCTGCAGCCTCACAGCATCTGAGAGCAGGAGAGGCACATGAATGCAAAATCCTTTGCCCTGGAGGTTAGGAGATCAAGGGGAGTGTTTCTTTCCTCTGGTAGTTGCTGCTGTCTTGCAGCAACTCAGTGAGGTCTGTTTTTAATCAGCGAAAAATGGGAGAGTCATCAGTGAAGCTGCTGGAGGCAGGAGTGAGAAAGGCTTCTCAAGCATTAGCTAAGCATTTAGCTTTTCAAGGTGTGGTTCAATTTTCTCTTCAGTCAACATTTCTGTGTTGTTTCACATGTCTAATAGGATGCTGCTGACCACTGTGCCTGATTTTGGGGGTATAATATATATATAGCATATATGTCTTTACTACATCCGCTGGGGCAAAGGAAAGGGTCATTGTGGGATGACCAATCCTGACATTGCACTGTAATCATTTTTTATTGTAAGAGAACTCCTAAGATTATTTTCAACCAAAAATAGCAGATAATAGTAATACCAAGCCAGGAGAAGAGTCTCTTTGTTGTCTTATTTTGTGCATCAGCAAATTTCTTGGCTTTGATGTCAGATTATTCATCTACTTCTTTCAGGGAGCAGAGGAATACAGAACTGTGCAGTTGTGGTGCTCTGATTTTTAGTGTCTTGTGTTTCATGGGTATTCACTATGGGATATTTGTATGAATGTCATTCTTTAGATACTGACCTGTCCTAATGTGTCACTTTTTTGGAGTAATTCCTGTCTTTATTCATTTGCTGTCATTCACTTTGCAACCCATTCAGTGCTGGTTGAAAGATTTTTTCTTTAGTTTAAACTGAAGGAGATATTTTGTTCAGCCTGACAATGCCCATTTTAGCTTTAACATCATTTAATCTGTTCCAATTCTGCATGAGAAGTGAAGAAGCAGGAAAGAAAGAATAACAAGAAGAGAACAAAAAAGAGATTTGTGATGTTCCACTGAATTCTATCTGCTTCTCAAGGTTTTATGGATCAATATAGTTGAAAGATTCAATAGAGGCAAGAAGAAAGAGAAGCAAGAAGAGATGAGAAAAGCACAAGTGGAAAATGCTTCTAAGGAGCTTTATTGCCTCTGCTGTTTTGTTTTTTTTTGTGTTTTTTTTTTTTTTTTCAGGAGTTACTGCTGAGATGTTTTTCTTTAGCTGAGAACTTATTAAATTTTAGGAGTGGTACTGTCACACCAGACATCCTGTACTTGCTGGATCAAATACTGTTCTGCTGTTTTGAGCACAGCCAGATTGTGGTGCATGTAAGAACAGCTCCATTTTTCACATTATGATCTGAAATCACTGAAGAAGTGAGTGCTGGAAACACATGCACCAAGTTTATTAGTAGGATGTGGGGAAATAATAACATTACCATTTGGATGGGATCATGGTCATCAGTCCCAGCTTATTGATCTTCTGGGATGGATGCTCTGAGCCTGAAATAGTGTTTTTCTTGCTAGAAATCACCAATGTGCCAACACCACCATCGCCATTACTCCTGTTCCTGCTGGTTTTTGTTATGAGCTCTGGAAAGGTATGATAGAAAAACATCACGAAGACGCCAGGATGTAATTTATAAGTAATTTACCAAGAGTTCTGGGGAATATAGTGTGCACCTTTGGGGACCGCTAAAAAGAAGTAAAATTAAACTTCTAGATATTTCAAAACCAATTTAGGGTCAGCCTGACAGCTTCAGAGATTGAAATCTTTCTTAATGCACAGTGAAAGCAGCCTGAAGTAGTATTTAAAAAAAAAAAAGGGGGGATAAAGACAAAACACTCGTTACAGTGAAACACTTGGTTATGATTATGGAAAGTAATTGAGCCCAGCTTGGAATCATAAACTTGCAATTCTTTTATGGGGTGTGATCTGGGCTTGGACCAGATGGAGAAAGTGGTAGATTGTGTTTCCCTTTGAAAACATGGGCTGTATGCTCTGTTCAACCAGCCTACAAATGGTGTTTGGGCTAAACAGGCTTTTTGTTATTGTGCATTGCATCACCTGGACTCTTGAGTGGCTTTTTTTAGAGCAAAGATCTCCTTTACGTATTTATTTGCATGTTATTTTGAAATATTTTCCGCGTTTTCTATTTATATGAAATACGGTTGCTGTTAAAACCAGTCTGGTGTTGTAAGACATGTAACCATGTGCCAACACTACTGACAGCAATAGAAAGTGTTTGATTTTGCCATCATCAGTCTGTAGAGTTTAAAAAAGAAAATTAGAAAAAATGCAGTTTAGGGAAAACTTGAAGGAAAACGAGGTAGACACGTGCGATTCATGTAGAAACGCAACCCACGCATAATCCACGCTTTACCTTTCTAAGGGGGAATCTGAACTTTATTTCTTTGAGCAATGGCAAAAGCAGTGGGTATTTTGAACAAGGAAATTCTCAGCAACAGAGAAAGGGAAATACTTGGTTTTGCTGATTTGCAGTCGGAAGCCAGTTCAAACATTAATTGTCACTAAGGGGATACATATTGCTTTTAGCCTTCCTGTTTTGAGCTAAATAAGATTCTAAATTTCAGGGAGGAAAGTATTGTTTTTTCTATTTTCATACCAGGAAAAATCCTGGCAGGACTAACTGGGCCCCCTTGCCTGCCCTGCACTCTGCTGCTGCATTTGTGTATGAGGTTAAAGCTCCTGTGAAAAAGGCAACTGAGGAAATGGTTTGAAATATCAGTATTTAAAGTATTTTCACCATGGTACCTCTGTGAGATGGATGAATCAGTTTGTGTTTCAAAGCTCTGATATCTGGGTCAGGCACCCCATGGTGGCTGCACTTGGTTGGTGCGATGGCAGCTTCCATATTTCCTCTCTGGTGGCCAAACCTGAACACTCAACCCCCAGTTCTGCCTCACAGAACAAATCTTCACGTCCCATCCAGAGAAAGGAAGGTTTCTCTTATGTTTGTTGCCAGATAAATCACTGCAGGGAGGTGCTTTTATCCTGAGAGATGGAGAACTTAAAATCAAGAAGCATCAAGAAGAGGGAGCCCAGTCATGGGGGGGACTTTTTTGGGTTGGATTGGAGATATCTCCTGCTATGAGACTCCTCTCTTTATAAGGTCCTGTGAATTAGCGAAAAATAGAGTAGAAGGAGGTTTATCTTTTCTACTTTGTCTACCTTTAAAAAAAAAAAAAACCAAGTGGTTTAAGGGGATGGAGACCTGGGGAGGACATTGCTGGGTGGGCTGGGCACAGAGGTGGCTGTTGGGATGAAGGAAAGAATTGATATAAGGGAGATTTCCAATAAGTGTTGGGGGTTTGGTTTTTTTGTTTGTTTTTTAGCTCTAAAGTATTTTTTAGGCTCCTTTTTGAACTCAGTCTTAGGTCATCAAAGTAAAACTGCCAGGGAACCAGATGACTTGGAGCAGGAGGGTGGTGAGATTGGAGGCAGGGTGGCTGGATGTAAGTGTAGGTGCTGCCCTGAGGCCATGAGGGGCTCAGGTCTGGTGAGCTCAGCAGACACAGCGGGACTAGAAGGGAACTCTTTCACACACCTACATGGGTGTTTCTTTGCTCTTTCCCCAAAATAATTTTATTAAGCTGCCCAGTGCCTGCTACCTCTCAGAGTGAGCTCATGTATGGTTTTTGGAAGGGGACAGTGTTATCTCTATGCAGCTCAAATAATGTAATATACAATAACTAATTCGGGAGACTTTAATGTAGCTTGACAAGAGTCCATTTCATGGTTTGTGTTTTCAATCTCCAGAACATAGATGGCTCCAAAGGAACTCTTTGAAGCTCAGCTTTTTATTATTAGTTTTATAAGATCCTTGCACTGGAATCATTAAGAAGATGTAGTACCTGGTATAAATGTGTTAGACCATTAGCTCTGGGAGACAAACTGATTGTACTCAAAGCACTTAGTGCTTTTTTAACAAATTACTATGAAAGTCAGTTGTTAAACAGTGTTGTTTCATTTTCTAGTAGCTCTGTGTTGAAACATTAGGGTCTTGCTGCTTCCCTTAATAAGGGGAAATGAGCCCTCCTGGTGCAATGGCCTTGCTTGAAAAGGTCAGCAGCAACTATTTATCCTTGGCCTCTATCAGAAAGGGGGCTGTTTCCATGCTGGAGCAACACCAAATCTTCTCTCATTAAAAAGGGATTTAATTTTTTTGCTTTCTGATAATATTAAGTCATTCTCAGCAGACCTTTGGCCAATGAAGAAAGAGGAATGCTTTTCTCAAGAGGGGAAACTTAAGGTCCAGATTGCATTGGTGTTGTAGGCAGCACTTCTCGTGTCTTGTGCCAAATAAAGACTGGACAGGGAACTGGATAACTGTTGTCAAGTATGCCAAGGGTGACGCTGGATCGGAAAGGAACGATCTGTTCTCCATGTGCCCAGTGATCTTATTCAGTACCAGTAGGTTTAATTGCATCAAGGAGGATTCAGGTTTGCTTCTGGTTCTCGAATGGGAAGGACTGAGAAGGTCAGTGCTCTCATGGAAGTAGTTTGAGAGCTGGTTCATGAAATGGAGAGTTTGTCCCACTACAGCCGCTGTCTCAGCCATGGTGCCATCATCATGGCATGGTGAAGGGAAGGGACAGTGGAGATGAAGCTTGCAGAGGTAGAATGATGGTCACACAAAGCTAGATGGGGTGTGAAGAGTTGACACTTCCTACAGCTGCATTAAACTTGATATTTAAGTAAAACCGACACTTCCCTCTGCCAATCCTTCAACATTTCTCGTTGCTCCACCTGCTTCTCCTCTGTGCTGGGAGAACAGTGAGCCTTGAGGGAGGGGCTGGAGAAGGGGCTTTCTAAACACACTGTGCTGGCAGGTGATTTTATGCAAAAGATCGTGAAAAGCATTGGAATCTTCACTTGCAGAGCTGAAACAGGGCTACAAAGGAGGGAGCAAGAGAAAGGAGGAGGACAAGTCAGGAGAGGAAAGTCTGGGAACAGCCTCAAATTCCTTTTTGTGTTATCTCACTTGGAAGTGAGAGCCTTGACTGAAAGATTAAGTGTCTTGGTAATAATTTAATTATTTTGGTTGCTAGATGAAAGAACAGTGGTGTCCTCTGTTCTGTCTTCTTCCATAGTCTCCATAGGGTAGACCTGGGGAAGCCTCTGGTAGCTGAGGATGCCAGAGGAACCTACTGTCATCTCTGCACCTATTCTTGGGGTCCCTGAAGTCCTGGGACATCCGAGATGCATCTTTCTGAAAGATTAGAGCTTGTAAGGATCTGTTAATAAAGGCCTTTTCTGCAGAATTCATAGCTGGTTTTTCTTTTCCTTTTTAATGATATTAAGTTCCAGAAGCAATCTTGGGCAAAAATAAAAAAGTAGAGTAAAAAGGTGATATAACCTTTAATTCCTCCTAGGAATTAAAAAGATAAGACTCTCATTAGTCATATAGGGTTTGATTTTTGAAAGAGTTGAGCTGGTGTTGTCCAGAGGAAGGGCTGATGCTCTCTGACTTTAAATAAAGCTTTTGGTTTAACAGAGCATTTACTGTAATTTTAGGAAGGTTGGCTCTGATAGTTTGATCATGCCTTGGATCATGCTTGCACCCCTTTCCAGCTGCTCAAGATCCAGCCTGTGCTGATGAACCCTTTCCTAAAATAAGCTTCTCTACAAGTACAGACGCAGAGCCAAACATCAGACAGCCTGACTGACTGGGATGAGCAACAGCCCCATGAGTGTTTGTCCCATGGCAAAGAGCACGAGGTGGATTTCAGTTGTGTTACAAACAGCTGTACAGGTGCCTTTTGCTTCGCAGACAGCAAATTTGAATGGAGCAATCTGTGCAGAGCATGTAGGTATGTGTAGCACTGGGAGGGCACATCACTAGAGAAAGTCCAGCCCATTGCTCCGGCCACGGCTTCCAGAAAGTATCAGACTTCTTTTTATGAATTGGCTGAACCTCTTTCCCCATTAATCCATTAGTCATTAGCTGTGGAGGGCCAGGCGTTCCTGAGCTCATGGACAGGCAGCTGGACTCTCCTGTTGCTTCATAGACCCGACACACGTGGATCAAAATAGTTGGGTGATGTCATGTCACGGTGCCAGCGCGCCCAGGACATTCGCTGCCAGGAATTGTCTGTCCAGGGGTGGTTTCCTTTTACAGGCTGTTTAAAGAGTCATCATGCCGAGCTGCACATGACAGTTCCCTTCAAGAGGGCTTGTGGCTCCTTTGCACAGTTAGTATTTTTTAAATGAGGGAGCTTATCAGGCGACTCCTGACCTTTTCCGCATGAGCTGATCCACCGAGAAATGTTGCTTTGGTCTCTGAGGCTTCTGACGGCTGATGTATTTATAAGAGCTCCTTGACTGCAAGCTGGGCAGACTTTGAACTTCTCCCCATGTCCACACATACTTGCAGGCAAGTTACTGTACGCTGGAATTAAGACTGGAATTGCCTGGCGTGCGAGGGCCGGCAGCCGCCTGCAGAGTGGCTCTCCAGGAAGACCAGGCATCTCGGAGCTGAGCTGCTGCTGAGCTGGACTTTTCTTGCAGCCCAACAGTCTCTCTGGAGCTGTGTTTTCTCACACCTGGGCTTTTGGCGTGAGCAACACCTTGCCTTGCCCCTCGTGCTGCTTTTTTTCTTCAGCCCCGGGCATGACCAACAGCTGCTGCCCCGCGAGTGCATGTGGCAGCTCATGAAGCGATTTGGGAGCTTTAGATGGAGCAAGAAAAGAAAGGAACGAAGCAAACTCTTGGAGAGGTGCCACTCCGACCCTCATGGCCTGTCTGGTAAGGACCCTCTGCGTTACACATCTGGAAAGGAGGGACATGAGTCTTTGGGAAAGGGCAGCGAGTGGGGGATAGTGAATAATTGAGTGACAACTTCCCAGTTTCGTCGACTGAATCGTGCAGTTGTTGTGCAGAGGTTATTTTGGTGTTGGTTTGCACCAGGGATGAAAATCTGAGCTGACACCTGTAACACATATCAGCTATAACCTTTAGGAAAAGAGTGATGACACAGGAAGCATTACAGTAAATACTATGGAATACATTCAGAAGGGGCTGTTGACTGATATTACTGTAATTGAACAATAATAACTAAATTCTAAGTTAGGGCTAACACTGTCTATTGAAAGGTGAATTGTAAGTGGAGAAAAATTGCTTATCAGTCTGATAAGTAATGCATTTGAAAACACACTTTTCTATCAGTATAATTGTGTTTGAGTTGCAATTAGGGACCATTCTCCATTAATCAAAAGCTTTTCCTGATCACTGAGCATTAACTCCAGTACAGGTGCTGAGCTGTGGGTGTCAGAGAGTGTCTGTGAGTCACATAGGGATCGGTTGTTTGGGAGAAAAGGGATTTTCCAACAGGATCTGGCTGTTTTACTTAAAAATAATGGAGAAATACAAGGTTTAATGCATTTCCTGTATGGGCTAATGACACCTGTTTTACAACTGTGTAGTTCCCCAAAGTCCACGAGTGTTGCTGGGCAATTCTGTCCTGTGACTAAGAGGTTAAAACTGATGCTACACTGAATCAGCTGGATAAGGCTCAGGTTAGAGAGGCTGACACCTACAAAGTGTAGGCAAGACTCTTTTACTCTCTATTAGTCAGGAGTCACTGTGTTAAATCCAGCAGGATGATGAAGGTATGAGTAGTGTTGAACCAGATGGATTGGTGTGGAGACATACATGCAGATTTAGTGATGGGGAGTTACAACTGATGGATGGGTGGCTGCCCAGGGAGGTTGTTTTTCTATTATTTCTGCAATTTATTTAGTGATTGGTTGTGTCCTTCTTGCAAATACTTCTCCTTTTGTTCCTGTTGTGTGCAGTTAAGTGCTTTTAACTCTAAGGCACTGTACCTACTGCTGCATTTCCCTAAGCTCACCTGAGGGTTTCTGTGGGAGTGGTTGGAAGGTCAAAGTGATGTGAATGGGATGTGACCCAGTTCTTTGGAGTTTCACGGGGTCAGCAAGATGCACAAAGACAGATCACAGAGTTGGTGCAACAAGAGGGGGAATATTTAGCTGAAAGATCATCCAGATGTAAAATGTGTTCCTAGATTTCCAATTAAAATCCCTAAATTCTCACCTAGGCAGAAACACATGTGAGTTGTTGATTGAGGGATTAATGGCAATTTGAGCCACTAATTCACTCTCTCCTTCTGGTTGCAACAATGAGGTGGGAATAGTCAACTTCTACAAAAGGATTCACTGCTGGAGGCACCAAAATAGTAATTGCAAGCCTGCTTCCTTGGAGTCTAACTCTAAACTCTGTCCTATCTCCCCCCACGGGGAAAATAATTTGTCCTGCACCAAGAGTACTGGCTATATAGACAGTAATGTTTGTGACAGATTTATATAAAAAAGTTTAGTGCCAGAAATGCCAAAAAACGTGTTCCTTCTTTTCCTCATTCCCTTTAATCCATCTCTGTAGCCTGCTCCAGTGGTACACAGCAAACATCATGCAGTTTTCTGCAGATTTTACTCTATAGACTTTGCAAATGCCGTTCTTGTAAGAGTGTGACTGGGTCAGCTCCCTGCATTGCACTTTCATCATGAACAGAGAACTGCCAAGTCACAAGAGTGGGAAAAAACAAGCAGGATGTGTCTGGGTTACTGCCTTCCTCAGATGCTCTGCTGCGGGGATTGCCTCTGCCATCCCAGTGGAGCCTGGATTCCTTTCAGGAAACAGGTTTAACACGCTTGCAAATACCTTCCCCCTGCCACCAATGGCTTTAATTAACCGCAGGGAAATGGCAAAACAAAATTTTTGCATTATTCTCTGGGTTTAATCTGTATCTTGTAGCTACTAGGCCTCAATAAACACTTTCTGAGCAGCTTTTGAGGGAACCAGCTGGCGCTCATCAGGTTTTATGATCAACATCAGTGTGTGCAGGACTGTCGGTAGCAGCCAGGCTTGGTGGCTTTTCAGAGTCAGTCACACTCCAGTGCATCCCATTTGGTTGTCACCTACCCTCAGGGATGAGAAATGAACGACAGCAATCCAACATGGGCTTTCCCACCTTGCCCCTCCCGGCATGGCTGTGCCGCTGCTGCATCCTCGTTGCTGAATGAGTTTGGGTTGTATTCAGAAGAGGGGTGGAAAAGGAAATGAGGAAAATATCCCCTGATGCCCCAAAAACGGGTAATCTGTCACCTGGACCAGTTGAATCTGATTTTTATCTGCCATTTATTTAAATGTTTTAAGGAAGGACCCTCCAGTCATTGTAAATAGGATTGGTCCAGTGCAGTTTCTCATCTTCCCAGGGATAGATGCCATCAGGGTTAATACTTAATGCTTAATTTACCAAGTAGTACATTCTTCAGTGCATCAGTTGAACTAAATCCCATCCCTCCTCTGTGCCAATGCAGAGGTTTGCATCCTGGTAGGGAAGAGGAGGGTAGCATTGCCAAGGATGACCAATGCTTGGTAATTCCCTGCTTTTGGAGCCCTTTTATGCCAAGTGAGCAGCAAGTGGAGACCTGAATATGACCAAGCAGAATCAGAGAGTACACAGAGGGGGAAAGGAGAAAAACATGAATGAGCACCAGGAGCCAATGGAGAGCAGAGGGAGCTGAAGGCAGAAATCCCACAGCTCTGCTCCAGGAGAGGAGCAGCCAACGGGGAGACCTCAAAGCTTGAGCTATCCACCAAACAGCAGGGAAGCTGATTTATGCACTGTGATTTTGGCAGGGCTCAGGATGGGGATTACTGAAATTTCTCCAACCTCTAGATCACCACTGCATGGTTTCCTCCTTCCTATTGCAGTTGCTGCCCACCTGTGCAGGGTTCTGGCAGATTCTCCACCTGCCAGCTCCCGCTGCAGCCCGGTGTTGTAAATGGATAGGCTCTGTGGCATTTCTGAAGGGGAAAAACTGTTGACCCCAGCGAGGCTAATTGCTCTGCCCTTTAAAGGACACCGTCTATTCCATGAAGCATTGAATGACACATGCAAAAGGTGTAATGTGAAAAGTGTTTTTTCCCTACTTGAGCCGTGAGTGCCCAGCAAAGGAACCGCTCTGCAACACATGTGGCTGCTGTGACCCCAGGGCTGTCTTGTGCTCCTCAATCTGCTCACTTTAGAGGCTTTTAGCTACATGGAAATGCCCAGGAGCTTCTCCTTATCCGTTCTGCTTCTCTTGGGATTTGTTATGGTGATTTTAATCAGCAGGTGTCAAAACTGAGCCATGACAAGTCAAGTCCAAGAGGCTTCAACCAAACCTCAGTGCTGCCCCTCAGCCCCTGGCCTGTCCCATCTCAGTAACACTCTTGAGGATAATTTCCCTGTCAGCTGTTATAATTAGGTGCAAATTAGGTCCAAATTAGGGTTAGGATTAGGGTTAGGATTAACCCTGTTGAGTGTCAGACTCCAATAAATACACATGCAGATGTGCTTCAGCCCTGCCATGTACAGGAATCAGGCAGCCGTGGTGCAAAGGGCAGGGGCTTGTTCCTGTTCTGTAACTGCCTCAGGGCACACGTTTTGTCTCATGTCTCTGCTAACTGCCATGGAATGGAGGGCTCCTGAGACTCTGGAGTGGATCTGGGAGGAGCTTTAGGGTATCTTAAATACTCTGCCCAAGGGGAAATGAGTTCCTCTGTCAGTCAAAAACTCAAGGGGCTCCTTCTGTAGTTTGCCGTGGTGCTTCCCAGACCCCTGGAGCTGGGTGTGAGTGTGAATCATGTGTCAAGCAGAGAAATTATTCTCTTCCTTCCCAACAACGGGTATGTGATTGTATCCATGATCACCACAGGGAGGTGAAGTGCTGTTAGGATGTGACCAGCTCACGCAGCAGTCCATGAGGAAGGGCTTACACCAAACCAAAGAGCAGGGGCTTCACAGCCTCTCCAAGTGCAAATGGAAACCCAGGGAATAATTCAGCCTGGCACACATCACCATTTATTGGCACAAGCTGGGCTGCAAATAGTTGCACTGAGAACAGAGGCAGAAAAGGTGAGGGAAGAACATGATGTAAACACAAAGCACAGAAAACGTGATGGAGAAGTGATTGCAGAAGAAGACAGGACTTGATCTCCTGCTCCTCCAGCTTGGGGAGCTGCAGCTCATCCAGCACTTCACCCCAAGGTGGGTGATGCTGCTTGTGGGAGGACCAGAGCTGAGATATTTATTTATCTCATTCTGGTGGCATGTTTCTGTTATGAGACAGTGGGGGAGAAATTACAGCGAAAAAACTTCTGGAGATATAAATGGGAGTGAAGGAATTTCTGCATGTTCCAGTGCTGCCATAAACCAACTCAAAGAACAAAATCCTGTTGCTCCAGTAAAGCAGCTTAAAACCACCATCATCAGAGACTGGGCATGAGAAACTGAGACCGCTTTGGTTTGTTAATGATTTTCTCCCCTGGTTTTCATGCTCTGTTGAGCTGACAGTGATTTTAGAAAATGTGCAGCCCTGGCTGATCAGTACTGATTAATCTTGTACTACAGGGAGCACCGAGTCCTGGAAGCTGTGAAGTTTCTGCGATTGGTTGCCGGGAAGGAGAAAAGCTCTGATGAGCCTCATTAAATGTTTGAGACTTTTTATTTTGCCATTTTCTGCTTCCATGTAGTCACTGTCCTGGTGCTTTGCATCACATCCCAGCTTTGTGCGCAGCTTTGAAGCGTTCTGAAGAGGGGGAAAAGGACTGTGGCCACAAAGCAGTAGAATCAGCTAGGTGATTTCAAGCAGGTTCCTGTAAATTCAGGTAGTAATGAACCCCACAAAACCTCCATTGAGCTGGTAGAAGCTGAAATGCAGGTCTGTTGAGCAGAGTGCTTTGCTGTGGACTCTTCCCTTGCTGGTGCAGAGCCCAGCAGAATCCTTCCTCTGAAGCCCTTTGCAGGCTTAAGGAAGATGTAGACTCTGCCCTCATGATGAGTTGTTCAAGAACACAAATGCTCTGAGTAATTTATTTTCAAAGAAGTTATTTTTTTCTGAAGGGCAGGTTAGACACGTAAAAATACAGTATGTTCCCGAGGCACAGATTTCCATATTGGTGCTGCAAATGAATCTGCCCACTGACAGTCCTGCTCCAGGCAGCTCTGTGTGTCTCGTCACAAAGTTTGGTCAAAAATATCTACATTTCTATAAATGAACTGAATTACTCAGTGTTGACGTGCTCTTGTCAACAATGTGGTGGGTGAGAGCAGCAGGGCCAGCCTCCCTTTTGGCAGGCTATTTTACAAACTGTACAGGTTTGGGGCAGGGAGAGCTCCCATCTGGGAGGAGTCCATGTGGTTCTGGTCCTTGTTGCTGCTTGTGGGTGCAGGTATTTGTCCTCCAGGCACAGCAGCAGCAAAGAGGCTTCATTTTTTTACTGTCTCAAGGGCACTTGTCTGTGGTTCTGCAACTATTCAAATAGTGTTATTTGAAAAGCACGATGAATGCTATTCCTGAAAGACAGAAATTAAAAGCAATTCTTGGGACTAAATCTAGGCAAAGCTGTGAAATGCAATAGGGAGAGGTCCATTAGGGTGAAAAAGGAGAAACTGAGACAGAAGTAAGCTGGGCACAGACTGTGAGTGAAAACAGGTGCAGACACTGCCTGTTTCTGAAAGTAGATGATATTTATATATTTATCAGAATTTCCTTTTTCCATCCTCCACTTCTGTTCCCTTCAGGTAACTTTCAGTATGTATACAAAGCTGGAACACTATCTTGTTACTTGTGGTATAAATAACTATTTGATTTATTTTTGAGGCCAAAATAAAATAATGCAGATCAGAATTTCATAAAGGACATCTCAGTTTAACAAACACAGCCTGGAGTGCCTTCATGATGGATGCTGAAGAGTCACAGCCTACATACTAAAAATCATTGGAATTACTGATTTCCATGCATCCTCTCTCATCCTTATTGCACCAGTTGGATGCAGCGTAGAGATAAATTTTTTTCCCCTGCTTTCCCTGTACTTTCCAAGGGCTCTTACTTCAAAAGAATATCTGTATGAGAAGCTGTTATCCTAGACTGACTTTCTACTTGATTTGAATGTGCTAAGGTAGACCACAATTTATTTATACTCCCAGACATCTATATTACAAATCCTGTTGCCAGACCTTAAAAGCAAATTTCAAGCCCAGATCTCTTTCCACAGCCTAAAATTGCACTTGACGGTAGCATTGAGGTAGGTGGGTACTTTTGTTTAATTAGAAATCAAGGTTTTGGACTATTGACTCCTTGCTCAAAGTTTCAGTGAATTACCCAAGAGTGCAGTTTCAAAGATGTTGTTCAGGCAGTTTGTTTGTCAGGTTTAGTGGATCAGCAAATCTCAGGAATTACCAAGATTCAGCTGTTTTCTGCTTTCACCTCTATTCTTGTCCAACCTAACAGCAGTTCAAGGACTTAAAAGTGCTCGGAGTGGTGAGATTTAACGCCTTGAAATTGTTTCAGCTGTTTGATTTGTCACTACAGAGTCAAACTGACACGTGAAGGCTTCAGTCTCGAGAGATGAAGGACTGCTCTGTGAGATATCATTGTGCAGCTGGCAGGCTTAGCTCAGAGGCTGGAATTCTCCATGCTGGAAAGGTCAGGCAGCCTTACTTGGTTTAAGGACAGACCCCAGCACTGCATCGCACACTTGCACCAAAGAGTTCCCATCCTGTCCTTTTTCCACTCCTCCTTTGATAAAGTTGGGGCAATTTAGCTGGAGGAGGAATGATAGGATTAGCTGGCATTATTAATAGCATCCTGTTGTTTCTTCAGAGTTTTTTCCAGGCATCAGAAAACAGCTGCTTTCCAGTGCTGTGTTCTCTGTGGGGCAACAAGGACTCTTTTAACACGCTCTCGGAGCTACAGTCACCGGATTGTTTAACAGATCCTGCCCATCTGGCCCCGTGGTTTTATTTCAGTCAGTGCAAGAATAACAATGGGGAACACAGGATTCCTGTGACAGTCCTGCCTTTCCTGGAGGGCAGTGCTCCTGGAGAGGAAGAGATGATTTGTGACATCTCCGCTGCTTATGTAGAGTATAATTAGAGATAATAAACTAGAACGGGGCAATAAATCAATTTAAGAAATACAGATGAGGCAGAAATGAGATGGCAAGTCAAACCAAGACATGACACAGGTGAAAAGTTTGCAACAAAAGCTTCTTGCTGGTGCAGTGACAACAGAGGTTGGGTGGGTGTTCAGAGGTGAGGATTGCACCAATCTCCTTGAAAGAAGGCCTGAGTTGAAAGGAGGAGAAGCTGGAATAACGTTGGCATTTCCCAAGGGACATAGCTGAATGTAGGGATGGTCAACATCCAGGGATCAGTATGGGACTGATAGTGTTCATTATGNTGTAGGGATGGTCAACATCCAGGGATCAGTATGGGACTGATAGTGTTCATTATGGAGCTGGGTGATGAGGTGAGCCTGTGTAGCAGTACACACTGGGTGCTGATGACTGAATCCTGAGGGTTGTGGTGGATATGATCTGGAAAATGATCCAGAAATGTGCTGTCATTATCAGTAGGTGAACCACATACTGAGCTGCATCAGGAAGAACAGAGCAATCCAGTCAAGGGAGCTATTATCCCCCTCCCATCCGGTGCTGGTAGTGCTGCACCTGGAACAAGGTGTCAAATTTCTAGTTCCCCCCAAGAGAAAAATGCTGGGAAACTGGATAGGATTTCCCTGGAGGACTATCAAAACATTTTGGGACCTAAAGCAGATGTTTTGGGATCTGTGAGGAGAGGCTGAGGAAACTGGGCTTTTTTTGTCCAGTGGGGAGAAGACTAATGTGCAGTTTAATAGCAGCTTGCAACTACCTGCAGGGTAATTTCAAAGGCAATAGAGCCAAACCCTTCTTAGTAGTGGCAGGTGGTAAAAGAAGGAGTAAAAGACAAGAGTTTGTGGCTGAGGGTCAGACTGTTAGCAAAAACTCCCTCAAGAGGGAGGTGTGGCACTGGCACAGGTAACCTAGAGAGGCTGTGGCCTCTCTGTTCTTAGAGATTTTCAAAACTTAGCTGGTGAAAGCCATGGCTGACCTGGTCTTGGCTGATATCAGATCTGTTTTGAGCGGGACATAGGAGAAGAGGCCTTCAGGCATCCTTTCCAACCAACATTTCAGTGATGCTCCGTTGTTCAATTGCCAGGAAAGCTGAAGTTGCAAATACCCTGACTGCGCATCCTTCCCCACCCAATTCTCAATGCAGGCACAAAATTGTTCTCGTTCTGATGAAGATTCAAGAATAGACTTAACTTCTTGGGTAGAGGCAGCTGGGGGTGCTTGTACAGCTGGTTTGTATCAGCGGAACAGCAGAAGGAGACACTGTGAAGTCCAGGACCAACACCAATGTATTTGTTGGGCCAACAAAGGCAGCAGGATGTGTGTTTTCTACAGCAGGCACCCAGGCTGCCTTCTGACTATTCCACAGATATTAAGCAACACCTTCAGGGTCCTGGGCAGTTATTAATACCCTCCCAAGCTGAGCAGTGTCTGGGCACCCCCAGCTGCTGCCCCACTTCGGGGACTGTTTGTTTCCCAGCCCCAGGAATTGCAGTGGGACACGGTTTGTATCAGCTATCTGTCACTATAGCAACTCCTCACTTAACCAGTCCCTGCACTAAAAATAGATCACCTTGATCTCAAGGAAAGAAAACCAAAGGAAATCAAAAGGGGCAGTGGTAGTGAGAGCTGTAGAATCAGCTGTTGCCTGAAGTCTGGAGCATTTGAAACCTCTTATGAATAATCTATCACATAAAACAAATATTTCAGGGGAATCTGTTTATCCAGAAACCCCTCTGTGTCACTGGGTTCGAAGCTTTAGGAAAGGACATGCCTTGCTTTTTATCAGAGGGCTGTGTTTGCAGTTATCACCCAGCACAGGGGATGCTGAAACCCCTGTGGGATGTTGCTTAACTGGTTTAGACATGTAAGGGATCTTATCTCCCCAGTAAGCAGATCTGCAGCTCTGTCATTAGACCTGATAACCTCCTGAGCTCCTGTGTATAAGTATCAAAATCCCTACTCATTTATGAAATTGTTACTGGTGTCTGCAGAAGTCTGTGAGGGACCCAAACCTGAAAAAAACTGAATGCTTTTATCGAAGTCACCACCATGTCACGCTGAAGTTAATGGGGGCTGAGTGTTTTGGCACCTCGTAGGGCCCTCTATAAGGGAAGTGCAAATGAAACTTGATCTTATTTTTCCTCCAAACCCAGCTAGTGCTTGCATCTGAAGAGAACAGAATATATCCTTGTGAAGATAGGGCAGGAGGTGTGAAGGCAAAATAGCAACAAGATGGAAAGCTTGTTAAAGAGCTACAGAAATACCTTTGATGGGAAAAGAACTGAATTTGCGTGAAGACAGCTCATATATCACAGGCAGCACGTGTGACACTGAGGAAAGGGTTAATTTAGCTTCTGGAGACAACTGGAATTAGCATCATGTATCCAGCATTATCAGTCAGCAAGAGTTTCTTCCTGATAAAGGGCCAGATTATTTTTATGACCTTTTTGGGCTGACAGTTTGCAGATGTAGCTGATATTGAAATGTGTAGTTACTTAACTGCCCCTGTCCTTTATATTCTGATTCTTGTTTTTATTTAGTATTATGAATTGTATTTTTTACACTTAGCTAATCTTGCAAGAACTAAGATAAGCAGCTTTCAATAGTGACATGCACCAGCTCAGGAGAATACCTGTGCAGGAAGGGAGGGTGAGAGATAGCTCCAATCCCCAATTCCCTCCATCCTTTTCAAGCTTACAGCATATTATTGCAAGGCTAAAATGTAGAATTATTTCTTATTACAATTTTTGACCTCACTTGAGATCACTGCCTTTACACTATCTGGAGATCTGACCCATATTCCTCACCTCTTCACTGGGTCCTCTTTTTAATCAGCTTTGGAGCTGTGAAGGAACTGCACTGCAAAGTTATTAGAAATCTTAAGCACGTTCCCAAACAGCGGGCATGGAGGTATGAAAGCAAAAATGTAGGTTTTGCAAACAGGGGAAGATAATTCACTGAAAAGCTCCTGTGATGCAAAGCCTGTGAGCCTACCCCAGGCATGGCTCCAGCCCTCTCTCACTGCATTTTGGGGAGCAAAAGCTTCACCAGCGTGTACGTTTGGATGAATGTCTCTAACACACAGTCATTAATGAGGAGGAGATGAGAGCAAATGACCTTTGGTCACTGTATGTGTTCATTCAAAGACTTGTGCAGTCTTACTCAGCCAAGTTTTCTGGAGATCCCTGTTGCCATTACTGCAGGTGATAGCAATAAAGACACCAAAAGGCACAAATCCCCCCAAACTGCAGAAGTTCTTGCCAGCAAATGCCCTGTTCAGTGCTTTTACTCCCAGCTCTGGCCTGGCAGCAAATTTGGCACAGTTACAAAATTTGCTGTAGGAAAGAGCAGAGCTCCTGATGCTGGTATTCTCCTTATATGATATTTTCATGACAGTAAACTGTTTTTTACCTCCCTTAGCTGGCAAGATGACTACAAGTGCTTCTTCTGCCTCCTAAGAGGCTGCTGCTTCCAAAGGGCTGCAGTAAAACTCCCCTTCTTACCCCAGAGCAGGTGACAACTTTCTGTTACTGTCAGATTTGGGTTTATTTTCCTCCTTTTCTAAAAGGATACCAGAGTTTTCCTTTCTATCAACCAGATCCTTCTTTAAAACTTTATGGAGATCCTTCCTGGCAGCAGCAACAGGAAAACTAGAGCCTATGTGGAGTCTATTTGATCTTAAAACTGAAGGTTGTAAAACAAGCTTCTTATTGTAAATCATGACAATTTTTTTCCCAAAATAAGCACCAGATAAAGACCACAAAGCAAAGCAGCAATAAATCCCTACAAGAAATCCCATCAGTGTAAACTAACCTTGAGGAGTAGGAAGCTAGTACAGAAAAATACTCAAGACTGACAAAAGTAGCCCTAACTAACGAGACTTGTAGAGAAATTATGATGTTATGGGAGTGAGCTGCCAGCTGAAATGAAAGCCTGAAAAACAATGAGTGAACAACACTCCTTAATATTTAATTACAGAACTCTCTGGAAGATCAAGAGATGCTGCTGCTCTGTTGGAGGGAGCTGGTGAGTGGTCAGGACCTGGAATGATACTCCTGGTGCTTGCTCTCAGCTGAAAATTAGATCTGTGAGGCTACATACATGAAGGGGAAAGTCAGCCTAGACTAGGAAAGAATTAGACTGAAGAAATCATACTAGTGGAGGTTTTTCCCTCTGTGTAGGGAGTCTCACTGCAGCTAATCAGATGCCAAGGCAGGTTTGTGGCGCTGCCTGGTCCCGGGGTGAGCACATAGACATGAGTGTGCCTTTGCTGCAGTCCTGCTGTGAAAAACAGCACTGAAGAAGCCAACTTTAAATTAGCTAATAGCCAATTTAAAGGAGAGCAGTAGCTTCCTAACTGCTCCACAATGGAGCTTGTAATTCACCTTGCTTCCCAGGCAAGTCTTGCGGCCGTGCTGACACTGCGTACCCAAGTGCTGTGTTTGAAGGTGACTTGGATACATCCTTTCTGCATTGCAGGCAGGATGGTCCCAGCTTGCTTTTTCCTCCCCAGCTTCTTTCCTAATAGTAATCAGGAATCCCCCAGGTTTGATCCTGTCACTGCTGTTGCAACATCACGTAACTATAAACAGGCCACGTAGTTTTGGACTTGACTCCTTATGCTTCTGGAAACAGCAGCCTGAGCCCCCCTGTTCTAGATTCCAAGATAAACACAAATAGGAGGATTTGACCTCAAAAGGCATTAAATACTCAGCAAGAGTTGGTGCTTCTGAAAATCAAATATAATGCCTGATTATTTTTTTTCACCCCTTCTTTTAAGGCCTTGTCACAGACCCTTCACTAATTGGACTTCAGCACCAGCACATATGAACACATTTAGGTGGCTGAGATGCTTTGGCTGATAACATGCCAAACTTGTCAGCAATTAACAGCAATTCCTTTTCATTGTGTTATTTGCTCAGTTGCAGATCATGGAGTATCTTTAGAAGATGGACACTATTATTACAATTTTACAAATGGTAACGTTTAAGCTGTAAAAAATCAGATGTTTTATCGTAATCATTATGTGGATGGCACAAGAAAAAAGGCACCTTCTGCTTAGGTGTGAGGTTACATTGCTGTTTTTACTGCTTTGTAACTCATTTTCAGTCAGAGCACAAGAACGAGTCAGTCATACAGCACAAGGACCAGGTCAGGCCAATTATCCGTCCAGTTCAGTCTCCATCTCTGCCAATTGCCACTAACACAAGCGGTGTAAGAACAGGACAGGAGCACAAGGAACACTTCCCATTGTACTCTCCCAGCCTCCAGCACTATGTGGCTCATATCCTAAGCTAAAGCTGATGTTTGGAAGGCTTTGAATAGTTTTCCTTCCAGGAACATGTCCAAATGCATTTCAAAATCAAACTTCTAACACCTTACGACAGCACCTGTTCTGCTGTTTAAAAACGTGATGTATCAGAAATATTTATTTGTGTTTGTTTTGAGTCTCCCACTTGCTGATTTCATCTGTTCCTGCCTTCCCTGTTGACCATCTCCATCCCATGTCTATTTTACAGGCTTCTGTCATATTCTTTCTTTGCAGTCATATTTTCCTAAACTGAAGAGTTCCTGTATACCTTCAATCAACCTTATCAGCCTTTTCTGCATCTTTTCTAGTTTTATTGAGTCCTCTTTGAGGCTGATCAGTAGAAACCCAAGGTCATCTATTGCAACTCAGTCTGTACCTCTGCGTTGTGAAGCTGCCTTTGAGCACAGCCCATAAGTGACCAGCTGGACAGGAGAAAGCCACCACTGATGCCACGCTGGGGCCTGACCAGTAAAGCTTGACCCAAAAGAAGATATTTTTGTTCTGCAGCCCGTCCATGTACCTGTGTAGATTATCCACTGTTAGTCAGTCCCTTCTGGTGTGCAACCAGAAGACATCCCTTGGCCACCCAAGTCGCTGCCTGCCCAAAAGGAAGTGAGCTTGGCCCTTGTGGTGTAGTTTTCTCCGTGCTGATTAAAAGGAATGGGTACCTTGGCAAGGTGGGACACGTATGTAACTGGAAAAGCATTTCTTGGCTCACTGATAGGATTAGGAAGGTAGCTTTGTAAGAACTGTAATAAGGCTAGCCAAGAATAGTTCACTGTCTAGGAGATGGGAAAATGATAAACCTGAAAAGTATTATTATGTGATTTATCTATCTGGAAGATTTAACTCAATAGCTGGAATTTTTTTTTGCAAAGAAAGGGCAGAGATCAGACTATGAAGACAAATTCAGCTGTGCACACTACTGTGCCTCTAGAAAAATAATTCTCTGAAAAGTGGAGTTGTATATTTATTATTTCCTTGGCTTGTGTCTGACTATCTAATCAGTCTTTGTACATGTCAGCAGCACATCCATAATAAGAAGGTGCTGTGTGGATTGTGTGAACTGGAATTAGAGATGTGATAATCAGCAAAACTGTTGGAGGCAATGTAAAGGCTGCCTGGCATTTGCATTCCTCTGGCTGTGGAGAAAACCCTTATAAGTGCAAATGAATTTTGTTTTTTTTTCCTTCCTGGTATGTTATAACCAAATTGGTCTTGGAGCAGCACTTCCCCAACAGCATACCAGTCCACACTGGAGTGCCTCCATGCCTGGTTAGACCTGCTCCAGTCTGGTGGTGACAGCTGTGCTGCATTCAGCTTTTATGGGAGGTGATGTGGCAGACAGAGGCATAGAGATGTATATATGCCATGGAATAAATTGCTGGTGTGTATGTAGGCCCACGTTTTTTCAGATGAAGAGATCACAATTAGTATCAGAAAATCTTTTTTCCCATCTGTACAATTGATCCATCCCATCAAGATGTTGTGAAAGTAACTAAGAATTACAAAGGGAGCCTCACTTTGTGAACCTTATTGTGCCTCAATGTCCCAAATTGTTGTCCATTCCTTAGCAAGCAATCTGCCAGTCTACCTGGTTATTCTTCTGTCCAGCTTCCAGGTTTTCTGTCTAAATCTGCTCTTTTCTTCCCATATTCTGATTTGCATCACTGTTACAAGGTACAAGGAGAGACTGAAAAAAAAGGCTGATGTTGCAGAGGGAAGGTGTGAAGTGCTGAGCAGGTAAGAGCAAGGTTAGAAGTGATGAGTAGGACAAGTTCAGCTAAGTCTGATCCCAAATTTATTAGCAGCTCTGTATGGCTACCACATCTTTCCTGGCTGCAGGAGGAGAAAGGCATGGGTAAGTCACTGGTGTGTTGCTGTTCAGTCCCCGTGTTCAGCCCCTGCCCATACCCAGTGTCCCTGCTTGTGGAAAGGAAATGAGGCAGAAATAGGTGAGACTTGAAATGTAGAGCTTGTTCACTTCAATGGTTTTTGTGTTAAGAGCTGTTCTGACACCTACACCTGAGGGCGGACATCACTTAGCAAACGATTCTTTAATATATATACTTTTAAACCATTCATGGAAAATATTTATCTATATTTATAAAATAAAGAATTTGACACTGCTCTATACATAAGGAGCATTCTCCTCCCAAAAGCTGTCAGTCAGCCAAACAGAGGTGGCAGAATTTTTGCATGTTTTAATGGTTTGGATAACTAAAAGATAGATGAAGTGCCAGCACCTGCAGTGGGGCTGACTTCTGTCCTTTGTTGGGTTACATGACCCAACACAATCACCCTCCAGCCACGGAGAGCTCGATATTCAAGTTCCCAGGGCTACAACTTGGGAGAGGGAGACAGAAATAAACCACTATATGTAGGTGTAAAGGCTTAATGGGACAGATCTGTATCCCTTTTTCAGTTTTTAAAATTCAGCCTCGTTATCCCAGTCCAAACCTCCTCACTGCTCAGTCCATGCTAATGCTGGGCTTAGTGGCAGGTGTCTGAGCTCATCCCAGCTCAACTGGCATCTTGAAGAACAGGAAATACGGAAGGAACTTCAAGCCTGCAATTTAGGAAACAGTTTGAAGAGCTCAGAGCTAAGACGCAGGAACACACTGTTCGCTGATGGATTGGAAACAGGAACTCACATGGAATTCTTGGATTTATTCCATTATCTAGTGTTAAAACGAACATTTGAGGACAAGAAGATGCAGCAGGCGAAGCTGATTATGTTCTTTGCAATAATAATTCTTCATCAAAGTCGCTGAGGAAATGCCTTGCTGTTAAACAGAAATACAAGATGACAAATGTAGCAATACTCTTGAAAAGTAGCAAATCTCGGCTCTGTGTTGCTCACTCAGGCATTGTGAAGGATGTAAGAACAAAAGAGCTGAGCTGTATTCAAATGCAATCTTTTGCAGGGAAGTGATATGATGATGCAGATCGATTCCCTCCTTGCCCTCAGTCTCCCAGAGCTTTTTTGAACCTTGAGAAAAGACTTGGCAAAATAAATCTGACTGATGCGTTTTTAAAACCCCTTAGAAGAGGCTGTTCAGGAAAATGAGTCGCTACAAAAAGAGGAATTACTGTAGAGGGTCAAAATTGGAGTTGTGTTCACTGCACGGGTGGCTCGAGTTTCACCCCAGCCGACTCCTACTCACACGCAGGAGGTTCTCACTTCGATTGAGGGATGCTCTGAAAGCTGAGCTGCTTTGCTCACTGGGGAGTGGGTTGCTGCTGACACTCAAACTGGAGCTGGGAGGGGGCAGATAAATCACAGAGGAGCTGCTGTTGCTGCTGCTGCTGCTGCTCAAGTCAGTAGGTCTTTGGTTTATTTTGGTTTTTTTTGCTCTCATTCACAGGGAAGAAATCAAATATAGCAAACCCTGGCTAACAGTGGCAGACAGCTCCTACAGGAGAGGGCAAGGAGCACAGACAGTGCATTTTCAATAGGGCAAGAGGGTAACAAGGTGATGTCTTGAGGGACTGTAGCAGAATGGTGTCAATAATAGGAGAGGTTGACAAAGACTAGTTGGATAGACACATAATATTACAGAAGATTATGAGCCTAAGCCAGAGACATAAAGGAATTCAGTCAGGATGGATTCAGTATCAAAACTAGAACTGAAATTTTAAAGTTGCTATTTCAAATTGCACTTTTCTTCTAAGACAAAGGGGACGTTTCTGTTGGCTGGCTCACCTTCAGCAGTGTAGTTCGTGAGGAAAGATGCTCCTATTTAAGTTAACATTCCTGATCTCCCGTTTTCCTTGTGTGTGTTTGCATTGTATCACTCATTTAGCCCTGCTTGCTGCTTGAGAAGACTTTTGAGAGTAGACCAGACAAACTACATGTTCTACTTGGGTTACAAAGCAGGTAACCCAGGGCCTGATTTGCTCAAGATGCCTTCAGCTGTATCAGTGCCTGTTTTCTGTGCATATGTCCAAAGAGAGTGTTTTCTGCTCAGTTGTCTTTATCCGTGTAACTATCCTCAGGTGTCCCATCAGTATGTGTTTCACATAGGCAGGTGCATTTTCAGAGGTCTTTTGTTCATTTTTCCAATAGAAATAGTTTTATGAAGGGTAGAGGGACAAACACTGAGTTTGTGTTGAGCAGTGATTTAGTTACTAGTGGTAATATTTTGGTAATTATAAGGTTCTTTTTTTTTTTAATTTACCAACCATTTACAAAATACTACTAATAATTTACATAATTATTAAATATGTTTTAGCTTTACCCATTTGCAGAAAGGACATTATTTCAAATAATGACCAACTATAGCATTAAGTGGAGAATGTCTTAGCTGGTTCATTGAATTTGTTCAGATAATTTTTACCCCCCAACAATATTAAAGAAGTCCAGCTTAGTAAAACACCTGACATTCTGACCCATTTGGTCCTATTAATCATGGTAGGAATAATGATATTCTTGCAGTTGGTCTGGTCTCAGGTTCTCAGCACCTTGAATGCACATGGGAACATATGCAGAAGAGTAACATATATGTCTAGCTGTCCTCCTCTTACCTTCATCCAGGCCATTCAGAGCAGAGATTTTTTTATCGTTTTGAAAAGACTGAAATATCTGAACGTTTGAGATGCTCACCTGAGGGTTTTGCCATGTGTGGTGCTCTTGCCTGTGTGGGTCTCTTCAAAAATCTGTTACTGGAAAGGGGTCCTTGTTAGTGCCAACACCTTATCCACAGTCCTTGCCCCATTCTGAGGAGCAGAGTGGGAAGGATTGGAGAGCCAAATGTCTTCCCCACATGCAGTCTCTGTGAGGGATCTGAAACCTCAGAGACATTCCTGGGGAAACTCCATCCCGTACACAGCTTCTGATGTCTCACAACACCTTCCTCAAGCTGCCATGTGAGGACATGGGGAAGAGGACCTGGCAGCCCCCCTCCCTGTGGCCAGGCAGGATTTCAACCAGTTTTCCTTGTTGCCATTAAAACTTCATCAATAGCAGCTCTGAAAATTGCATTATTTTTCACTTGTCTGTCTCAGGAGGAGATTTTGAGCACCAGAATAGACGAATCATGCAGTTAGGGTCTGGGAGAAAGATAAAGCCAAAAAATAACGGGGGCTCCCTAATGTGAGAAGATCAGTAACTCCAAGAGGAGTTCACACTTTTTTCATCCCAATGAAGGTTACTGCTGCTCTCACAGGAGGATGAAAAACCTTAGCAGGAGGCCCATCCACCCCATGACACTTCATTGCTGTGGCCCATCTTTGACAGATGGATGCAGTGGGTTTATGTGTCATTCACAATTAAAGGAACAACTTGGAGTCTAAACACTGTGGTTCTGTAATGGTTTCACATCTTCCACGTAATTTAAAAGCTCCTTCTCTTCCTGAGTCCGCACAAGCAAAGTGGAAAAACAGCAGGATTATACTTGGGAAATGGGAATAAGGTCCAGAATAAGCAAACTGAGAAAGTCTGTTTCTGTACATTAACTTTTGGTTGCATCAAAAGAGAGAGAGGTGAGTAAGAGAAAGCAGAGAAATTCAGACGGAATGGGATTTTTTTGGGGGTAGTGTCCCTTTAAATGGGAGACTATATATTGTTTTTTTAGGTAAGCCAAATGGATACATGAAATAATCCTTAATTTCACAATGATGACAGATATGACTAAGCACACAGAGAGGAAACTAGCTTTTTTTTTTAATGCATTTTGTTGGCTCACTTTGAGGAAATCTGATGGACAGTGTGAGTGTGTCTGCCTCTAACACTCTGTGATGACACACAGGCACCTTGCAGGTGTGCTGAGTAGGCTTTAATTTAGTTAAATCAGGTAACCCTGTGGCAGGGAGCTCTCTGCATAAATACCCCAAGGTGCTGGCAGGCTTGGTGACTGTGTGGTTGCATTTTCATGTCTCTTGGTTGTGGTGCAGACCTGCTCTTTATTGCAGTCAGCATGTTGTTTGCCCAGATTTTTTTTGTATTGTGAATTTTAAAAGGATGCTCAAGAAGGTATTCTGCTGAGTTTCAGGTGACTGGGATTGCCATATCAGATCAGGATGTTACTGCGTATACACCTCAGACAAAAGAGAGGGGAAATTAAGGCTTTAGATTGTGTTGATCAGAGCTTGCTGAGTGATCCTGGGTAAAAAGATAAAAATTTTCCCGTTCAGGTGCTGGCAGTTAATTTCCTAAAGCCCTGTGGAAATGCCAGAACAGTCTTCAGTGGTACAGTGGAATCTCTAAATCCAATGAGAGCCCAGTTTCTTAGCTAAGGCCCTGGGGCAATTATATAAATTATTTCTATGGATTTGGGTGTCAGATCAAGTTTACAGTTCTTATCTTAACCTCTCTGTTTGCCCAGCTGGCAAAACTGTGAAAGAGTGAACTCCCTGCTGCAAGGCTACGTTTGGTAAGAGTGCTAAATGTGGAGGGAGAGCCTCATTTAGCAACAGTCTCACTATATTCACCATTATCACCAATATTCCCTAATTTAATTTACCTGAATTATCATCATCAGATGCATATTAATATAGGATAGAGATTTGAAGATTTATTGATCTGAGACAAATATGAAATGATGGTTGATGCATTGTAAGGCTTTTGGAAAAGGAGCTGGTATTTGCTCTCCCTTTGCTGCATCCCCAGTGAGCTTTGAATCATCCTGCAGTTCTGGGAATGAATCTGCAGCTGCAGTGTCCTCTGCTGTAGGAATTTCGTTACGGAGAGGCAGCTGTGCTGGAGCTCATGGACCTTATTTTACCAGTGCAGTCAGTGAGGGAGAGTCAGGACACAGAGCCAAGAATCCAAAAGTCAAAGTGCTGATGCTTCCAGAAAGGAGGTGTTGGTAGCACAGGTAGTAATGCAATGTGTCACCAAACAACAACAGCAACAAACATGTTTTCTTCCCCAGAGTACAGATTTCTGAAACTTTTCTGAAAAGGAGGTGGAAATATCAGACTCACAGAATCTGGAAATAAAGGAGCAGAAACTGTGAAAGTTGTTTGGTTTTTTATTGGTTTTTTTTTCTTTCTAGTTCCCTGTATTTCATTCTAATGATTTATTGGGCTGTGGAAGGTACGTGGGTGAGTTCTCGGCATCTAATCCACCTATAAAAATCTGAACTGGTCCTGTCAGTGCTCAGTAGCTGACATAGAGTCTCCTTCTATTCAGCCTTTCATCTCCTGATAGAAGAGGTTTGCGGGTGGTTGGTTTCCTGTCCTGCCTTCTTTGGCACATGCTGAGCATGACTCTTCCAAAAGCAGAATCAACGTGAATCAAGCTCATGTGATGCTTGAACCTGAAATACTGGAGTTATGGATCACAAACTTGTAGGGTTTCGAATCCTATGGTCTAATTTTAGATGTAGAATGTATGTGATTAGGCTTTTCTGTTGTCATATGATTTTAACCCAAATAATATGCCATGTTAGGCATAGAATTTTAGGTCTGTATAGGGAATGGTAACACACATGAGCCTAAAGCAGTGTGGGATGTGGCTGCACACAAGTTACTGGTGACAGAGCAGGGATGCCCCATCTAATGATGTCACCCATTGTGCTTTTCAGTGAGTTATTGTGTGTCCATGTGTTTTTAATGCTGTAAATAAATGTAGGTTTTCATGCTATTAAAAATCACAGCAGAATTTCTGGGCTTGGCTTTTTAGCACTGTAAAAGCTCCCTCATCTGAGTAACTCACAGGGGGACTATTCATAGCAATGACTGCTTCTACCAGCTCTAAGGATTGCTGTTTTATTTTGCATAAACCTTACCATACAGACAGTACAGGGAGCATCTGTCCTGCTAACATTATGGAATTCAACTTTTTATAGGGGGTTATATTGAAATATAGGCATGGGGGTTGATGAGTCAGAGGTGGCAATGAGCAGAGGGGCTTCAGTGCAGAAATGTATGGCTATTTCTTACTCCAGGATCACATTTGCCTGCGATTGCTGTTATAATTCTCTTCTCAGAAGATGTAACAGGAGCTAAATTTAATTCCCTGTTTACAAAGCATCAAACTACTGTTCCCTCTACATATCCACAGTTCAAAATCGTCAGAGTTACTTTAATCTTTTTTTTTGACCCTTGTTAAATACACAGGGTCTGGCAGGCTGGGTTTCAGGATTTTCTATGACTGGATGTTGAATTCTTGGTACTGTTTGGAGTATTGGAGCCTGGCAGTTATCTGTGGCTGTCTGACAAACACTTGCTTGTCTTCAACTGTTCCCACAGGCAGCTTTGCTTGATTTCCATGAGGGCTTTTTTGGCAGCCACTTAGATCTAAGAATACATTATCAGTCTCAGTCCAGATCCCCATAACTTTTAAAGCAGGCTGCACCCAGGCTATCTGGAAAGAGGAAAGGGGAGAATCTCCTCTGTGGGCTGGTGAGCAACAGAGATGATCCAGGGCCGTGGCAAGTGTTTTGGTGGCTGTGGTTGTCTTTATCCTTTTGTGAGAGCATCCTTAGCCCATCAGCACGAACCCAGAGCAGCCATAAAGTTGATGAAAGGAAAAAATGATTTGCCATGGCAATACCTCTTTCCCAGAATTCTCTGTCCCAGAAGCATGAACACAAAGACCTTGACAGGGAAGGTGAAGGTTTGAATGCACCTCTCTGCCCTCAGCCAAGTTTTGGCTTGTTTAGTCCATCTCTGCCCCAACTTTGCTGCTGTGGAGGGCAGTGATGTCTCTTGCAGAGCCTCTCTGTGTCTTGCTCTTCCCAAACTGCATTTGCCTGCTTTTATGAAGACCTTTCACCTCTGTGTCTGGTGGGTTTGGCCATGTGCAAAGTCCTCAGCACAGAGCAAGAAATGTAAAAATTGGAGGTTTAACCTCAGGTTGCTTCACCCAGGCATGTTCTGAGCCCAGGTGTCTCTTTGCCATGGAATGGCATAATATTTATCCCACTGCAGCAAGGCTGCCAAGCCACGTGACTTGGCAGTGGGACATGCACGCAAATTATTCTTTGACATATTTGGAGAGGCGCACCCACCAGGCATCATGTTTGCCCACATTTGAAAGAGTCTTGATTTAAACAAGAGGGATTACAACACTCAGTGTTCAGTTTCAGGCTGCAGGAGTGATTTCAATTAATTAAATGGCATCGGGACAAGTTTGGGAGTTGTGTAAGTGTGTAAAGTGGAATATAAAGGGATCGTGGAAAAGCATCTCAGTGCAGTTGGGAAATGAGTGAGGTGCCTTCACAGCCCCTTTCTGGTGAGCATTTGGTGCTCAGGGTTTAGAGCAGTGCTCTTATATGTAGTGGCAATCAATTAGACAAATACTGCATGAATTTAAAAGTATTTCCACTGTTCATAGGCTTCCTCTTGTTGACTTCTTATGGAGTTGAATTCCATAATCCTTCCACTAACACATAGAATACCCTTTGTACTGACTGGTGGGACTGTGATTGTGTCTTCTTATTCTCCACTTTTTTTTTTAATATCATAGACATTAAATCTGCCTTTCTTTTTCGGTTTCTTTAGTACACCTTACGGGACATCAGAAAAAATGCTTTTCTTCTTTTTCTTGGACATGGCTGCATACTAAAGTCCCCAAAATTTGCTTCTCTAGTATAGTTTTACTCATGGGAAGTCTCAAAGATGTCCAGCCTGGGTTTTTACATGTAATGGTTGCAAATCTGGGCTCTGAAAACCCAAGTTATGATTTTTTTTTTTAATTTGCTTATATCCATGTGTGCACCTGTTCAGATAACAGGTACAAGCAGCTGGAAGTTGGCCTGTAAGTCTGGTAACAAATCAAGTCTCACAGCCAAATCAAAATGCTATCCCTGGTCATAACTGAGGTAACAACACACACTGCTATAGAAACCTGATGCATGCATGGAAAAGACCAGCTATACTTAAGAAGGGGGGGGGGAAACCCAACTCTGAATACAATAGTTTAAGTTATTCTGAATTTTAAAATACTGGGGAGTAAAAGTGGCAAAGATTGTGCAAGTCAGATATGAACAACTTTCTTTGTAAGTTACTCTGGGCAGGAACTGGCCAGAGTAGATAAGTCAAATAAGTTGATAACTTGCTTGGTGTCAAGGTAAAGTTCACTGGCCCTCTCTCTATTGATTTTTATTGGGATTTAGATCAAGACCTTTGCTTGTGAGTGAAATGAGAGAAGGAATCAATCACAAACCGTTTCCCCTCTCCTGAAGTACAGCTTCACTAATTAACGACAATGATTAAACGTATCAGCTTGTTTGCCTCTTGTTCAACCAGTTTTGAAGATGGGGAGCACACATTTCAGTGTTGCTTAGATGATGTAACAGTTCATTTTGCATTTCCCCAATATTTCTTGTATAAAACTCAAGAAGCTTCTTAGATATTCACAGTGTGACATAGCAAGTCATAAATCATTGCTGTGTTGTAGGTAAGAAATGTCACCAGGATTCACAGAAGGGGAAGCAGAATCAGAGGCAAATAAGCTTGAGGAGCTGGGATGCTCTTTAATTTCCTTCATTTTTTATCCTATACCATTATTTCAATTAAACATTTACAGGTACTTCTGATCAGTGATTTTTGTGATCATAACTCATAGATGATTACTGAGTTATGATCATATTATGTACAATGTAAGTCTGATTCTTGCTTCATAAGTAGGTACAAATCAGGAGGAAGCTGAGATATTTCTTTTTCATATGTGTATATAAATGAGAAAAGAAATCAAAAGCAAGTTAGGAAACAGAATTACCAAGTCTAAATTTATTGCAGCTTATTGAATCCATAGTCTCTAATGACCCTGGGTTATGGAATCATGTTGCTTTAGAAAAGTTCTAATTTTATGTCTTTAAAAAAAAAGGAAACAAAAATAATTTTTTTTCCTCATTTTCCTCCTCCCTTTGGGTGGAGAGGAATACTGGAAAAGACTTAATGTCTCAAAAGAAGAAAATGCAGATAGCAATCCTGAAATTTATAGGTTTAAATACCATGGCACTTATGAGGGTTTAGCTGGTGGGGTTTTTTTGTGGCGTTTGAAACCAGTCTTAGTGATGAATACAATGTGCACACACAAATGTTGTGTTCATCACAGTAGGACCATATGCATTAAAATAGCTGTAGAGTCCCAAAGGAATTTTGTTTGTTTAATCCTGGGACGTGTCAATGGAAAACCAAGCAAGCAAAGCAGAAGTTGGCTTCGTTGTCAGAGCTGCATGGTACAGGCACAGCTTCGGGCACAGAACTTTGCAAATACTGGCTCTTGGTCCTGGTTGTGCAATGCTCAAGCAAAGGAGCTGAGCTGCCTGTGATGCCAATAAATGAATGAGTTAAAGTTGGATCAGCTTGTGGAACATCTGCATCTAGTCCAGTGCTTTGGTAGCTCTGCTGTGGCCATATCAAGGCCACTTGTAACAACAGAGCTATTGAAATGCTGGCTTGTATTTACATTGGAGAGGGGAACGGTGTGTTGGTGTTGCTATACCATGCTCAGAGTGTGAGATGCAGTGTTTGTGCCAGCGGGTCTGGAATACCCTGAGCAAAACAAGGTGTTTGGGAGCATGTTCAGCTTGGCCACACTGTGGTGCTACGGCCAGCAGGAGTCACAGTTCTCAGAAATGACAGTCTTCCCTTGTGCATGTAAAAAATAGATACACACAGCCTAAGAACCCAAACCCAGATTAGTTACATTGACTTACTAATGTATAAATGACCCTCTGTGAATCCCAGAGGGAATTTTTTATTTTTTTTTTTTTGAAGAAATGCTGAGCAAGGGCAGCAACTCAGTTTGGAAATCACAGGAAAAAGAACACCCTCAACTTGAGCAGAATGGCTGGGGAGATTTTTAGGCCTGCTCACAGGAGGGGAGGTGGAGCTCAGAATCCTCAGCCAGCAAGGGTAACGTCCACATTAAAGGCAGGGCATGAAGATGCTCTAAGAGTAGGACTGGGACAGGGAGAAATGAAAATAGCATATGTGCTTTGTTATTGAAATGTGTATGTTTTACGGATGCGAATGTAAGCAAGAAAGTTCCATGGCATTTCAATAAAATCCACCTGCTTCTGTCGGCAGCACAGACCTGTACACTGCAGGTCTGCACTCGTGTGGGAGAACTGGGAAGCTCAGGTGCCACCTGCAGTAAGGAGAGAGCAAATGAGAATCTGTTTCGTTTTCCAGCTGGGATGAAATATATGGAAGATGGAAAGCAGACCAGATCTGAAAGCTCCCTAAGGCAAGACAGCTTGTCTTTAGGAAAACCCAACCAACCAAACAGAGCCACGATTATCCACGTTACAGACCAGAGGCATCCCATGTGTTGCCATCATGATAAGCATGTGCTTTTCCCATGAATTTCTGTGACACGTTCCGTTTTACACGTTATCTGCAAGTTGGCCTCTCACGGAGCCAAATATGTGAGCAGGAGTCATCTCCATGGTGTTAGAGGGATCTGATTAGCAACCCAAGTGCAAACAGGGGCAGCTGAGTCAATGGCAGAGCTGACCCCAGCAGCCTGCCAGGAAGGGGCAGCTTCGCATTCCAGCTCAGCACGGTGGGAACTTGGCCAGCCCTGGCTGCCCAGGAAAAGTCATGAATTAATGCATGTCTCTGCTGAGGAATGGGGATGGCATTGCTGGGGCCTCTCGGAAGGGAAGGGAATGGACTAGTTTGTGCTCCTGCTCCTCCCATTCAAAGAGCAACTTCTAACCTCTGGGAGCACATAAATGCTGGTTTTGTAAACTGAGATGTGTAGGTTGTTATTTTGGTCTACATCTCGTTGTGGATAATGCTCTACATATTTGATGTAAATGGTACAATGGGTCTGACTCCAAGAGAACTGTGTAGCTCAAGGGATAAATCGCATCTCTGTTCTCAGGGGAGTGAGAAATGCTGCTCTGGTTAAGTCTCATGCAAGCTAATTTCTGCAGAGCCCGATATATTCTCCTGCTGATGTCTTGCCTTTGTTGGGTTTTGTTTCACATGATTAATTAACCACACTGCTACTTCCAAGCACCTGAGACCCCTTTGAAGTTGCAGTTTGATCAACTGATATGCAGTTTGCCACAGGTATAAACAACCTTATTGCATTAAACTGACACTTTCAGTAGTTTCTACAGCCAGAAAACTTGTCTTGGAAGAGCTTCTCCCTGCTGAATCATGACTCCATGTTCTAGCAAAGTCTTCACCACCAAATGTTGGCTTTGGTCTTTAAAAGTGCCTGTTGTTCTAGGCCAACGTATTATTGCTTTTAAGAGATAAAACATGCATTGCCACGTGTTTAAAGCAGTTGTGTTGGCAAATAACTTTCTCTCCAGAAAGCAAGAAAACTGCAGCCTGGAAGGGATCTATGCAGTGGTTAATAATCTGCTGTAGAAGAGCTTTACCATGAGGGGTTTGGCTACTTTTAATCTGCAAAGTGCTCAGTATTTGTGGTGGCATAGCTGATCCATGGCAGTATTGCAGAGCTGAATGGATGTGTTTGTATTTGATGCCAATTCTTCTGGGATTTGCAGAAATCTGGCTCTGTGCTTTGAGCCATCTGACCTTCCCACCCTTTGGCAAGGCCAGCACACATGTAGGTGATGCCACCAGGGAGAGCGATGGTGAGAGCACATTGTGCTCCTGCTTCCTCTTCCCCAGCAAATCATGGGAGCAGGAGCACCATGAGTGCTGGGACACAGGGGAAAGGAGGAGGTTTGTTAATAGAGTCCGGTAATCCCCACAGGCATAAAGGAGGACATAGCAAAGTCAGCGTTTTCAGTCCTGTAATCTTCACGAGGGAATGAAATCCCGCAAGGACAGCACCTGGCTCCCAGCAAGATCCCCATCTCTGCTAATGATGTCATCAAAGACACACATTTTCTGCCAGTGCAATTGCATTATTATTATTTCCAACCTTAGTTTTGAAATTGAGTCCTGTTCACTGAGTGCTGGAGGAGGGATTGACAGGTGAGGAGGAGAAGTGGGGGAAGAGAAAAGGGAACAGTAAAGAAAAGCCTGCAAGCAGCAGGAAAAGGGACCCTTCCCCTCCTCAGCATCATTGCTCAGTAAAAAAGAAGAAGAGCCTTCTGGGGAGCCAGAGAAAGCCCTTGACTAAAGATTTTACGTATGTCTGAAAGGCCACTGGAAGAGCCCAGAGCTGAGTGAAAGAGGGGTGAAGTAGCCATGGATGACTGAATATTGAGGCATTTCCTGCACCCTCTGCATCATATATTGCTGGCAGACAGTCTCTCTGTGTTCAGCACACATTTCTCCTTTCTTATTTAATTGAGGTAAATCCCCTGTGTCAGCCAAACCAAACGGCTCCAAGCATGAGAGAGGAAACCCAGCTCCGCAGGGAAGGGGAGAAGGAGAGAAGGGCAATCAAGGGGTAGGACTGAGCCAGTTTTCCTTGATCACGTTGTGGCACGTGGCAGGGAATCACAGGGTCCCCGACTGTGTGTCCTCCCATCTACAGCAGCCGTCCACATGTCTGTCACACTCTGACACTGGATCTGCAGCAACTGTTGCTCCAGCAGCTGCTGGCACGTACTTATCATCAGGGGTGTTGGAAACAGAGCCAGAGCAAAATGTCATTAAAACTCCAGCTCTGGACACCAACAAGAGAAAAATGGAGAAGGATTTATCAATGTGAACGAAAATGACGTGATAGATATTTTTTTAAGCACAGGTTTGGAATATCATCTTTTGGATTTTGATTGATTTCAGACAACAGTCGAAGGAATGAAAGAAAATATAGTTGGTAATGTGTTCTGTTGTTCCTGCATGGGTTTATTTCTACCTGTGTCTTGTACTCTGCCATAGTATGAAGGTGTGCAGTGGCTGGGAGCCCTGTCCCCACTGATGGGACATGGGGCATGGAGAAGCACGGTCACAGGTTTGTGCCATTGACATTAACTCTGCAATGACAGAGTTACATAATTATGCCCTTTGGGGATCCTTTTTCTTTTTGCATACTGCTGAGGGACTATCACAGATTGTGCCTTGTTTACCTTGGCCATTTTAGTGGCAGAGTCCGCTCTGGTTGATATCCAGTTTGTTTCTGTAGCACTTACCTCCTCCCGGGGCCAGCTGTGCCCCAGCCCCCTGCCCAGGTCTGATTGTTTTCCTTCACACTAAATAGTTTTGATTCACTGTCAGAGTCCCTTAATTTCATTGTGGCTTTGTTTACCGAGATAAAGCAACACACTCAGAGCCCAGAGTAACACAAATAATTGTAATTTTGGGGAAACTGGACCCCCAGCTCCTGGGATCTCAACCTTCCCACTCTGCCCGCTCGGTACCAGTGGTACCAACACACCCAACTCCCATCTTGTCTTGGTTTAAACCTACAACCACTCTTGCTGCTACTACATTTAAATGGAAGTCAGTGCCTTCTCCAAAAATTGTGCTTGCTGGTCATAATCTTGTAAAGTTTCAGGTCTGGGTTAAGAAGTTGCTTTCACCCAAACTCCAGGACTTTGTGGAGTGGCAGCCGGGCACAATCTGTGCTTGGCATAGGGCTGAGGTGGGTAGGGCTGAGGCAAACGCTATCACAGATCCCACACTTGGCTTCACATGGTGTGAATACCTTGGGCATAAGCTCTGCAGTGCTAGTGGCCAGCCACGTGATGGTCCAAAGGAATCAGCTGGCCTGGGCTGGTGTTCAGCTTGTACAAACCGTGGTCCAGCCCAGATACAGCTGAGTTGTTCCAAGCTGGATCCTGTTCAAGCTCAGCAGAGCTTCAGGGAGATGCTTCATGTTCAATCCTGCATCATGAAGAAGTGTCAGGTCTAGCTACTTTCCCCAAAGCAGTGACTGAATTGCTTTCACAGTGGTGAAACTTAGGCAGAGTACATTTGTTTAATCAATGCAATAGTTGGTTTAAAAAAAAAAAAAAAGGAAAAAAAGTCTTCTTGTGGCCACAGCTTTGCACTGTGATAAAACAAGTGCAAATGAACTGCTGAAGCCCCCTGATGTGCCAAGAGCCTTTAAGGATAAATTTAAAGGAAACATAGAGAGAGCCATGAGCACTAGTCAGTACTATCCTGTCTTCTCTTGAAAGAAGAATACTGAAGAACTTCCTGATGTCCTTTGCAGTCAACCTGTAAGTTCATGGCTGATAGGAGTTAGGGATCATATGTTCATGCTGTCTCTGCAGTGTCATCTATTTTTCTGGGGGTGTCAGGAACATAGTCAGCTGTCAGAAAAAATAGAAGCTTAGGAAAGCAAAGGATGTGGTTTTCTTGGCAAGTACAGTCTGCTCATCTTATGTCCTCTTAATCTAGACTGAAAGGAGTAGATACCAGTCCCCTTTCCTCACCGTTTTTTGTAAGACCTGGCTCTGCTAATGTGTTGTCAGCCACAAATCCTTATCTAGATGGCTCTTTGAAGCCAGCTGGTCTTTTACCACCTGAGTGATTCATTTGCATTGAGCAGCAGCAGATGACTCTCAGCATCAAATACATTTTTTTCAACATTCCGTAAACTGGGGTATATATAGTGGTTTACTACTTGCAGAAGTGCCTGAAAACTTGTCACAGTGTTTGTGGAGGCAGATTCAATGTAAATGGCTTCCTGAGTGGGAGTCCTGGGTTATCTAGGGAATATGCAGGGATTGAGGAGTGATGCACTTGTCCGGAGCAGTTTGTGCTTCGAGGAACAGGTTGCAGCACTGCCTTGCTTTGACAACTGAAAACAACCAGCTCTTCAGTGCAATAGTTACTTGTTACAAGGAGAAAACAGCTCATAATTTATTTTCGGGAATGAGGTCAAAATAGTGCAGCTCGGAAGGGAAGTGACTGGCACAGCGGGTTGGTAATGAGATACAAAGCCTTTCCCTGCGAGATTAAATCCAGCTTCAGTCAGCAGTGACTGAAATCTTTTATCATTTGACAGTTGTTCACCATGGCCTTTGCGGCGTTGGCTTTTCTCCCTGACATCTGAGTCAGTACTTGCATAACCAGCCCCCTGCTCGGCTGCCCGTGCACCCCTTGGACCTGCACATGGGGCAGGTCAGCAGGGAAGCACCCACTCCTCACATTTGTCCTGTGAAGAGGCCTCCTGGCCTTCAGAGAGTTTTAGGTTGAATGCACTTCCTTCCAGGTTTGAAGCCCTGAACCCTGCCCTTTTCCAGGGTGGTGAGGTGGAGGTTGTAATAATCATGTGCTCCAAATTGAAGAGCAGCATTAGAGCAGCTCTGCCAGGGCTGTCACAGCAGCCTCATCAGTTGCTCCATCTGGTCCTGGCTGGTGGAGTTGTCCTGTGCCCAGGAGGTCTGGTCTCCTCAGGTCTCCTCCTCTGAAGTCCCTCTCCATGTCTGCCCTTGTGTGCAGAGATTCTCGCCGGGTTAAAGGTTTAAACAGAAGAGCTTAAAAATCTTCTGTGCCTTTCCTTTCCTTGACCATTGTAAGGTTAGAGAAGACAACAGGACAGGCGGTTAACAGCCCACAGGCTGCTCTCTAATGCAGAGCTTCTTGAGTAATCAATGCAGCTTTCTCACTGATCCATCTAGGGAGGGGGATACTGAGATCAGACATTTGAGAGCTGTCCATGCTTTTTTTCTCTGGCACGGTGGCCACTCAGAATTGATCTGTGTCTTCACCTTTCAGCATATTAACATTCATATTGTAGACTTTGTCTGCATCTCTCATGCCCAAGCTTTTGAATACTGTGTTTTCCTACTCAGACAGGCAGAAAACTTCAAGAAGGAGCCTCTGCAAATGTGCCTGCTTGGACAAGCACAGAGCTTTAGCCTGATGCAAAGGAAGCACCAAACAATCTGTTCACCTTATGGGGTTTCTGTGGCTGCTGACTTTGCCTGTCTCCTGCAGCTTCCTGAGGCTGGCTGTGGGCAGGCATGGCTCAGCCTTCCTGAGTCCAAGGACTGAAGTGATGATTGTGAAATCCTTACCCTGCATTAGAGTATTAACTTCAGTGGGAAATGGGCCTTGTTTGTGTATCAGTGGGAAATGCCTGTCCTGTGCAGGAATGGGACCAAAGTCTCCGGGGTCTTAGGGAGACACCCGCAAAAGGATGAGAACAGGGGTGATGGAGAGGAGCAGAATGAAAGGGCAAAGGTAGATCTGCTTAAATAGATTGTATTTCCCACTGAGCCAGGGAAATCTCTGGCATGAAGGTATCCCCTGGTCCAAAGAGTCTGCTGTTGAGGTACTCGCTCTCAACATGCCGAGTCCTTTTGGCTCCTATGTTTTCATTTGCTTTACAGCAGGATGACAGCTCTGGGGAGTAAAATAATCCAGGAATGTGACTGCTGTCATGTGCTGGAGGCACTGCTGTAATAGTGACCTGGGATGGGCTGTGGGGTGAAGCTGGGGTTGGATGACAAGGGAGGGGAAGGATTTCCTGGAGAGGAAAACTGCCTGGCCAGCCCTTTGAAAAAATGAGTGTGCTCTGCCGAAGGGCACTAGTGCTCTTTCCTGCCAGAGGCTGGCAGCACCACAGAGCTGGGTGTTGAGAGGAGTGATCAACTGTAACCTCTTGGGCAGCCAAAAAAAGGAAGCCACCAAGTGCATGCTTTGGGGGGCTGGTCTTACAGGCCTTCTGGTGACAAGGCAAGTGGAGGAGGATGGTCTAAATCAGCCTGCAAACAGAAGATGAAATTACAAGGAAAAAGGAAATGTGTGAGGAATTCCTCTAACTTGCTCTCAATGCATCAGTCTGTAGTGGGCCTGGAGTGGAGTTTTAGATGTAACATTTTAGCAGGAAGCATGGAGAGGAGAGGAGATAGTTGGTCTGCAGAAGAAGGAGGCAGTTCAGGAGTCAAGAAAGAAAACGTGACTGGAAGGCCAACCTTGTGTCATGTAGCTGGTGTGGAAATATCAGAAACATGTGTGGTCGATATAAACACTTGGGAGTAGAGAGATGAAATTGGGCCAGGTGTTGGTTGATCCAGTGCAATGGACATCACTGAAATGTAGTCCCCTCCTGTGAGTCTGAATTTTGTTTGTGGGCAGGTAAGAAGAACAAGATGATGGAGTTCAAGGGGACCTCCAACTTGATAGGATCATTAAACATCCCAAGCTAAGTGTTTATTCATTCCGTGTGATTGATATTTATCCAGATATGAGTTTAAAGTTCCCTTTAGACTTACATCGTTAACAAAGTAGAGGTTCATTTCTGGCTGAACTCTTTCAGTAGGATGGGCCCAAGCGTTCATGGCTCTCTTGAGCAAGTAGTATGCTTGCTACGTGTGTTTGACTTCACAGCTGTGGCAACACCACCATCTAAAACTCTGCAGATGTACCTTTTGGTAACCCTTGGAGAGTATCTTGGGGTACTTCCTGGCTCCATCCTGACGTTTTAACATATAGATATGATATTGCTGCTCTTCAGCCTCATTTCATTGCTGGGTGTCATGACAGTTCTTACTTTATTGATTAGAGTGTGCAGTCACAGCAAGAGGACAGGGCTTCATTTGATTTGAATCTATCCACCTTCTGTTCTGGGAGACAAAAATAAGATGGTAGCTGATTCCTCATATATGGGACACATGGACTTGCCAGTGGTGGATAAGTACATTCCATTTTGGGGTGTATTTTAAGTCTTTTGAAATAGTTGTGGGTTTGGTACATGGCTGTGCAGTGGCCTTCTCCCCTTTTTTAATCCGTTGTGCCCTCAGCCAGATCCTAGATAGGCAACTCTATCCATAGCAATTGTTAGGAGAACTTGGCCTGTAGTTTTTCTGTACACTTCCAGGGGTATAAATCAACAATGCCACTGTGCAAAGTCATTTCCTGGCCACTTTCCTGATGCCAAGAGGAGTGTTTGTACTGCACTGGAAAACCAGTCTGGATTAGAACTAACCAGAAGGACTGAGGTCTGAGGTTTGTTGTAATGCACATCACCTTGAGATCTAATTGTGAAAGGCAGAAGAAAGCTGGTGCTGGTGGATCTTTTCATGGAAAGGGGAGGGTTGATCTCTGTGCCAGCTGGTGTCTGGAGAAAGCAGCCATTTACTGCCCTAATGTTCTGCTAAAAGCATCATCCACTACCAAAGGAGGCAATGGAAATTATACTACCAAGTGGCATAAGGAGCAGGAGCAGTCCTGTAGCAACTTATTTTCAATCAAATAAGAGCCAGGAAGTCATAAGTTATTTCTTCATAGGGCTTTGGTAGGTGTGCTAGAGAGCACTGTGCTGCCTCTGCTGTGCCATATGTGCACAGATTAATTCCCAGGTTAGCAAGAGAGGAATTATGATGAGACACAAGTCTGAGTCAGACACAGTGGGAAGAGGCAAATGCCACAGGCTGAAGCAGTGCTTGGACTCATGTTGAATTTTGAAGAGAGCTAGAAGGAAGCTCTCTTTCTTTGTGTCTTTTAATAAGAGAAGAACAGAAGGTTTTAAAAAATGAATTTCAAAACCAAAGAAATGTCAAATTGTGGCTTCATTATAAAGCTACAGCTTTCCTGAGGATTTGGAGTACTTTGCAAATATTTAATTACTCGCACCTCAGTGCTCCTGTGAGCACTGCAGAAAATAAACAAAAGTAAACTGTGCTGTGAGACTTGCAATCTAGCTGTAATTCCAATGCCATTACTGGCACCTCTGGGGATATCTTACTCATTGCAAGAGTAGGAAACTGAGGCTAATATAAACTGATAAATTAAATAGAGAACAGGTCCCAGGGCCTGAGTCCTGAAGTCTCTTCTCCGATAGCCTTATATCCTGCTATCCCCAACCTCGGGAAATGTCACAGTCTAAACAGAGCCTTTAGCTGTGTGCAGCAGTAGGGTGTGTGTTCCCCTGGCACCAGCCCTGGAGCTGTCATGCGTACGCTGCAAATAGATACCCTACTGCTCTTTATGTGCATTAATATTCTGTCTCTCGGTTACACAGCGAGTGGATGTACTATGCAGATGAAATCACCCACAGGGATTTCGGTGGGGTTCTGCAGGCTCAGATTTAGACCGTTCTTTTCATTATGTTGCACCTCTAATGACATATTTGTAAAATGTTTGGAGGTTTTTTCCAGCTTCCACGGTGTGTTCCCTCTGGTTTAGTATATTACAGAAATAAGGTACATGGCGAAGGCACTGATTTAGAGCAAGCAAACTAAGCAAATCTTTGCCTCAATTGCCTCATTCTTTAAAATTTACACTGGGTTAGAATAGCATAAATCATAGGCAAAGCAACAACTTACCCTGTTCCGCAGCCCCCCGAGCAGCTGCTTTTGAAAAGCTGACATTTAGTGCAGTGATTAAGTATGAAATCCCCAAGTGTGAAATTAGGCATCAGAACAAGCAAGTGATTACTTCCAAACTTGTCTTTATATGTTGTGCATACAGAATTCCTCCCCCCAGCTCCCCCCCACCCCCTTAATTTTCCTCCTCCTTCTTTTCCTTTGCCTGTCAAAATGCAAACCCTCCAGGCCGGGGCCTCTGCTGTCCTTTCTCTCCGTGAAGCACGTTGCACACAGTGGGTACTACGAGAAGCAGAACACGAGCAATGATGGTGGTGGCTGTGGTTTGGAAGCTTTGCTGTGCAAAACCAGGGAGAGAGGCGGGAAGCAGTTATTGCAGCCTCTAGCAGGGGGCACGGTGATGAAGAGACCGACAGTGCTGGCCACCAAAGTGTCTCCAAAGGCAGGCAATTTGCAGCTTTATGCAATAACAGGGGAGCGTTTAGCTCAGCTTGGCTGAAAACAGCCAAGAAAGCCTGGATAGGACAAGGAGGTTAATGTGGAAAGAGCTGTTAAATGCTCGCCTTAGCAGCCAGACTCTTTGCTAAAACAGAAAACAAAAGTTATTTCATTAAAGGCTCTGAACACGAAGTACTCTGTGAAAGTTTAAGAGCCAGGTGGTGTATTAAGTAAATAAAGTTGTCCTGGTGTAGGCATTGTTTCTCCCAGCAGCCGGCTGTGACCAGCAGTAGTACCAGTGACCATGTGAATCTCTGCCATGTGATGTAGGGCTGTGCCTGGCTAACGTGCTGACACGGGGCTGGGGAGTCGGGGAGACTTTTCTTTCAGCACATTGATAAGGGCCAACTCTTGCACGTGGCTTATTTGCATGGATTGGCTTATGCTCGTTAGTCATCTGGTTTGGATCAAACTCGGGGTTTGCACAGATGTCATGTGTCTCTCCAGAATAGTTTGAACGAAGAGGAGTGATTGATTTTCATTTTAGTGACTTTTTAGATAGGTATCACAGTTACCACAGTTAGCTTTTGTTCTAGCCCCGCAGCCATCCCCAGGCATCGGCTGCAGAATGTCACATCCCATCACCCGTGGTCCTGGGTGTGTGTGCAGCAAGGGCCATTCCAGATGTGGTCCTCCTAAACTCCTCTTGCTCTGCTGCCAGTGGCAGAACTGGAGAGTTAGCCTGGTGATTCAGAGAGTGAAAAGCTGGTGTTTGTAAACTTCTTCACCCCACGCTCTGTGGGTGATGGATGCACAGGAGGGTGAAGTGTTCTTTGCTCACGCATGTTTGTCCTATGGAGGGGTGCCCAAACCTCCTCCTCCCGCTTCTCCTGGTTCTACAGGATGTTTTAGCATCAGGGTGTTACCTTCTGAGGATCAGTGTTAATGCTTTTCTCCTATCACAGGCAAGGTACACGTTACCAGTGTTTCTGACACTGTGCTGGCCACAGCCATATGGTGTCTGGTAAAGTCTTGGTGCTGAGTCACTCAGTATGATTAAGCTAATTGTTCATGCCTGGCCCAGGCACTTATTCAGTGACTACCTCAACCTCTTAATTCCTCACCTGTCAGGCTGTGGAACAGCACTGGAATGTGCATTTGGCTGTCTCAAAAAAAGCCATTCTTTGCCATCAAGCCTGTGGGTGACCTCTCTTGCTTTGCTATGAATTATTTGCCTGTGGTATTCTCTCCTGTATTTGCAAGACAAAGGAGCAGCATTGGCAGAAAATTAGGAGTTAGAAGCCAGGCTGGAACCTTCCTGCCAATGAGAACTAGAAAAAGCCCGTTGGAGGAGTGCTCTACACCAGAGTTTCTGGTCTCTGCTTGCTGTGTTTGGATCCCATGTGTTTTGTTGCTTTATGACCTGATAAACGTGTCAAGTCTTTCCAGATTTGGCAAGTACACGTAACAAACATAAGATAACCAGTGTATGGTTCTGGGCAAGGTGGAAGATCCTCTGTCTGATCGTCAGTGCAGGAGAGATCTGCAGTTAACCCTTTAAAGGATACAGCATTGGGCAAGAGTTTCTCCTGATTAGCCTTCCCTCATAAAGGGGCCTTGAGATCCTCATAAAGAAGAACAATTCTCAAAACTTTACAAATTAGTCTCTTCAGGCCCTGATTTTCTCAGTTTTACGGGGAAAAGGTGTTACACTGCAGATTCCACAGATACAAGTGTTGTTCCGACACGACAAACAGAGCAGAACAGGCAGAATCCTAAAAACTGATGGGGCTTTGTCTTTGGTTCTACAAAGTGAAACAGCTTCTGAAGCAAAAGCTGGGGTTTTCAGGGTCAAGTATTTCTGTGGTCAAGACCACTTAAGGAGTGGTTTCCTTTGCTATGTTTGAACTAATATAGAGAGATTAGAGTTTTATTGCAAAAACACACATTTCTCTGTGAAATTTTCAGGCAGCATGTGATAATTTAATGACTTAGAAAGTGTATTTTTCTCTTTCCTTGATTAATAACAAGATCTGAAAGATGGTTTATGAAACAAGTAAGCTTTCCACTGAATGTTAAACCCACTAACTGGAAAGCCATGGAGTTGTTTCGGTAAGATTGAAACAAATGCATTTATTAATGCAGCTAGGATAGATGCTGCTCAGCCAGAATCGGGGAGCTTGGCAGACTGGAAGGCCTAGCCATTATGCAGGTGATGCACTGTCAGCAGCTGTAGTTCTTATATGGTGGGAGGCACCTGAATTGGTGTGTAACAATGTTAAATACAGCAGGAAATTTTCTGGGCATATCTGTGATATTTTTTGGTACTATAACTCTTCAGATTACTTTTCAGGATTTTTTATTTATTTAAAGCTAGCAGGTATTTTACAACATTTAGTGTCAATATTACCAGTACTATTTGGATAGAAACAGCCAGTGGCCATTTACCTGCTGATGGGTTCAGAGTTTTATACTGCCATTAAGTGGCATTAAACCTCATTTCCCATAATTTGCATCAATTCGCTTATGTGTCAAAATTAACATAGTATTGTGTCTGAAGAGTGAATCAGCTTAATGAACCAGCAGCTCAACTCAGATTCACTTGTGCTGCTGAGTATTTAAAATTCAGCAGCCACAGCCTGCTGCCTTCTCTGTTTCACTGCCAGCTGAGAATGGAAATGAAAGGACAGTGCTGTCCTGTGAAGGAATCAAGACAAAAAGTGTTACATGGATCCACTGCAAATGGAAATTTGTTTTTTCTTTAGGTGTTTTTTTCCTGAGAATTATCAGTCTAGGTGGTAAATTAATATATCCCCATATATAAACTTGGGAAACTGTTTTAGCAACAGCTTTATATGTTAGCAATGTTATTTTTGGCTTGATCCTGTACAGGATGAAAGAATACTGAAATGTGATTCCTAGGAAAAGGTAAATTACAAAAGTGGTTTAATTTTCATGGCCAGTAACTCTGACCAGTTTCAGCAACTTCAAATGCAAAAATAAAGTTTGAGAGCAGGCTGCTGGCTCTATCCTTTGGGCCATCCCCAGGGGAGGGTGACTCTTACTGTCCCCCTGAAGCATTAGCACATCCCTGAAATTCCTAGCAGCATCATTTGTGGGCAGGTGGCTCCAAAGGTTCATGGGAGCAGCAGCTGTTTTGTTTTTTTTCTTTTCTGGAAAAGGATTGATAATAAAAAGGGAGGCTTTGGCAGGAATCACTGGGCTGTGAGCATCCTTCCTCCCAGAAATCACCAGATGCATCCTGCCAGGTCAGGCATGAAATGTAGGTGACAGAACTCATTGTGGGTGTCACCCTGGGAATGTAGGAAACGTAGGAGGGCAGCCACCCTTCTTCCCTTGGGAGTACATGGATGACAATGCAGCACTTTATCCTTTATCCTTTCCTGTTATGTATCAGTGGAGGGCTGGTTTGGATCAGAATGCCCAAGTAGGTGGGTGGAGAACTTAATGCCGTGCAAAATAAGAGCTTTATTTAAAAGATACAATTTCAAACACCCAGAGAAACAAGTGAAGGGAACAACATTATTTTGTATGTCTGTGCCCAGCCTGATACCAGCCAGTGCTGACTTGGGCCAAAGGTGTGGGCTCTGCTGTTCCAGCAGCACTTGCTCAGGCCTCTTGGATCCAACCTGTGATTTGTAACTCAATCCCAGCTGAAGCTGCTCAAATAAAGGCACAGGACTGAATTCTGGTGTGCTGTCACTGTCACAGGGGGAAGGCAACTGGAGATAGACCCATTCTGCTCAAAACTGAGACTGAGTGCTATTTAGTTCTATTAGGATCCATGTAAAGCCATACCATAATATGAAAGATGTTTCTATATATTAATGCAAATTTTCACCATGCATTCATACATTCTTATGAATATTCTTATTCATGTGCATATTCCATTTTGCAAATGTTAGACCTCATGATTACTCGATACAGGGATAAACAAAGTTATCCTCTTTATTTGCTCTTGTTTTGTCCTCAGAAAGGAAATGTCAGAATGAATCAGAATAAAGCAAACCTCTTGGATTTTTTCAAAACTGAACAGGGGTGATCAATGGAAAACACAGAATCATTGAATCATTGAATGGTTTGGGTTGGAAGAGACCTCAAAGATCATCTAGTTCCACCCCAAAAGGACAAAGCCTCGTGTTAGGCAGTGACACAGGAACTGATCTGCTAGACTTTTTTTCTGTCTTTTTAATTTTTTTTCCTAAAATTCTTTTTTTGTGTTATGGAAAAAAGGAACAGCTATTTAGTTTCTTAACATGAAAATACCACATTTTGTTCGTACTGTTACCAGAAACAGTAGAGTTTGTAGCCAATGTTGAAGATTGTTTCTTCTCTAAAATCCTATGTACATACTGAATTGTTTCAGCTTCATTATAGAAGAATCTAGACTTATCTAGTTTTCTCTGCTTAATTGTTTTGCATGCTTTCTCCAAAATGAACTGTTATCAGCCATGGGATAGAGCTGTATCTTGTCTCTTTATTGGATTCCTTCTACTGCAGTAGAACAGGGCAGCTACTGCATGTGCAGATAACAATATATTTACACCAATGCTGCCTGTTTAGTTGGCAGTCCAGTAGGACTAAAGTTAATACAAACTTCTGTTACTCCTGAACTGATTTTGGTCTGGGGATTTATTACGGGTTTTCATTCTTTTATGTTTCAGGCTTTTATAAAAACCCTTGCAGGGTTTAGGGTGTTGAGCTGTATCACAGCAGCCAAAAGTCTTTTGGTTTAATAACCACAGAAAGTATTTAATGTTTCCTGTGTGATTATGCCTTCAATCTCAGTATTGTACAAATGTAAATAACATAGATACCACAATAATGTTATGAGTTAGGCTTTCAAAAGTTTGAAAAGCTTAACTACATAAATTAAATCAAGTACCCTGCAAAATAATTATATTTTTCCCTCTATCTCTGTGCAGAAACTGAGTCACAGACAAATTGAATCTCAGATGTATTAGGGGGTGCCTCACAGCAAGTACTTTTTGTTTTAAGGGCCTAGTTGAAACAAACAGTTCTAAGGCTCAGCATTCGGGAGTCACAGATGCTCTTCATCCATAAAAACTCAAGGTTGGCATCCAAAAGGATATTCACCACTAGTGAATGTCCTTATGAAATGGAAACTATGGTGTCTGTCCTGCCTGGGCTGTTACATGACTTCAATGAGGTGGCAGTAGTTTTCTCAGGAGGTTAGAGATGTTACTGTCTTGGTCTCCTTTGATCCACAGCTCCCTGTGTCCTGTAGGCGTCCTCTGCACTTGGCAGGCTGGCCTTGTTCGACCGCTGAATGTGTGGTTTCCTTATGTCTGGTAAAAGCTCTTTTGGCAGAGCCTCTTGGTTACTGGAAGTTGTTCTTGTGGACTTGCTGAATACATTAGCACACAGTGAACACATCCCGGCAGCGAGACTTTAAGATCTAATTGTGGTTTTCTCCCTTTTAGTGGTTTTACATTTGCATTGATCACAGCTCCCATCCACCTTATCCCCAGTCTGAGCACTCAGGGAACGTTTGTACATCCGTAAAAACACAGAAGAGCATCTTCCCCGGAACTGTTTATCTAAATTTGTCTGTAAGCAAAAAACTGAACAGGCAAGTTTGGTGTCCTTTTATTCCTTCAGGAGGTGGAACACACTCTTCAGTTCCCACTAAAATCAGAAGTTGAGGACATTCAAAATGCCAGGGTGGTTATTCTTGCCTCTCCCCATGGCATGTCACATCAGCCAACATTTGTATCTGCTTACAACACCCAGTCTCCACTGTGTTATTGCTGCTTGACTGGCAGAGCTGCAGAGCTTGTTATGAAATGAAATGGAAGTCCTTGGAGGGCAGCTGCAATTTTGGAAAAGGACCAAACGGAGGGACTGAGTGTTGGGTCCTTTTTTACTCCAACAAAGTTAAAATTTATCAGTGAGAATTAGGATTTTCTTTGAAATAAACAAATACAGTACTCTGCACCACTAAACCCACTACTAATAAAAAACATCAGAGCCTAATTATTTTGCAGGTTTCTTGTTGAGTGACTCTATTATGATAAAGTTAAGTCTCTTATTATGTAAAAGCCATCAAGGAAGGCTGTTTTCAAAGAAGAATAATAGCTAAAGAACAATTACCTGTATACCATGTTAATTCCTTTAACCATAAGATAGGCTAACTCTTCCCCAGATATGTCAGGAGTAATAGTTTCTTCAAGTAATAGATCCCTCCCTGACTTGCTGGATTTCCAGTCTTCCAACTCTCAGCATCTTAGTAATTGCTGAGTTTTATTCTCACTTTCCATCAATACAAAGTTTTCTCTGAAAATGCTCCCTGTGAGGTAAAATGTGACAAAGTGAGCTGTACTAAGGCACTTTACCCTGGGTTCAAAGGAAGGACTGGTGGGGGCTCAGTTACACCAATGCAAAGCTCTTGAATGGGAAAAAAAAATCTCTGGTGCAATAATCTCTGGTGGAGCCCTGAAAGCTCAATCTGAGAAGAGGAGCCTTACTTACCATGAAGATGCATCACTGTGTTCCCAAACAGTCATTTGAGTGGCTTGGGATTTTGTGCTTATCTGCTCCCTTTCAATGAAATTGAGTCTCCGCTGGACTAACTGATCATCTGCACAAGTCTCTGGAAAGACAAGAAGTGAACCAAATTCAGAGATCTTGCAGCCCACTTAAAAATACATATCCCTGTTCAGCATTATAGCTTTTATGCATCTAAGTCTATCCTGATTTATGCTGCCAACAGAGAGTCTCCCTCTGTTTGCTGACTTACATATAGATATAACAAGAAACACGGATGCTGGCACCTGAATTTTCTAACTGGTTGTGGGTGTCTGCTGGTTCTTAAATGGGTCATAAATATAGCTTAAATCTGTTTGATCACGATTCAGAACTGCCCTAGGAACATGACCAAAAATACAGCTGGGGTAGATACACGTCAAATAAAAACAGGATGTTCACAGGAGAAATTATCTGCTGCTGACACTGATTTTCAGCAAAAGATATGATTAATCTTTCTCCTCAAAGGCTGCTGAAAACAATTCTAGTTTGTACAAAGGCATTGCCAAGAGCATCAGAAAGCAAATTGAGGCTCATGGGAAATATGTCCTGTTCCTTTTTTCCTCTGCTCCTAATTGTATTCTATCTGCTGGACGAGATAACTGTTAAAATAATGAAAAAGAAGAAAAAGCAACCATTAAAGCTCTTGAACCATTTGTAATCCTGAGACTCACAGGAGTATTAAAATGATAGCAATAAAGTAATACCTGTCCTGAGCATCATTTTAGAAATAGGCAATCAGATGGGAGGTTAATACAACACAAACCTCCAGCACTCCCGTCTTCCCTCCCTGTAATGGATCAGAGAGTTCATCCAGTTTAAAATGGTTTTCATGGCAAGGCAGAGCGATTCCCTTTCATAAACAAGGAGCTGAGATCCATCCTGTTAGTTTGGGAAAATATGATGAAAACACATAGGTTCACTGTAAAGCTGAGATTTCCACCTGCTCTTCCTCTGAACTGATCTTGGGTCCTTATTCTTGTTCACAGCCTCTGGCCTCTCCTCTTCTCCATCTACCCCAACACAAGTGACCAAGCAGCCCACGTTTCCTCTTGAATCCTATAAGCATGAGCCTGAGAGACTAGAAACACGGATTCACTGTTCTTCACCTCCGGACACAGGGCAGAGATTCTCTTTGCCTCCAGCTCAAAGTGCAGCCAAGCCTCCCATCATGACACCAGCTCCCTGTGCTACCTCAAAACCAGTAAGTAAAGCATGTGTCCGGTTTTCCAGTTGGAAATGTACAGGGTTGTGTGTTAACTGTCTTGTATTACGACTGATGGGCTACAGTGTGTGTGTCCATACTGTGGAACAGCACAAGGACAGCGTCATAGGCCTTTTATTCCAGCTTTCCCAGAATGTGGCTCAGCAGGCACTAGGAACCCAAAGGTGGTAGCTCCCTTCTGATTTACCCAAGCAATAACTAATGTTTGCACCAGTCTCAAAGTGAGTTTTGCAATGGCTACAGATCCCAACATACACTGTTGAGTTGCCACCTTGGAGATGGGTAAGATTTTATTTAGTATTGTCTTTTATGTCCCTCAGGAAGAACTGATGAGAGAGTTAGCAGCCAAGGAGAACATATCAAAAAGAAATTCACAGTGTGAGCTGCAGGTGTTTTGAGTTCCTGCTGCCTCTGGGGTCTGAGATGACTGGGTCAGCTGGTGACTAATGGCACTAGTTGCTATCACACCTCCTGCCCAGCTCAGAGAGTAGAGGAAGAAGAGCAGCACTACCAGGGCACTTATCCAGCCCCCACATAGTAAAGGTGTCTTCATAAGAACAGTTTCTTCAGTTCCTGGGAATGCATAACTCAGCACTTCCTGGGAACACATGAATGCCAGCCTCTGATTTTTTCCACCACAAGATCTGCACTGCAGGCCACTGTGCCTCCTCCCCTCTCCCTTGGTCAGCCTGAGCCTCAGAGGCATCACATGCCTTCTTTTCTTTCTTTCTCCTCTTCCTTTTTGCCCCTTCTTTCTTTTTTGTGTTAATTCCTTTGCATTAACTGTATCTTTCTGTTCCTCTGCCTCACGGAACCAGAAGACTTGACCAGAATTAACTACCCTGCATCTGTCTTGCCCCTCTCTTCTACTTTTTCCCCCCTCAAAATATAAAATCTTTGACATTTTCTGTTTCTAGAAATCTAGAAATGTGAAGGGCACAAAGTTCTTGACATCAGTTTCTCTGTTGAACGACTGCAGGTTCTGTTTCATTCCAGTTCTCAGTAGTTTATTTTAAAAGCAGGAAGTTTCCTCCCACTCGCCCATGGGAAAAGCTGTTCCAAGATCTTAACACGGTAACACAGCAATCCCAAAACCTTTTTGCTTTTGTGTTAGGTACCTCCATAGCAGCAGCAGCTCTTGTGATGCTGAAAGCATTTGGGTCCTGGGTCAGTGTTCATGGACTACTCTTAAGTCATTGACACACATCCCGTAAAACACGTGCTCTGTTTTGGGGGCCCCTTCTGTAAAGGTTAGGAAGTCTCTGATTTTCAACCTGATTTTTTTCATGGACAGGTTATAACCATTAATTATAATTAATGGCCGTTTTCATTCATTGTTTGTCACATCCTGTTGTACCTGTAGCCAACCTTTGTTTTTCCTAGATTAAACAAGCAATACAAATTACAGACTTTCTGTTCTGCTGCTATGCAAAAGTAAATCATTAAAGTATTAAATAAAATATGCTTACAGTTAGGGAACTCCAGCAGTAAATTTTGTCTAGCCAACTCAATGCCTTTCCATGTCAGTATAGTCTTGGGATACATAAGTAATGAAACCCAAAGGTTTGTAGGACACAAAAATATTTTGAGTAGGATGTAGTCAATCAGTCATATTATTTGCATACGAATGTGTTTATCTGTGTTATGCAGCTACAGAGGAGCCTTTTGTACCTGTTAGAATAGAAGTAAGGAAACAACATAATCTTAGCACATTCCACTGACCAAAAGACTGAAGAGTTTATTTTGTTTTTAATTATTTGCTGATTCAGACAATATGAAGTTGAGTAGAAGATGCCAGAATAAAGAAACAGAATTCTCAGCAAGTTTTTATGAACAGTTGTGGTTGTATATATGTAAAAGAAAAAGTCTTGGTGGAAACTCAGCATGTTGGACTCAATTCTCTCCTGTACAGAAGATACAGAAACACATGAGATGTGTGACACCTGATTGTCTGGTACTCTTTGTACTCATTTATATCTGAGAACAGTGAGTGTGCAGGGCTGTGAATCATTAGGTTTCTGGTTTACTTGGTAATAAATGTCAGCAGCCACAGTTCGGTGAGGAACAAAGCTCTGGATGTTTAATTTTCAACAGACTGGAGAGAGAGATTAGATTTGCCATGTTCTTCTAGTAGGAGAAACTGTTAGAGGGAAAGGGTAAGTTCCTGCAGAAGGGCACAAACCTGAATCTGATATGTGTTAACTCAGGACTGTTGTTTCTTTCAATCCCCGCAAGTTACTGACCCAGCATTCATTTACAAACGCAACAGCAGTAGACCGACATCCTTTATTTGAGTACCGTGTCTCAAACATTTCATTTATTTTGAGCTATGTGATAATAAATACACAATTTCACAATCACACGCCATAAACAAATCTGTAAAAGGCAAACTCGATTTCTTGTTTACTTACATCACCATTTGCTGGCATAGAAAATTGAATTATCTTAAAAACACACCATAAATTAAGTGAGAAATGGTTTCCTGGATTCATGGCCATGCTGTTAGATGACCAGTTTAATGATAGGGAAGCTTCTATGTTGGCATCTGAAATGAGAAGTTGACTCTTATCTACAGGGCTCTGTCAACTTAAATCTCATTTAGTTATTACCTTGTTTAACTGGTGATAATGTGTGAGATCCCAGAACTATTACAAATGATTCATGATTACTATATATATTGCAGTAGAAAAGAGGAACCTTTGGACCCAGGCCGGGAATTATTATTTAAATAAAACCAGAAGAGCGGGAAGGTGCAGTATTAGGACTTGGAACAATTCTTAGCCCATTTTTATAATTAATTGCATTTGAAGCTGATTCTGTACTTGTTTTTTATATGTCTGAAATTCTTGTGCAGAACGGTTGAATCTATTCAGTAAGAGAGAAGGCTTGGAGGAAAGAATAAAAATGTTTCTTTCCCAGCAATATTTTTTTCTTTTCATGCTTTAGTAGCACTTACAACAGTGTATATTTTGATGTGATTTTTAAGCCCTTGATTCTGGTGAGGGGAATAAATAGTGGGAAAGAGTTCCTGAGGGAGGGAGATCCTCCTTCAGCGAGTATCATCTCAACACAGTACTCAAAGCTAAGCAATTAACCTCATGCTAAATGGGTGTCTGTGATTATGACCGAGGTCTGGATTTATCCCACCTAACTTTAGAAACCTACCTGAGCCGCTTAAGCGGGGAGTACAGTGGCTGTAGTTGTCTCTGTATCCCCCAGAGAGGCGTTTTCAGGGGATGAATCAGATCTCCAGGGGGCTGAGCAGCCTCTTGCACTGATTGCAAAGGCAGTGACTCCGGGTGCTGCATTTCTGAGCCAGGCACTTCTGAGAGGTGCCCAAAGCGAGATGTGATGGGGCTGTGACACACCATTGCAGCAGCTCCTACAGGCTTTCCCCTGGCTGTGCAGGTGTTCCTAGCCGTGGAGTTAGAAGGTTATAATGAGAAATTCAGCTGATAAGAGATCAAAGCTGCACCTAAAGATTACTGAGCGCTGCGTTACACGGGGAAGGAGCGACTTGATTTTTCACAATACAGTTCATGACTCATGTACTTTGGCCTTGTGTTGTTAGGATGGTGTAACCTCTAGGCAGTAAGTGGTAAATGATAACTCTTCTCTAATGTGACATTACGGACCATGAAAGGAATGTAGAGAGGCTGCATGTTCACTAAAGAGCGCGTTTGCCCTGTTTCCTCTGCCTGTATTTTGAAGTGGAATGTGGTGTGTTGAGCTTTAATGTGGTTGTATCCTTTTCATTCCACCCTTTCTTCTTCCACTGGTGTATAAGACATTGTGAAAATATCACTGTTCCCTGTGTCCTGCAAACACAAGTGTTTCTGTGGTACCTCATTTCCTGGCCTTTATAGGTTTCCCCTTTCCCAACATGAAAGGAGTCCAGGCCAGAAGGTGCTTGCTCCAGACTGGAGAGTTGCCTTTGAGGTCTCTTTTGGTTGAAAACAAAGCCGGGGCTTTCTCTGCTCACAAGAAGTGACAAAGGCAGAACATGGCTGCAAATGGTACTTTCCCTATGATTGTGTGATTCTCCAAATAACCTCTTAGCCAAGTAATTGCCCAGAACGTTCTTAAAAAGAGGAAATCTCAGACAAATGTTAGACTGAGACTTACTCTTACCTTGTGTGAGCAAGTCCTGTTAAAACTGCAGACAGAGCACACGTGAGGCACTGAAAGAGACTGGTCTGTGTTCATTTTACACAGTCCCTTCTGCTCTAGTATATGGGAGAGGAGAGATGTAATGTACAGCTGGGACTCTTCTAGTCCTAGATACAAGAGGGAAGCCAGATTGTTCCTGCAGCTACTTGCTTGTTAAACAGTAGTACTTTCCTGCAAGGCTATTCATGCTGTGTCTAAGCCAAAATGTAGTAAACTCCAAAACAGGGCTGTTAACTTGTTCAGCGTGAAAGGCTCTTACATCACACCCCGTGCTGGCAAGGAGCCTGGGAACCAGGATATGTGCAGCAGGTCCTTGGGTTTGGCTCTCTCAAAAAAAGCCACACCACCTATCAGAGCTCTGTAACCCGCCAGCTGGTTATAGAGATTTAAAACTGATAAAGAGAACAGAAAAAGTGTTCTTTGATTCCGATGTCGTCACGAAAAAAGGCACAGGCTGAGAAAAAAGGAATCCAGTCTGCAAGTGCACCAGAACTCCTTATTTCAGCATTTGTGTGGTTTAAGGCAATGCATGAGAGTGCCAAGGCATTACTGTGATTCAGCTCTGATTTGCACCACAGTAAACTGATCACCGAAATTAGAGCCCGAAAGGCCCTCATTTACCAGTGATGAAAGCTCTGGCAGTGCTGGTGTGTCCAGGCTACTTTTAAGTGCCTTAATAGCAGCACTCCTGGGAGGTGATCGTGTTCTCTAATAGATCCCAGGGGCTGTAACAAGCCTTGTTTAAGCATTTCTCCCTACGGGAACTGTTGTTATCCACGTGAAAGTGTGTTCAATTTTAAAATGGTATATATTTGTCCAACAGTTGGCATATAACTAATGAGCTGCAAACCTAGTAAAGGAATAACTTTGTGATGAACTATGCAACAATTATGAAAAATATTACTGGGAAAATGTTTTGAGCCCCCCAGCTTTGATTTCAGTCTCCTTAGACATCATGGTAGCTCCACTGAATTGAATATAAGCTCACAGGAGAATTATTTAATATGGTTAGAAAAATCTGTACTGAGATTTACTGGGACTTCAAGAATAAATGAACCAATAAATTCACTTGGACCTGAACATTACAGAAATAGAAAGCTTCTACTACTTCACACAACTTTTTAATTAAAACTCACATTTTATTAATATTCTGTTTGCCCACTTCACCTTCTCCCTACTAGTCATATCTTTGGTATTTTCCTCCCATTTTAGTATTTAAAATATGCAAGAAGCATCTTAATATCCTTTTTCTACTGGTTAATTTGCCTTTTTTTTTAAAAAAGCTACTTATTTGTTTTAAAATAAAAAATGTCCAATCACAACCAACTGAAACACTGGTTTCCTCACATATTTGTATTCTGGTTGCAGTGTTCAGATTCGTTCAATCAATCTCCCAGTGCAGAGAAATTGTATTGCATAAAGATGATTTTTTTTTTTCTCCCCTAAGGAAGTGTGTGTCTGTGTCAGCTTGTGGCTTTTTCTGCAGCCACAGAGATAATTTAATCAACTATCCATGGATTCACTCAGCGGAGAATTTATTTTAATGACATAAAGTCCTACAATTCCTGTTCCTCCTAGTCCTGGATCAAAAGGAGGAAGGCGAGGTGGAAATGATGAATAGCCAGAATGCTGAGTCCAATCAATTCCCAGCTGCTTTGACAGCTCTCATCGGGCTATAAGTAGCTAAGGCAATTAAAACTAGACCATCTCTGGGGCTTTTTTAAGATACACATTGGTACCGAAATCATGACCCCAGCATCCTGAAGACAGAGTTAGTGGCTTAAACCTAGCATACTTTTACCACCCTAAATCCTGCACTGTGCATGGTATAGAAAGGCTAAACCTCAGGATCTGGCCTCGTGTGTCTATATAAATAGATATCTTTTGGTTAAGTAACGTGATGTAAGAGGGTGCTCGAGGGACAGCCTCGTTTTACCCATTGAACTGATTTCTCCTGGCACAGTTTATTTATGAATTTTAGACTCGATAATTTAATAAGCATCCTGTTGTTTTGCTAGAAGATCTAGAAGATCAGAACTTCTCACAGGAGTAAACTCCATTAGTGATTAGAAACTGGATACCCACTCTCTGATTTAATGGAAAGCTGCAGTTTAATATAAGATCACTGACAGTTACCAGTTACCAGCTGGTAAGAAACTAGGCAATTTTGGAACACAAAAATTATTTAACATCTAGGCTGTTTCTTCACAATAGGGAAGAGATTATAGACCAAAGTCTTTCCATGAGAATGGAAGAGAGATGCACAGCTTTGAACCTGTTTGGTTGCACCTTTCGTGCTTCTGGATTGGACTAGAGGGAAAATACAGCTAAGAATAACCAAAAAATGCTTATGAAAGGGAACTCTTAGCATTCCTCAGCATCTGCATCTCTCTTAACCCAGTTTTGCCTGTATTTTATTTTTGGATACAGTCTTTAATGGCCAACAGAGCTTTAAAGAATGTAAAAAGCTGGTTGGAAATTTTCTACACAAAGCAGTCATATTCCTTTCTCACTTACAACATTCCCAATCCCTGAAATAAACTTGTGAAGTTGGGAGAAATAAAGGGGACATCGTGAAACAAGATTCACTCCTGTTTATCTTCTTTCTCTCAACTTTCATATTTTATAGTGTCACTACCTGCTTGTGCATGAGAAGAGCAATACAGCTCTTTAAAAATACAGCTTGTGACTGGGTTTTTTTCTTTTAAGATTACAATCAAGCAAGTTTGGCCATTTGAAAGTCAGCTGCATGGGCTGCTGACTCAGAAGAGGACTAGATACCATCTTGGCAGCAGCTTGGAAAAATGTTTCCATTGTGCTGGTGAAATGAATGCAAAATATTTACTCTTTGAGCTTGTTCACAACAGCAGCTCAGTTCTCAGCTGGAACCGAGGGTGGGGCCATGTGGAAGACATTTGTAGGAAGACAATAATGATTTGTACAGGGCCCAAGGTGCACATAATCTTATTGTATGATTAACAAAGGACAAGGCTCCTACCATATGGGGCTTAGAAGCTGAAGTGTAAACCGGTGAATTAATCAACAGAGAATAAAAGAGAAAAGGTAACAGAGGCAGAAGGGCAGCAAAAGAAGGGGAGGGAACAGAATTCGAGAGGGGATTGATTAATTTAGTCTTTTTGCATGTTTAGTCTTTCAGTAAACTGCCAGTGGTAAGGTTAGTATGTTAGGCTTTTGACATTTTGATCTATCCTACTTTTTCACTTAAAACTGCACAAGCCGGGGCACCTGTGGTATGTAGAAAATCTTCTTCCTTCTGTACCTCTGAACAGAAAGTTACTGATTACTGGTTTGTGGTATATGAGCACATATGATTCAAGCAAAAAAGTAAACATGCTTCTTGCCCTGAGGACCTTATTGTCCAAGAGCCTGATCTAGCAAAACAGGCCAGGCAAATTCTAAAACCATAAGAAAGCATTGGCTTAAACAGGATTGTTCCTAAACACGACTTCCAGTGTGTGCTTACAGAAGAGATTTTAAGTGTAGCCATAACACAGTGAGCAATGACAGAAGGCATTGAGGAAAGGTAACCTGAAGGTTACAGCCCCGGGTTTGGCTGAGTTTGCTGTGTATTAATGTTGCTGAATCTCAGGTGCTGTTTTGTTTTTGGCTGATGTCGATGCAGTGGTGGCCCTGATCCAGGAAAACACTTAAATGTGTGGTTAATTTTAAGTATATTGGTAGCCCTGCTGGAGTCAACAGTACTAGAGCACTTAAAGCTGTGTGCATGTCAAGTCACTTTGCCGGATCAGAGGCTTTGTACAAGTTTTATGGTCTATTAAAACACTTAAAAATGACAACCTCAAGTATTGAAGATGAGAAAGGAAGCTGATGGACAGAGGATGGAAAAAACAGTTGGGGAATACATTAAAGGTTCAGAAGAGAATGAAGGAAAGAGCTTGGGAATGAGAGGAGGGGGAGAGGGAGAGGAGAGGAGAACTGGTGACAATGGAAAATAGCTCCTGACAGTGGCAGGGAGAGCAGCAGCTGCAAGATTGCTATCTCCCTGCTGTTGTGTGTTTGGCATTTCAAGCTTTGGGTGTTGGGATTTTTGGGTGTTTCCAGTATTTGCTGGGAAACATTTATGGTGTGTTCTACCTCAGGATCCAGCTCCTTACATAAACTGGAACAGCTACAGATGAAGACACGGCTTATGAAAGAAGAAAACAGACCCCTTTCTTCCCCCTTTCCCTTATGCCTGCTGGAAATGACTGCACAAAAGTACATCCCAACAGACATCTTGCACACGGGGAAGACCCTGCCAAAGCTGATTTCTTAGGGAGCACTGTGAGGAATACAGAATCACAGAATCATTTAGGTTGGAAAAGACCTCTAAGATCATTGAGTCCAACCTTTGACCAATCTCCACCGTGTCAACTGGACCATGGCACTAAGTGCAACATCCACTTGTTTCCTGAAAACCTCCAGGGATGGTGACTCCACCACCTCCCTGGGCAGTCCATTCCAATGTTTAACAACCCTTTCCATGAAGAAATTTCTTCTGATGTCCAACCTAAACCTCCACTGTTGCAGCTTGAGGCTGTGTCCACTTCTCCTGTTGCTGGTTGCTTGGGAGAAGATGCTGAGCCCCATCTTGCTACAACCTCCTTTTCAGGCAGTTGTGGAAAGCAGTACAGTCATCCCTGAGCCTCCTTTTCTCCAGGCTAAACACACCCCAGCTCCCTCAGCTGCTCCTTACAGGACTTACTCTCTAGACCCTTCACCAGTTCCATTGCCCTTCTCTGAACTTGCTCCAGCACCTCGATGTCTTTCTTGTCATGAGACACAGAACTGGACACAGGACTTGAGGTGTGGCCTCACCAGTGCCAGTTAGAGAGGGACAACCACTTCCCTGGTCCTGCTGGCCACACTGTTTTTGATACAAAATAGTCGCCACAGAAAGTGCACAACCTTCTTTCCTGCAGTTTGCCTTCAGAGTCATTCAGAGTCAGTTCCAGAGTCATTAAGGAAAACAAGAGTTTAAAAAGGAGAAAAATAGTGCCAGTAGCTAGACATGGCTTGGAGACGAGAGAAAGCTGGCTGCAACCATCTGCCCTATCAGAGATCACTTGTGCAACTCTAAGGCACTTGGTCTCTCAGTGCCTCAGTTTCCCATTTATAAAAAATGAGGCTACACTAAGTCAGAAATGTTACGGTGATAAACACATTAAAAGTTCTACATAACTCAGATATTTTTTGAACAGGAGCTGCAAGCGGCTTAAGATAAGTTAACCATAGACAGAGTCTATTGTATTTAAAGTTTATAGCAACAGGCTTTTACACTGCAGACTGTAACTGTGGACAGGAAGCCCTCATGTTTTCAGAGCACATCAAGATGTGCACAAAAGGTCACCGAAATAGGCTGCTCTTCTGAGGCCCAGGGAAGCATGACAAGGAATAATTTCAGCTCTTTGCAGACATTTAACTACAGACTCAATCTGCATCTAAGCTTATGTGCTTGTGAACCCAGTATTTGCCATCTCCACACTGTAAGCATCCACTGCCTATGGATACACTTCTTTATCTGCATCTCCACAAGTTCTGCAGGAACACGAGCGTGGTGGCGGCTTGCTGGAGGTGTAGCCCTGGTCCTTAGTGTGGAAATAATTTCAAATTTTTTCAATTCCACTTCCTGGAATACAGGGAAAGGCCTTACCACTATTTGCATGTCTCTTTGTGGTACTGTTTGTAGTCATGAAACATTGAGCTCAGGTGCTTGATACGCTTGCTTAGCACGGCCCTTGGTTCAGTCCTTCCAGGTGGTGTTAAACCACAGAACCAGCACAGAGCACAATCTGATTCCACTGGCAGTGCACCTGAAATGATGGAAGGATGCAGTTAAGGGGCTGTCAAAATGGAAAGCATGCATGACAGAAGGAAGATACCCATTGAGTGTTGCCGTCATTGCAGCTTTCTTTCGGGCATAGCAACAAAAAAGAAGCAGCACACAAAAATTAGGCCTGGAGTGATCAGCAGTAGATCTGGAATGAATTCAAGAAGGGGGTTAGATTCCTCAAGCTGTGCACATTCAGTGCATTTTTAGTCGAAAATTAATTTATTTGAAGGTTACAGGTCAACCATAGCCTCTGTGTTGAAGGAAGTTTATTAATGTATTGGTTTGTTTGTGCACAGTAGTAGCTACTCTGAGATAACAGACTTCACAAGCTTTAGTGGGGCCACTGACAGCACTCATCCTTAGAGTTTGTCAGCTGTGGGGTGGGCTTGAAAGCTAATGCTTAACCCCAAGGGCTGCGAGGAAGTCCTTCCTGGTGTTCAAAGTCCTCCTAGAACTACACTAAAAAATGCATCATTATTTGCCTGCCTGTTTGAGAGAGCTTCCAAAGGCTCCTTCTGGAGCCCTACTGAGATCCTCAGTCGTGATGAGCCCTGCAGAAAGTGGCCACCTGTAGCAGCTGCTCATTTTCTGTTTAGCTGCAGTTACCTGCATTTGTGGCACAGCAGCTTGTGCCACAGAGGGAATTATTTATTCAGCCCAGGTCTATGCAAATTCCTTGAAGTTTTATTAAAATTGTGGGTGACTCAGCTCTGAGCTGAAGGTTTTCTCTATTTCTCAGGAAACTGCCTTTGTAACTCTGACCAGCATCACTCTGCCAACATCCAGGTTTGATAGATCTGCTTCCAGACTCTCAAAACTGCTGATGATGACAAAAATGACAGGCTGAGAGAGAGTTGGAGAGGGACTTTTCACGAGGGCATGGAGTGATAGCACAAGGGGAAATAGCCTTAAGCTGAAGAACAGAAGGTTAAGGATAGATTTTAGGAAGAAAGTCTTTAGTATAAAGGTGAGGCACTGGACTTGAGGTTGTGGACTCTCCATCCCTGGAAGTGTTCAAGGCCAGGTTGGATGGGGCTCTGAGCAACCTGGTCTAGTGGAAGGTGTCCCTATCATGGCAAGGGGGTTGGAACTAGATGATCTTTAAGGTTCCTTCCAACCCAAACCATTCTGTGCTTCTAAAATTACATTTGAACAGTAGGCTATGAATAGGTTATTAGAATTTTGTATAGTTTAGTCAAGCTTCAAGTGTGGTATCAATTAACTTCAGGCTTTGTTAGGGGGAAAACTGTTTCATTTTAAGTTTGAAAAATATCATCAAAAGCTGGTGTAATAAGTGTTTGCACAGTGAAGTCACTATCCATGACTGAGCTTTGAAATATAACACTAAGATGAAGGAAGCAAAATGGTGGGTAGTAAGTGTGTTTATTTAAATCAGATTTGGCTCTGAGTATTTTTTTTTCATCTGTTATTCTCAGTGGCCTCAGTTCTGCAGATTACTCATCAGTACTCTGGCTTCAATCCAGCTAAAGTACTTAAGTAAGTGCATAACTTTAACTAACACAAATAATCCTGTAATCAGTGCCAGCAAATGAAGACCCACATAAATGTGGGCTCATGCTTTCTTCTTTTCCATTCACTTTAAATAAGTGGATGCTTACCTGTTTTTTACCAATAGGATTATCTTAATCTGTTCTTTGTTTTTGTTTTGGTTTTTTTTGAAATGTACATTTCCTACAACAAAATATCTACTGTAATCATGCTTATTACCTGACTGCTGCAGCTCTCTCCAGCAGTAATTTCCCCTTGCCCTTAACCGTGACCTTCAGTGTGATAAAGGGTTGGTCCTATTTCAAACAGCCTAAGGAGCACTCAAGTCTATGTGTGAAAACAGCTAAACTATATCTTTTTGAACATATACAATAACAAATAGTTAAGACAAGAACACTTAAAAGCTCCGGAATAGATTAAAACTAAGTGGCATCCCTGTGTTTGCAATGGAGGTTACAAGTGATTGTAACTTGACTTTTTTGAACTTTGTGTTCAAAAGGACAGAATTTAAGTTGTTGTGCTGTTTGATTAATTATGTGTCACACTGATAATTTTGATTTGGACTCCACCTATACTCTATATGAGTAATCTGAGGAAGGAATGTGGGCCACAAAGGCTTGTCTAGAGAATGCCTCTGATATTCTTGACTCAAAACTCCACCTTATCTGAGCAGCAGTGATACAGGATCAGACACACAGCTACAGATTAGAGTTATGTAAACAAATCCTACCCCTTCTACACTCCTGCCTTGACTTCTCTCTAAGAACTTAGCTTGGGATCTGGACTATTCCTTCATCTTTTGCTGTCCTTAAGTTTATTTTTCAGAAATCCTTAAGTCTTCTCTCACTGGTACCATTTTTTTCCCTCAAAGTGAGGAGCTGCAGGACACTGTTTGTGTATAAAACGGGTTCTTTGTTTCTGGTGTCATATTAAAGGAAGTTTTGTAAATCTATCCCGTGTCTGAATTAAGTCAGGAACAAAACTCACTGGGATTAAACTGCAAGTTCATTTCCATACAGAAATATTTAGGAAGGGCTTGCCACTAAAAATTGAAATCACTCTGCACATTCAGTCCATGTTATCTTCAGGGTAAGCAGATTTCAACACTCAGTATTGCAGTGAGAATATAGTAGAAATGCAAGTTGTCCATTTCATCATCTTTCCCAGTGCTGAATGCAGTCCTATATTTCTTTTTTTTTTAGGATTTGGCTAAATTTTCTTGTTGTTCCATTTATGTTATCCCTTTAACCTACTACAGATCCCCAACTGTGACTGCTTATCACTAATAATTAACTCTGTACAATAATTAATATTACAGCTGCTGCTATATGGGAAGATACCTGCAATAGGAGACTGGTTACTAGTTGTAAAATATAAAAACAATATACAGTTGTTCTGTATTCCATGCTAAAAGACTCCTGCTCAGGATCACTGGGCGAGTCATATCCTGATGATGTTGGGATGAAGCTAAAAAAATCCTTTCAGAGCAGAGTTCTTACATGCTCAGATGGCAAACTCTGAGCTGTTTTGCAATGAAATCAAACCATTAGAGCTTCTACAGCCCCAGCATACAGTTTTAGAAATAAGTTTAGAATAGACACAATTGTTCCCTCACTTTCATACCTGCTGCAGGACAGTTGTGTCCTTAATTCACTGAGGGCCTCACAGATTAGGGACAGAGCACCCAGCTGACATTGGGGAACACACAGTGCCAATACAGAGCGTGTTGTCAGTGCCAGGTGTTGTTATGGGACTTGGTTACTGTGTTCTAAACAAATCATAATGTCTGAGCTGTAACCACCTTCATTTACACTTGCTACTCACTGACATGATCAGAGCATTTAATATTTCAAAAGCCTTTTAAGACTAAAGCAATTTTTATTGCATTCCTTCCGGGTACAGGAAGAAAAAACTTCAGCCAAAAAAAAAAAAAAAAAATTCCAGCATTTTGTACGAGGCATCCCCTTCCTTACTGGTTGTTTTGGTGCTGGAACAGAGGTTCCTTAGAATAGATGGTAGAAACTACAACTCCTGCTCAGTTGCTCTGATCACTCTGAGCTTTTGGAGGTGAGGAGGACTCTGTATCAGACCAGGCCTGGAGCTCTACACTGGGCCTGACCATGTTCTCGAAGTACCCAGCACACTCAGGGACTGCCACCCCATGCAGCCTTTTCACCTCACAGGTGGCATTTTTAAATCCCGAAGGGATCCAAGATGGGATTCTGACCTCAGCCTCCCTCGTTCCAGTTTTCTCAGCTGTTGTAAACTACTGGTATCAGTTACCACACTCTAGCAAAAAACAAATAGGAGTTTAATTTACAGATTAAGCAGCAGATGAAACCTTTTTCTTTTTGCTGATAACTTGTCCTTATCTACTTCACAAACCAGACTAGATTAAGCCAAAATTAAGCAAGAAGTGTTTTAAATTAATTTTGCACAAACAAATTGCAACAGGATAAACATATCTGTGACATACATTTGGAAAAATTATAAGTTGTTCTTTGACAGCTCATCAGGAGAAGAGTTGTGAACTACTTCAGTTGTATATAACTGTAATTGTAGTAAGGAGCACTAGCAAATGGTGGGAAAATTACCATTTGTAGTTTACTCTTGCATTCAAAATGGCTTTGCCCTGATTTGCATTTAGATGGGAATTCCTTCTGTTGCTCTTCAATCCATTAGGTTTTATAAGGTAAGTAGCTTTTTTTTTTCCCCTCTGAAGTACTGGGAAGGGCATTCAGTTTTACTGCCGAGCCGTGAGCTGTGCAGGTGGCACCTCAGCATATCCCTATTAAGCCATCAGGAAAGAAAAAGCCTTGAATTTACCTGGAAATGCCTATTTCTAAATAAAGCACAGGTAACATTTTTGTTGCAATGCTTGAATAAGTCTGTTCCACACAGACTTGTGACTTGCAGCAGCATTTCTTTTTTTAGATTGTTCTTTCTATTCCTACCCAGTCACCAAATACTAATATATAATCTTTATTATTACTCAAACAATATTTGCTTTAGAATTTTTCTAACACAGAATTAAGGCTACTTGTTTGTGGGAGGGAGGAAAAGCAAATTTACATTTGTATTATATTGTTGGTAAACTGGCTTTTGTACAAAAGATACATATAAAGAATTCTCATTGAATTATCATACTAAGACTAAATATATTTTTCTAAAGATTGGACAAAAATAGAAACAAAAGAAAATAAGTCTGGAAGGGACATTAAAAATTCATTTGCCCCCATTGCACAATCAACTATATGGAAATAATAACCAACAATTTTTTTTGTTTAACCTGTTGCTATAAACCTCCTGTGATGGAGATTTTACAGTTTTTTCAGCAAAATGTGCTGGTGCTTCACTGTTGGTACAGTCAGAAAGTTCTCTCAAAGTCCAACCTAAGAATTCCTTGCTAAAGGTTAAGTAGATAACTTCTCATCCCATAACCAGTGGACCCAGAAGATAATCACTTTCCTTCTTGCAAAAACACATTATACTTGGAGACTGTTACGGTATTTTTCTTCAGTCTTCTGTTCCATGATTTTTTTTCTTCCTTTCTAGATGAAGAAACTGCAAAGTTTTCAAGACCTTCTTTACAGGTTTTGTAGACTCCGAGATCATTGTCGTTCCTCTTTTTGGACTCTCTTGGTTCATTCTTGAGTTTAATGCCTAAAATTGAATGCAGTATCCCAGCTGGCATCTAACCAGAGAATATGTAGAACAGATTCTCCCCGTCTTACCTATAACACATTTGTAGACAGTGTGATTTTTTTTTTTTATTTTCAAGAAACTGACACTGCAGTCTGACTTTCAGTTTTACTCTCAGGTCTTTTTCTTGCATGACTGCTGCAAGTCCCATTTTATTTTTGCATTTGATTATTGTGTAACATGTTCTATTTACCAGTATCAAAGTGCATCCTGTTTTTCAAAGCACTGCAGCAATTCCCAAGATTATTTGAAGTTCTAAGGCTGTCCCTATAAAAGCAGCTTCTCTTGCCATTGAGTCATTTTGAGTCATTTGAAAATGTGGTCGGGTTATTCATTACTTCTTTATCGAGTCATCAGTGGAAACACTGAACGATATTGGACAGAACACAGAACTTCTGTGGAACTCTCTCTTAAACTCTTCCAGTCAGATAAAGAAGCCTCACTACCTTCCTGGTGAATATTGTTGTGATCTTTAGCAGTCATTCCTGGCTTGCTTGTGCGCCTGTCATGCAAGAAAGTGCCAAAAGTCCATTAATTTGTGCTGCATCTGCTCACCACGGGACTTCCAGCCTCTTACTAAGGAGACTGAGAGTGGCTTGGCATTGGTTATACATGTTGGATGTTAGAGATGATCCTTCTTTCCTCTGTCTGCTTGAAATGGGTGTGGAATCAAACTTGCACCAAGGGGTGTAAAGTCTCTTGGCTCGCTGCCCCCCCCTTCCCGCACAGTGAACCTGAACAGGTGGAGGCTCTGGTCAGTCCAGAATCATTTTATCCAAAGTAGTTGTCTAAAATGGGCCATGTTGAAGGATGTCCCAGAAATATTTGTTTCTCCACTGGCTGCAGAAGCAGCAGCCCAGGGTAACTTGTTCAACATGAAAAGCTGCAGAGTAGCTCTGAGTCAAAGCGTTTTGATACAGGTGATCTGATGGCTGCCAGGGAGAGATCCCTACCCTAGTGGGTGCATTCCTGCTAACTCTGGGAGGCAAGATGGCAGGAAACTATGTAAAAAAAATCTTCTGCTGATGTTAGTTGCTGTTCACATCCCTGAACTGTTCCTATCATTTAAATTTATTATGCTTTTATGAAAAAAATGGGATTCCTTCAATAGGACTAAAAGGACTCCTAGATTATCAGAAAAAGGAAACATAGATTATCAGATAGGTTTTAACATATTCATTATAAGTGAATATATAATTACAGGACTGATTTTACTTCTACAGAGTATTAGTCACTCCTCACTCCCTTTCCACTAGGAAGATAAAGAAAACAGCCAGAGACAAAGTAAGCAGTTACCTATTAAAATTTATGTTCTAGCCTCTAGAAGTCCTAAAACTCCTTTTGTTTACATCCACCTTTTATGACTTTTGCTATTGTATCAACTGTGAGTTGTTTTACTTTGGCTCTACAAAGGTTGCTGCCACTGCTGTATTAAAGTTGTGTTGGTCCATATTTTTTGGCATAAATAATGCCCTTGTAAAAACATGGAAAAGTAGAAATGTATTCAGGCAGCTTTTGTTTTGCACATATCTCTCTTCTAAACTTTTCTCTATAGACTTTATTTTGCCTGGCAGTATTTAGCATGCAAAGTATGTTCTGTCTTATTGCAGTGGGTATCTCAAACAGTTGAAACTGGTTACCTGATAGCAAACTTTTAAAGCATAATTTGGTCAAATCCCTTGGTTATAGTTAAGAGAAACCTCCTGTGGCAGTAGAACAAACAGTCACCAAAAAACCCCATGTATTGAAATGTTACAATATATAATATCATCCTGGTGGAAATTATAAGTCCTTTGAAAGACATTTTTTGAAAGATTTTTTTTTTCCATATCTTTATCCAGTAATCCTTCTGTAAAATGACAGGTAGAGTTTGCAGAGAGGTAATACTGTTAAAAATATCTTCCAATTTGTCTAATCCTGTTCACAATGGACAGGATGGTGTTTTGACTGTGATTTAAGCTGACTTAAGAGTTGGTTGCTTCCAGAAGGTGTGGTCCCACTGTCACTCCTGCCCTGGGCACTCCATGTCCCAGTGCTGATACAACTGCACAGTGACCTGGATCAGGAACTGATCTGGATAAAACCCAATCTTTTCTTATTAGTCCCTTTGGTTTTCAGCTGCATCAGTTTCCTGTTCTGACTCACTGTGTTGCCTACAAGCCAAAAGGAGCCAGAATGCAAAGCGAGGAGCAAAAGGAACGCCATGATCAGCAGCTTGTTCCAAAATTGGTTTAAACAAATTGTGAGACTGCAGGCAGATTGAAGGATGGGGTTTCAGCTTTTAGTTCTCCATTTCCTTTGGGTTTGTGGTTTGTGTTTTTTTTTTTGAGCAGTGGGGATGGTACAACATAGCTATAGAGTTTCCATTACAAATCTCTGTTATATATTAAACTACTGCCTTTTTATTATTTTGAGTATCTCATAGTACTCTTGGTCTGGGTGCAGACTCTGCCACTATAAAATCCTGATCTTGCAGTGGGCTCTGAGGTTCACAGTGCAGTGCAGCATGAAGTGGGCTTATCTGACTTCTTACAAACATCTGGTGTTCTGTAGCAGGTGAAATGCAATGCACACCTTTCAAGACTCAGTGTCACTTCCAGCTACAAACAACTTGGGAGTTGTATTTCCTCATGGCTAGTGCTTACAAGATAATTATGGGGAGTAAATAAAAACAAAGAAACAAAATCATGGCAGCTATTTCCAGTCCATCATGTCACCTTTTCTTCTCTTCCTTTGATTAGGAAAAGATGTTCAAAAATCTTATCACTATAAAGATACACGGTAAGGAAGATAAATTATTTAGAGCTTTTAAAGCTAGCTCCCAGAGACAATTAAAAGCTTCCAAAGCATTTTAAACAGTAGGCTGAAAATATAATAAGTTAATATGAGCTGTTTTGGTATCTTGTGTGACTTGTCAGGTAGAGCATTTACTAAAGTCTTAGAAGTCTTTTAAAAATACACCTAGGAAGGAAATATTGCAGGATTTTCTTTTCAAAGGATCTTTACAGTAAAGAAGTAGATATTGTTAACTTTCCCATATATCCTTAAAAGTTTCCCTAGAAATAGGTGGTTTGGGAAAACAAAGCTGTCACCAGCACTTAGTTTCCTTGCTTGAAACTTCACTGGACTTGAGAAATGAGACAGATTTCTGTTTTCCCATAATTTTTGGCTCTCTCCTCCCATCGTAGCTTTAATTCTAATTATCTTTCATACTTTCCTACATTATTTGCACATTACTGTGCTATCCTAGATCTTATCACCCTTCCCTCCTTGAAGGACTCGCTGAACTTTTGAAGCTTGAGCTTCCCCTTGGGACCAATAGATTTCATATGTTCCCTAATGACTCCTTTGGCTCCTCTGGAGCACCATCCACGTGTGTCTGCCCACAGGATCTGTTGCCATTGCCAAAGAAATAATCTGTTTTCCCCTTCTGCAGCATCCGTGTCTGAACTGCACTGGTCCTGCTGAGCTCCCTAAGCTGTCAGCGGGGGTCTATTCATTAGAGTTAAGGAAGCCCAGCTAGAGCTTTACCACACCTCCCTGTCTAAATAAATGAAAATGGTCAACCTATTGCGAATATTTCCTTATTTCCATCGGTTCTGCTATAGCCTGGCTTACAGGGTGCAGTAAATCCCGTCTTTGGTAGGCTGAAGCCTCCCGTGATGTTAACTCCGTCCTACAGACACTGGTACCAGGGCGGCTTTGGGCGCCGCTTACACGCGAGACGCCGACATTCGGGATAATCTTGACTTGTAACTTAATCTGGAAATTTTTTAAAATGGAAACGAGCGCGCCTGTGCCCAGACCGGGTACCCCGGCATGGCGGGTACCTCAAGGACAGGGGATACCTCGGGATAGGGGGTACAGCGAGATGACGGGTACCCCAGGATAAGGGCATACCCCGGGATAGGGGGCACCTGGGATGGCGGATACCCCGGGATAAAGGGCACCCCGGGATAAAGGGCACCCCGGGATGGCGGCCCGGCGCACTGCGGGAGCTCCCGTCACACACGGGGGAAACCCCTTCCACACCCCCATGTCCCCCCCGCGGGCAGTGGAACCGTCCGCTTCCCCGCCGCTGCCTCGCAGGTGAACGCACGGGACCGTACCAACCGCGACTGGCGGGGGGAGAGCAGGGCTTCCCCGGCTCCGCCTCCCCTTGCCCCCCTCTAGCCCAGGGCAGCCTGGAGAGCAGCCGAGCCTGGAGAACGGGCAGCGAGCGGCGGCCGCGCCGGCAGAGCTCTCAGGGCACTAAACCTGCCCCTGCTACCCCTCTCTTTCCCGCGTGGAAGTGGTATCTCCCATCCCCTCCCGCCGCCGACCAACGGGCTCGACTGCAGCAAAACGGGACGTACCAAGGGCTCCGCCGGGGGGAGGGGGGGCGCGGCGCGGCGAGGCGTGGCGGGAAGCGCCGTCCTGCGAAACGGGAGCTCGGGGAGCCGCTCCCGCCGAGCGGGGAGGAGGCGGCGCCCGCAGGAGGCACGGCCGGGGCGGCCCGGGGGGAGCCACGCCGGGGGTTGATGGGCTGGGGGAGGGCGAGCCCCGGGTCCTCCCCCCTGGGTTCCTCCCCCCGCGCCGGGTGCGAGCGGCAGCGTGTGCGGAGGCCGAGGGGCAGCCGCCGCCGTCCCGCCTTCCCTCCCCTCCCCGCCCGGTGCCGCCGCGGGGCCGGTGAGTCCGCGCCTGGATGCTCATCCCCTTCTCCTCTCTTCCCTCCCGCAGGCGGCGGCAGCGGCTCCGGCTCCCTCGCAGCTCCCGGCCGCCTCCGAAGGGATGCTGGAGAAACTAGAGCTCGAAGATGAAGGTAAAAATCCAGGGAAGCGGGGGGCGGGGGCGGCGCGGGCGACGGGCCGGGGACACCCCCGCTGCCGGCGGGGTCTGGGCAGCGGGAAGGGAGCGGGGGATCCCCTCGGCGGGATCGGGGATGCGCCGTGCCCGGGCCGTGCCCTTCCCGGCCCCGCATCCACCCGATCCCGCTGCGGAGCTTTTGTCCCGGCTGTGCCCGCTGCCCTTCCCGGCGCCTGGATCCGCAGTTCCACCAGCCAGGGGTTCCCTGCTCCGGGGGGAACCAGCCTTCCTCCTCCTCCTCCCCTGGAAACACTCGTTCTCCTCGAATACGTCCGCGATACCAAATATAGGCTTTGGGAGCAGTGATGGAAAGCTCTTTCGGCTAAAGCTTCTTCTCCTTATGGCAGCGCGTACATCTGTTCGGAGCGGCAGCTGTAAACTCGATTTTCCTTATGTGGCCGCTCTCTCTGGTTGTTCTTCGCTGCAGCTCTGACAGAGCGTGCTCTGCTCCATAGGGAAACTCCTGCAAGTTCTTCCCCTCTTGCAAGCACTAAACCGTGCTGTGGATGTGGATTTGGGTTTTTTTGTTGTTTTGTGTTTTGTTTTGGGGTTTTTTTCCGTTTTTTTTTTTCCTCGAACTTGCACAAAGCAGTCGCTTTACCTCTGAAAGATCCGTGCTGAATGTCTCGAGCTTTCATTTTCAGAAAGGATTAGCTCGGGTGGATGCAAATGTGGACGAACGGCTAGTCTCCGTGCTCAGCGTCGTGGAGTGGCTGAGACTTCATGGGATGTGGTTTTTTTTTTTCGGTAGTTGGTAGCTGCTATTGTGAGATGTAGGACAAATATTTAAGGAAAACTTTGAAAATAGCAGGCTGAGTCATTCTGTGAGGAGAAATATCTAAAGCCGGTATGCTAATAAGGCAGCTTCTTGGTTACGAGCATGCTGCCTGCAGTTGTGGGACTGGTCTGGAAAAGTAACACCTTTTATTTTAATCTTTCTGTGTGTGAGAAAAGGAAGCTCTTAACAATCGCATTCTTTGAGCTTTTTTTTTTTTTTTAAGCAGCCGAGACAGAGTTTGAATTGCAGTGAAATGCTTGTGCCTTTGTGCAGCTTGAACATGCTTAAGTATGAATATTTGGTGCAGTGGATCTGTTGCTAGCTTGTAGGTTTTTTTCCGCTCACACTGTTTAACTTTTTAGTCAGTCATTCATGTTATGCTTATGCAGAGTTAGAAGGTTACCAATTTACATATTTATTTTTAAATGAGGCTTGCTGTTGCAAGATACAAGTTCTTAAAACCTGCTGAATCACTAATAGTTAAGCCATTTTTGAAGTTACTTTAAACATCTTACAAATTTAGATATCTGAAAAGGATGTCTAGCCTAAAACAAAACAAAGTAACAAACCTTCAGTTTTTGAAACACCTTTGCACTTTTAACGGTGTAACATGGTATGATTTGGAGACACTTGATTAGGCTGAAGATCTGTGTCTTCTGAAACCCTGCAGTAAAATAATACAAATTCTTCAGAAACTTTGATAGGTTTTGTTTTGTGTTTTCTTTTTCTTGATTTTCAAGCTTCTATTTCACTTTGTCTCCCAATACATTTATCTTTAAAGCTGAGGCTTTGTCTGTGGGTGCTCACGCTGGGTGGGTGAGAGCAGTTCAGGGACCTGTCAAAAGATAATGTATAATAGCAAACCTTTGGCCAGTTTAAAGTAGTATGTGGGTTTTGAAAGGAAGCAGTCACCTTATTACCCTTTCAGACTTGATGGAAACCTAGTTTTAGGCCTAATTTTAAAGCCAAGTGGAAAGGAAGTAAAGTGCTGTGTTCAGAACTTAAAGTGTAAGTGAAATTGAGAGTGTTGAGAGTCAGACCAAAACTTACTGCTCAGAATTCCTCTGTCTGAAGAGACCCAGAGGAGCAGAATCACAGGAGACTGGGATGCAGGTGGAAATGCGGCAGCTTAGTTGCAGTACCTGTTTTATGACCTAAATTTTTGCACTGGTTGCTGTCGTTGTGTTTGTGCTAATATTGGGGGTGGGGGAGTAAAGTGACATCTGGTGGTGTTCACTTTGTTGTTGGATGGCAAGTGGTGAGCGCTCAGAAGTCAGGAAATCTTGGTAAGGTTTCATAAAGTGGCTGTAGCCAAACAGCAACTGATGATCTTTTGTCAAACTTAAAGTCTCTCTGCTGTGAGAGTTAAATGGGAAATTTGAAACTCATTTTGACTTTCCTGACTGCCTCTGCTTTGGAGTATTTGCAAGCTTTCCAGTTCTGTATCCATCAACAGTTGCTAACTATCTTGTGTATCAAATTATGCTGCAGTTTTGTTGAAACAGGGAGCTTAATAAAAGGAGCTGAAAAATGAGGCTCGATGTGTGCACTGAATGCCATCCAGTGTGTGAAATGGATTTTTTTTTTTTTCACTCTCCTCAAAGGTTACTCAAATGAGAATGTGAAAGCACAGAAGGCATTCATTTAATTTGGATTCTAATTAAGAGAGTGGAGTTGAAAAAATGATACTAGAAAGATTTATGGTCTAAGTAGTACCATAATGAAATATGCAGAGTTTGGCCTGGTGATGTGATTTCTAAATAAAATAGTGCTGTAACCTGAAGAGCAATTTTATTTTCCATTATATACAAAGAATGGATATAAACTATTCTGTGTGTAATTAGCATGGACAGTGTTAGGTAGGATGCTGTTGCAGAAAGAAGTGCTGCTCATCTTTTTTGTTTAAAACATCTTTACTTCATATATCTGCCTGGACTCTCTAGGATCAGTGTTACTTATTGGTGAGTCACTAGTCTGTCCAGGACTGGCTTAATAGTACTGCTGTGGTGATGTGTAAGGCTAAATCTTGGTGAGATGATGTTAAACATCACCAGTGCACTGCAGCTGAAATAGGGCAGGCTGTAGGCTCATTTTCTGCACATATGGAGTCCACAGAAGGACTGGATAGGCCAGGAATATTTGTTTTCCCTAGGACTCCCTAAAGGACCTTTTTCCAAGCAGCAATCAGACCAGAAAAGTAAAAACTCACAGGTGTCCAGAGTCCCTTTTTAACTGAAGGATGCTCAGCTTAAAAATAAACAGAAAACTTAGAGTAAAATATTCTAAACTCGTCCTGCTCAGTGTTCCTTGGATGGGAATGACCTACCCGTGTTTCCTCAAAAAGTATGAAAGCTGCTTGTTGATGGGTGTGGAGTTTCTCATTGTAGCCTGAAATATGGTGCTGAGAGACCTCTCATGAACCTAATAAAAGATCAAAAACTGGTTATCTTTGTACATGTTGTGGGTTTCCTTGTCCAGCTTTGGTGTTTGTGCAGTCATGTTTCTATATTAAGGTTGTTCCTGCTTCTGATCAATGTCAGGAGTGGTTCTGGGTTTTCTTTAATGGCTGATATGATGAGCTTGGAAAAGAACAAGGAGAAATTATTCTGAAGATCTAACATGAAAAAGGGCTTTAGTTAACAATTTATGCTTAGAAGCTTTAATGGGTTAAGCTGGGGTTCATGAGTGGTTGTGTTCCATCAGCTACCTGTGCTGTGAGAGGAAAAACCAGATTAGAGTAGCAAATGAGTAGCAAACACATCCCTGTCAGTTGTATTGATTGCATTGGTGTAGTTTTAGCACGTTAATTTGGAAAATAGTTTTGTTGCAGTGTTGTTTGTCATCCATGTTAAACTTTTCCTTTTGCTCACTGTGGATAATAAATAGTATCTGCTGAAAGCAGAATTAACTGCTTTTCTGTAGCATCTGCCTATCTCTTTTTGGGGTGTTTTCTGCAGGCAGAGGGAGGTTAATTGCAGGGCTGTGCTGTATCTGTATTCAATTCCTAGACTGGAAAAAGAGAGTTCTGCAAAGTGTGTGCAGCAATTGTAGCATCAGCATCATGGGGCTGATGTGCTCACTCCTGAATGCTCTGCTTCTCTGGGTTGTGGCACAAAGCAGCATTTAGACATTTGATAAACAGTTTGCATTAGAGTGGAATCTCTCCTAGTAATGCTCTGGCCTTCATCTCACTCTTCCTGTATCATCCATCTCTTCTGTTCCATGCTCCTTTCTGGCTGTCTCCTGAAATAGACTTTCACCAGTAAAATTACTTTCAGTAATTGCATCTCCTCTTAACTGATGTTGTGTCTGGGGTGGTCATCCCTTCCCTGCCCTGCAGGACTTTTTTGCTATTTCTTATTAAAAGTAATTTCTTCTTGAGTTATTCCTGTCTACCATCCTCCTGCTGTCTACTGAATATCTGAATCAAGGTATGAAAACAGATGTCTGTCACTTTTGGGCCAAAAATAGTTAAAAGAAGTTTGTAATAAAAGTGCATGTTAGAATGCAGGCTGGATTTAGTTTCATTCTTAAGACTGAGGGATCAAGTGCTGGGGTTAGGAGGCAGTAAAGTTAAGCCATTCTTTTACAGCTGTAATTCATTTCTAGTAAACATTCATTATGGGATTGTTAAAGCTGATGCTCTCTGCCACACAGAAATGGCATTTTGCCCACAAGATGTGCTTTGAGATACCAGGGGACATGGTGACAGTGATAGGGGATGTTCTACATGAACTTTTCCACAGCTGATTAGAATCCTGAGTGAACATGGCAACAAAACGTTACAGAGATGATAACGATAATTGGAATTAATAGATTTCATATGGCCTTAGAGTTCAAAATTGTCTTCTCTTCCATCTTTAGAGTTGCTTTGTGATGTGATATGAGGCACATTAGCAGATTCTAATAAAATTTCATTTCTAGTGCTTTTTGTCCTGTCTGTCTGACCTGAAGAGATATTGAACACTTGCTTCTAAAGCTGTGGACAACCACTTATTCCACCAAATTTACGGAGCTTATATTTTTCCATCATTTTGCAACAAAGAACGTCAACAGGACAATAGATTTTCCTGTGATGTGCTTTCCAGAGTTGTTAAAGAATATCATATCTGGAGTATTCAAATGTTCAGCTTTATTAGTTTATGCAAGAAATCATGATCAAGTGCCCACTGTCCTAGGGAAGCTTGTCCTTTCTCTGCCAATGTGCTGTATAGTAACATAGATGAGGGTTTTTTTCCTCTGGGAAACTTCCGTCTTCAAAATTTAAAGATGAAAATTATGTATTGAATGATAATTAATTAAAAGGATAAAACTTTATTGAGCAGTGCAAGAGAAGCTATTGGAAGTTTTGTTGTCTTTGATGAAGACTGTTCCTACAATCACACACAAGTCTTTATCTTGTGCAAGTATTGCATGTGAATCATGTCAGCCCAGAGCTCAGTGTCTCCAAACAGTCCAAACTATTTTTCTATTCCTACATGACATACAACTGTCTTATTCTTAATATGATTTTTAGCCTTACAGTGCGGGAAGTCCTACTCTGTCTTGACTTGGAAATAACCACTTTAGCAGCAAAAACTTTGAGTTTTCCTTAGCAAACAAAACTTTTCGAGCCTCACTAGTCTGGGAAGTGGTGTTTTAGTAGAGCAAAAGATACACAGGACATGCTCCAAAACTCCTTGCTTCCTGTCATGGAGGATGCAAGAGGTTCTTGATGAAAATGCTTTCATAAAATTTTTATGTGGTCAAAACATGTATTTTCCCTAACTTGTTTTTGGAAACAGTGAAACCATTCTGGCTGAGACTTCCTAGAAAATGCTTACCATGGCAGGGGTTCCATGTAATGGCTTTGGCAAAGCTGCAAGGAACTGAAAACAGTTTTGCAAGAAGTGTTGGGGCTGATTGTGTCCAGGTAGTCTTGCATTTGCATGATTTGCAAACATGATTTTTCTCAGTGAAAGGCATTGTTGGCCTGCAGCTATCCATGAGGAATATTGGGACAACCTGGTGTTCTCCTGCCCTCGAGTGACATTACTGCTTCAGGAGTGTGCATATATGTTGGTCACTGGTGGCCAAGTAGTAATTTAAGTCACCTTCACCAGCCACTCTTGCTAGTGCTGTCACTGCCATCTGCATCAGGTGAGGGACAATGTCACCTCTGCTGATAACTTCCCTGCAGAACTTCCATGACCCAGAAGCTGTTTGGTTTGATAGTGGCCTGTCATGGTTGGTGAACAACTGCTTGATATGAGGTTGAAGGCTTTGGCCAACATCATTTCCTGATTTAGGGGTATTGAGTTTACAGTGTCGTGTGGGTGAGCAAAGATAGACCTGGAAGGCGTGACAATATCAGTGTTGCCTTGTGGGTGATTACAAGGTGCTGTTACTTGTCTGTGACTGCTTTGCTGAGCGGTCCAGGATGGAGTAGGGTGACTACAGAGTCTTTTCCCTAAGAAACTTCCTAGGGGGTGGCCTCCAATGTTCTATCCAATGCCCTGCACATGTAGGCAGGATGGTATAGATGAAGCAGTGTAACTGTCCTGGTGGTTTGATACCCTCTGCTGTTAAATTTGGCTGTCGTGATCAGGCCAGCGTTCTTAGAAAGCGCAGTGCCTTGGGGCATGGCTGGGTGCTAAAGGGAGGTGACTTGGGTTACACTGTAAGGCCAGTGTGACAAGAATGACAGCACAATATTTGCGTCAGTTGGCTCAATCTAACTGTTGCTAAACAATCCTAAGAAATGTTGCAGCTTATTAATCAGCTGCAACAGACGTGACTGCCCTGTGAGATAGGCCTTTGTGTGTAATGTGTTTTTGATAACTTGAGGGTGGACGATCACAGGATTTGGAACCTGAAGTCATGTCACTGACATCAGCACAGCTTCTTTTTTAGGAGCTTGCTCTTTGGGTAGCACTTAAACTGTCTGTAGTTACTTTATTGATTTGAATATTTTTGACTTCCAGAAGGTACAACTGTTCTAGCATTGGATGGGCTTAGGGGGGAAGTAGATTAAGTCTGAAACATCCTAAGAAATTTGGCATTTCCAGCATAAGTAGAGGAGCTGATGGCATTGTTTTTCATAAGTTATTGCATCTTGAATCAAAATGTCCCTTTCCATAGTGAGACTGTTTGCCTTTGGATGCATGTTGTGGTGTGGCTCTTCCACGAGTAAAGAAGTCTGACAAAAGGAAAATCTGGCAGTTCAGGGGAAAATCCTGTGGAAGAGGTGCACTCATGGCTGGGGTTAACACAAAGCCAAAGCAGTTTAATATAAGCATAACTATGTTAGAGCAAAGTTGAACTTGATTTGTAGGCATCCAGCTTGGCACCCAGATGGAGCTTTGGAAAGCTTAAATAACCCTGTCCTTCTAAGAGGGAACCACATCTAAGAGGTTTTTGAATGTGATGTAGATACCTTCAAGGTAGCTGTCTGTCTGAATACTATTTGAATAAATCTAACTTGGTTCTAGGTTCTTTCCTCCTCTGCTGAATTTTATATGGATTTTGCTGTTTTATGTGAACCAGTTGGGTGAATTTGCCAATTTTGACTGTGACAGAAGTTAAATTTTGTCTGAAAGCATTTTTCCTGTGCTGTAGACCCGTGATTGTATTTGTGATGTGATTTTGCTTTTGTCCTTTTTTTAGGGTGTTTTTTAAGGAGTTTGTTGGTGGATTTTTTGACAGTATTATTTTATTTTTCTCTGTGTATTGTGGTGGAGTATTTAGTTCTGACACTGGGCATTTTAAGAAACAGAATCAAAAAGGCTTTTTTTTCTACCATTCCCCCGCACTGTGGTGGTCTTTTCTGCTGCTTGGTTTGAATTTCTACTGATGTAAAGACAGAGAGGAAGATGTCTGAGGTGCTGGAGAAGGGAGCAAACTGAGATGGACATGGAAAAAGGCCATTCATGAGGAAACCTTAAGGCTTTGCTCATTTAGCTCGTAAAAGGAAAGCGAAGAAGGGGTGTGATAACACTGTATGAATGAAAATTTCCTATAAGGGATGGGAAGTGGGTAAACACTAAGGAGGAAAATTAACTGAAGGAACATCATTGGCACAAGAATAAATGGGTATAAACTCTTCCTATATGAGCTTTGTGGCAGTATTCTAACTTCCAGCATAGTTACTGCAGGAGTGAGTTGTAGGATAGACTTCACTGCTTTGAATCCCTTCGGGGTGGAGCGGGATCACTCGGTGAAAGGGCTTGTGTGGTTGCCTTTGACAGGAGTCTCTGAATGCCACAGTGCAAAAGGTGAATGCTTTGCTCTACACCAGTGGCTTGTATCTCTCCTGCCACAGTCTTGCTTGAATTCCCCAGTAATTTTGAGTCAGTTCGTTAAAACCCCCAAAAAACCTCCAGCAGTACTCTGTGTGGACATCATATGAGTTCGGAGGAAAATCAGCTTTGGGTAGGGCTGCAGGTTATCTGTGATGCAGAGAACCTCTAAACCAGGTTCCAGAAAACTGTGTCCAAATATATTGCATTGAATGTGTGTTGGATCCCACCTATTTAAGCCAGGAAGCTGTTAGTTCTTTTTCTGTGTAGCTTCAAGCTACGCCTGCTATTCAGTAAATCTCTTAAGTGGTGTATTGAAACAGAACAAGTCATAGCCTATTAAAGTGTGCACACAGATTCATAGATTCTAATAAGAAATACCAATAATGGCTGTTTAGAAAGTGGGAAGGAGAAGAAATGTGCAAGGGGAGACTAGGGAGAAATGAAAATGTAAATACTGAATTATTAAAGGCTTCAAGTTAAGATGTTGGAAGTAGTCATTCAGGATTTGAGACCAACAATTTATTACACTTCACAAAACTGTTTCTCCAGCAAACATAGTCCAAAGTCCTTAAGACTTAAGCCTAAAAAATTATTTCTTACTTAAAGCATTATATAAATAGTACTTTGAGTCTAGTTTTCAGTGGAAGATTGCCTAAAGATTAGATACTTGCCCTGTTCAGTAAGGGTATGGCTGTGGTTTATGAAGATGCTGTGTGCTCATTTTGAAAATGCTTGTCTTGTGATTAATGCTTTGGTTAAGCTTCATGTTTAGGTTTGATCTTAAACTAATTCCTGAAAGACTTAAATGACTGTTTCTTTTCTACACCGTGTGCAAACTGTGTATGTGGCAGGACTTGTTTTAAAGATACAGCAGAAGTTCAAATTGTTTACCACTCTTCCAGTAGAGGTTCTAAGGATTATTCTCTCAGTAATCACATCCCTTAAACTTCCCTTGAATTCAGGTCTGCACTGAGTGGTTACTGATGTTAATATTCAGAGGTTTAATACAATTTTAATTTCTTGGGTTCCATGGCTGCCTCTCACAGTCCTGAAGAGCAGGCCCACATTCCAGACAGGCGGCATCTTAATTTAGATCTTTCTTTGGGATGCTTAGGGAAAAGTCATAGTCCCTGTTGTCAAGGGAAGATCTTGAATATGTTTTAGAAAATTCTTCAGGTCAACTCTTCTTTATTGTGGTGAAAATCTTAGAAACATTGTTAGGTTGCAGGCTGCAGTCGCCACCTTTATTCACAAAACCACAGTGATGTAGCTTTTCTCAAAGTACAAATCTATGACTGAAGGTTGGTTTAATTGATAGGGAGCTGTTTTAAAAGTATTCAGTTGGACTTCTGATACTGTTTACCGGTTAGTTCCTAAACAAGGCAGCTCTTGCTTGTAAACAAATAAGTTTCTCTGCCTGCCTGGACAAGAAACTTCTGAGTTACTATGATTAGCTCTGGAATGTGAAGTTTCTTAAGCTGCTCTTCACTTTATTTTTGTCTCAAATCTCGCAATAATCATTTGCTTATCCACACTGACAGTGGAGAGAGAAAGTAAAATAGAAGTGTTAACTCCTCAGTCCATTTACTTACTAATGCCAGTGATGAGAAACAAAATGCACTGCAGGATTTTGAAGTGTGCTGTGAATATAGGGAAGGTTACAACACGATCTGGATCTTTCATTGTTTCAAACAGCTGCTTTTATCAGTTTTCTCTTGCAAGTCTTACCTACTAGTGAAGTTTGAAGAAATGTGGATATTTAATCCTCAAAAACCAGAAGAATGAATCTTCTGAAGTATTATCAGGAACTAATAACCTTTTTTGTTCTTCACTAAAGCAGGATGTGCTTTTGTAGACAATTGCCTCATTCCATGTTTAGGACCTTTAAGGAAGGAGATTGTACAATGTCCTAAGGTTGCTTTGTTCTGTCTAACCAGCTTCTGGAATGTGTAAATAGCTCTCTAACAGCTGTGGTGGTTTGTTTGCCTATTATTTTGTTTAAGCAAACTACCTTTTCTGTACTTCTGCTATAGCAAATCAAGTTAATAATGGGGTACTTCTTTCTCAGTAGTGGCAATATTTAGTCACTCCCATAATTTGCACTCTTCCAATTGGGTGTTTCTTTCAGATTTTGGTACTTCCTGAAAAATTGCATTAACTCCAAACCACTTATAAATTCAGTTTGAAGATACTGCGAAGTTTAAAGTCCTGCAACCATTTCTAACTCTTGCTGCAGAGTCTTTGAAGCAGAGTTTTGAAGATCACTAAGGACAACGTTGAATAAAGTGAAGCCCCTAAGACTCTCTTGCAGTGTGAACTATCAGACTACCTGTAAAACACTTGCAGAGTGACCTGTGGAAACAGTAAAGTCCTGCAGTGTGAACTTGCCTGCCATTCTGCACTGCCTGATTTGCATAAGATAGACCTTGCAAATGTTCCAACTTGGAGAAGACTTTGAACTGGGGTTCATGTCTTTTTAAAAACACACAGTTGTCATCCAGTCTTGCAAACCCGCTGGAAAAAAAGACATATTAGTTTTGCTGCAGCTGGGATTGCTTGTTAGGCAGTTTCTGTGTGGTGATTTTACTCTGTCTTTTCCACATGTGGTAGTATCCATGCTTGCTTTGGAATCAGTGACTCAGGCATAGTGTGATTTTTTTATTATTATTTTTACTTTGTGTCTGCCATCTTTTTTCATCTAGTTGATCATTTTATTCTGAATAAAAACTGATTAAACTGAACTGTTCTTGACACAGCCTTGGATTTCTTCTTTGCTTTTGATGAGCTGCCTTTGTAGATGCTTACAAATACACTGGTTTTAATAACTGGCTT
>NW_016690308.1:1079378-1122226 GCF_001604755.1 Lepidothrix coronata | reverse complement strand
AGGAGGAGAAAACATCTCAATTACCCTAATGATCTAAAGTGACTAACAGTTAATGTACCTATTCTCCCCTCTTATTTTGTGTGCCTCTAGACCCTGTTCCTGTTTGTAGGATGAGGTGCAGTGAGCAAGGCAGAGCTCACTTACTCTGATGTTGGCCCTGTGTGCTCACACTTTTTTTTTTTAAGGCCCTTTTCTTTGGCCACATCATGTATTCATGCAGCAATATGTAATTGAATTAATCCTCTATCACTGAAGAAGCTTCTGATACTCATCTCTAGATACACTTCCTATCACTTATTTGTATCAGAGTTTCTTACATCCATAAACTTGCTGTGATCTTTCTTTATCTGCCAGCTCATGCATTCCTTTAGATAGGGGTGGGAAATGTTCAATGTGCAACATCCATATCGTGTAGCCTGTGGCTGCATGAATAATGCTGCTGTGTAACTTTAATGTGTGGTCTGCCAGGATGTTTTAAAGCTCTTTGCAGCTTCACAGAAAGAAAAATAAAGTCGTGTCTCTGTCACTGCATCCTCTCTTCCTGTTCCTTGCATTTGAAATCCTTCCAGACAGTGATAGAGTAGTCAACTCCTATCACTGTCATCATATTATTTCCCATATATTGAACTGTTTTTCCTGCATAAGATTTGAATTAATCCTTTGCTAGTCTTGGTTTCCATCTCTGCAGCAAAGTTTTGTCGAGCACATTTTAAAACTTTTTGGGTTGTCCTGTGCAGCACCAGGCATTGGACTTTGATCCTTGTGGGTCCCTTCTAACTCAGGATATTCCAGGGTTCTGTGATTTTTTCTCCTGCCACATGGAGCAGGAATCCTTGTAACCATCTCTTCCTGCTTTTTCTGTCTTTTTTTTTTTTTGCCGCTCGGTCTTACCCTGTGACTGATTACATGGATGGTTGTTTTGATGGTGTTTTGTTGTTTGTTTTTTTTTCTCTGAGAAAAGTTTCCTCATGAATAAACAGAAATCAAATGGTACAGTACAACATCACTTCTTTTTTTCTGTGCTTGCCCTTCTTAAACTATGTTAGTATTCCTCTCCTACCAAGTCTGACATTGATTCAGCTTCTGCTGTCTGGTTTCTTGTCCACTGTTTTCAGTGTTCTTGGCTCTTTAGCAGACAGCTCAGCAGACTGAACAGTCATGCCCTATTACTGCATTATTCTGGGACAAAATTGTGGTCTTCTGTTCTCTCCCAGTCCCTCGGTTCCCATGCTTTTCACAGGATATACCATGTACATTTTAATTCGTGTATCATTCAAACCTACCCAAAAACCTACCAAATTAGATATTTGTCTTATGGGAGGTAGGGTGAAGTAAAGCTGTTGCTCGTGATCACAATAACATGCTGTAAACAGCAAGTACTGGATTCCTCTCGGAATCTGTTCCTGTCTGTCCCTTTGCTGACGAATCCCTGATGAAGTCCTACCTGAACATTTGATTCCAAGAACATTGTTCTTGAAACCCTACTTCATTCAGATGACTCTATTTCCCTTAAAAGTCGTGTTTCAGGACCTGTTGGTGAGGAATAGTTGGTGGTTCTTGCTCAGTATTGTCACTGTTGCTCTGGGAGAGGATTAACTGTATCCACTGGGGATGTTTTTTTCAGATCTGTTAGAAGTGATGTGTTAATGACTTGCAGAAGAAGTCCTAACATCTGCATTGTGAAAGCTGTGGGAGAGGTTATCCAGGATATTAAGGAACTCCTTCAGTAAGTTCAGACTGGGAGTGATCAGAAACTTTATAGCCAGTTTTGGTGGCAGCTTTCAGATAAAATGACAGGCAGAAGAACAATTTACGAGGTTAATGGTGTCTTTTACCTGTTGTATTCTCTGCCAAAAGTTATCTATAACAGGAGAGAGAGAGAGGGTAACTTGTGCTGGCTTATTGAAGTGATTGCTCACCCTTTGGCATAGCTGAACTGGGATAATGGCTGGCTGCCACACCAGGGATGCTGTCCTTGGTCTGTATAGCTTTTAGTGTAAGGAAGGGGCAGGAATAATCTGCTTACCACATGGCTGGATATGGGAGCTGAATAGCCCTAAAACTGACAGTATGAGGAAGCTGATAATTTGTGACAAATTCAGCTTTTCCAGCCAACTTGTGGAACAGTTCTGTATAAATTCAGAAGCAGTGGGAGGGAGGGAGTGGATTGACCCAGCCAGTGCAAAGGGGTCAGTGGCTGCTGCTTGTGCTGCTGTGGAGCCACATCTTTAGACTTGGCCTTCGAAAAGGTGACGCTATTCTGTGTTTGCTGACAAAGGAATGTTGGCTTGGGATGGGAAAAATTTATTTTTTAATTTGCAGCTTAAGCCAGATGTGCATGAACAACTCTCTGATTTCTGTTTTCACTGTGATATGTCCTTGCCTAAGTTGCTTTTATTTCTATGTTAAGAAAAGACTTAATTATTTTACTTGATTAAGTGAGATAAGAGAGAATAGTATAGAGGTGAATATATAACACCTTTTAGTATAGTCTACCAGTATAATTATACCGATAAACTTCACTAAATGTATTGCTGTTGCATCAGTTCTATAATAAAAAATCTTTGGTCTCTAATATTTTAATTCTCTGGCACCTGAAATATAATATCCAGCACATTACATGACTTTTAAAATAGAAATGTGACTTGGAGTAACCTGAAATGCAGATATGTATATCTGCAGTAACAGAAAATAAAATTGTTTTTTCCAGTAACTAGTTTATTTACTACAAGTGAGAATATCACAAAAATACATGTCTACTCCCTCATTTCCTTTTATCCACCATCAGACCTGGCCCAGGGGAGATGGTTATGTTAATAGTAGTCAAGGTGAAGAGGGGTGCTGTGCTGGGTGCTGGGAGTGCTTAGCTCAGCTCCTGCTGCTGTAAGGAAACTCTAAGCTTTCAAAGTTGCACAGTTTCCATACTGATTCTGATTGAAAATCAGGGTGAGTGGTGGAATTACTGTGTATATATGTGCTTTCTGTCCTCCTCCAGGTTGTTCAGCAGGCTGGGCACTTACCTGACTGTATTTTTACATACTGTTATCCACTGGTTTTTGTCCCTGCTTTTTCAAGGGCTTTTTAAACTCAGCAGTTAATTTTATAGTACACTTAGGAAAGTCAGTTGTTTAGGTTGATATAAAGGGCCTGTGTTCTTCAAATGATTGAGGATTACTAGAGGTCCCAGCTCTCAATCTAACCATGAGAGCAGGGGTGCTATGGAGAACTGCAGCAGCTTGATTGTGGTCTGCAGTGGAATTAACACTTTAAAGCAGATGAAAACAGTCTCTGTGGAACCCTGTGTCTTCCTTTCAAACACTCCTGGAACCAAAGACTAAACTTGAAATGTGTCTGGATAGCAGGAGCATAATATAGCTATAATATAAAATATAATAGGAAAGGTCATGATTTGGTGTTGTCGAAATCAGGAAGCGTGTGTGGCCCAGGATCTTGTTGTTGGGCCAGCTCAGTAAGAAAGAATACAGCACAGAAAGGCAGCCTGTGGTTTGCAGTAGACACTTCTGAAGAACTTTCTATAGGTTTTTATGTTGCAGTATTTGGAAGCTTTTCCATAAGTGTTGGCCATATGGTATTATGTTCCTCTTCTCCATCTGCAGGCACTTCTTTTTTTTTTTTTTCTCTTCTTTTTTATTTCTTTTGAAGGCCTTGAGATTCTAAAGGGGAAAGCTACAATAGAAAAGCACCCTGCTTGGTGGCAAAGGTATGAGTGGAACTGAAGGCATCTATTCAGCAGATGTCTGAGGAAATGGCTTCAGTAATGCTGCAGAAGCTTCCCTGCCATTTATGAGTATTCAGATGGTTGTTCTACCGTAGAGCTCTCTAAATAGACAATTATACTTTGTACTGAGTCCTACTGCAATCTGAGTCAGTATTGCTGAATAATTCATCTGTTAGAAAAAAAAAAAAGAGCTGTGATGCTTTTGCAAATAATATTTACTGGCTGAAACGAAAAATTAAAGCATGTCTTTTAATGAAGTGTGGGAGAAAGGAAGAGAGTAAAAATCATTTGATCTTTAGTGAATAAGATTGGGGAGCAGAAATACAAATAGGTTGATATTCTGATCTTAAGAGGAACTCTAGCAGTAGGAACAAATAAAATGCTTATGTAGAGAATTTATTCTGTTTAAGCCTGTATGACAAGGTGCTCAACTTCAGGTGTTAAAAGTCTTGTAACCTTTCTGGTGACTTCTGTTTGTGCTCTGTTAAAATTGCAGAGAACAGCACTGGGGATTTGGATATTTTTGTCTTCACTTGTGACTTGGGGATAGGGAGAATGTCCACTTGCAAAATAACCTTCAGATGAATCTTCAAGAAATAACCTTTCATGAGCGAGCACCCCCATGGAAATACACATTCAACTGCTTATCAGTGGATTCTCCTCCTCCCGGATCCTGCTGTAGATTGAGATGCCTCCTGCTGGGGATCTGCTCTGTGAGCCAGCTGACCTCCAGATCATGAGCTGTGGAAAGCTGAGGTTGGGCTGGAGGCAGTTCTGTGTTTGTATCTCCTGCCTGTGGGACAACTGATCTTGTCTGCAGATCAGAGGTGACATGCAGAGACTGAGGGAGGTTTTAAGTCGAGCTAAAAGGCATCTGTCCTTGTCCATCCAAAGGGAGTGCTGCTTTGCAGGTACTGGATGAGTCTGCAGAAGCTTAAGAGTAGCCAGGAAGGATGAACATTTATCAGAAAAATAGCTGAGACTGGAACTATAAAATAAATAGGTAATAAAGTAGAAATATCCTCATGGAGATGTGGGTGCTCAGATTTGGTTATTTATATTTGCAGCAGTGGTGGCTGGATACAACCAAAAGCAGTAAGTTTGTCCTCTGGAAGGGGAGAGAAACTGTACAGAAGATTGTGCCCCTATTGTGATTATGCCCTTATTATCCAGTTGTGCTGTGCAGGAGAGATGGGTGTGAGTGCATCCCTGGGATGTGCTGAGCCTTCTGTTTGGGAGCCTTTTCTCTGCTGAGCAGCTGTTGTTGCACGTGATGCACACACAGCACCCGTACAAAGAATTAGGCTGCAGCAGCTGTTTAGTAATCCCAGGTATCTGAAGGTGCTGAAAGGTCTTAAATATCCTTTCCAAGAGACACTTGGTGGACTTGTGTAAGACTTGAGAGTTAAATCGGTGCTGCTTATCTTTTGCATGTTTAGTTAGTAACTAATAAAGTGGTGCATTATACTTATTTATAGTATAAGGATCTTCTGTAGAAATAAACCTCAGTTCCAGCTGGACAATTGGATCCTTGTTCAGATCCTGCTAGAGTTAGCAGTGCTCACAGATGGTTGTCTCATGCTTCTGAATTTTTTAATTTTAACTTTCCAGCTACAGTTAAAGGGAAACAGTTGCTTTGTGGTATCTACTCGGAGCTGGAAGACAGCATAGGGTGAGATAGCACTTCACTAATCCGTGAATGCGGAGTGGATGAGGATTGTTGAGGTCCAGCTGAAGTTGTGTTTGGAGAGTGGGAATGTTTGGCAAGTGAGAGGAGGGTTTATAGGCCCACCTTCACTGTGCTGGTCAATATGGAGTTCCCGACTGTGGCTGCCATTAACATCATTAATTTAAATTATTAAATTATTCTGCCCTTGTTATTGTGATACATTACATTTGCAAAATTAAAGGTAAGTTGGCAAGACTCTACTGAGCCATGATGTACTCTGCTAAGAGGGTAATTTTTTTTCAACTCAAAATAATTGGCTGTTTTGTAGTTTATACAGTCATTGAATCTTTTAGGTTGGGAAGGGCCTCTAATTTGAGTCCAACTGTTATCCCATCACCATCATGTTCACCATTCAGTGTCCCTAAGTGCCACATCCACACATCTTTTTGAACACTTCCAGGGATGGTTATTTCACTATTTTGATGGAATAGTAGGTGGTGTCTACTATTTGAGGTATTCCTATGGTTGTTTCTACCTGTAGTATCTTAATTGTGTACAAAGTTGAGATTAAAGTATATAAGGACTCTGATACTGCACAGAGGGACTGCACTTATGGTTGTAGAAGCAACCATAACTTTATAAAGTCCGGACTTCTTGGTCTGTTATTTAAATGTTCTTATAATATTGTTTCTATTGATTAATATCTCATCCCCTCCCTGCTTATAGTTCGGGTATTTAAAAACAACCAAGCAAAACAACAAAAACACAAACAAATAAAACTCCTTCGAACAACTCTTGCAGGATCATTAAATTAGTTTCATGGAGACAGTAGCTGTTCATGGTATTGCAGAACTTAGAGGATGATAGATGTTAGTATATTATCAAGTAAGATAAAGATTTCTCTGTCCCAAACTAATTTTTTTACCTCTTCTGTACATTCCATGGATGAGTCAGTGCCAGTTCCCCTTTGGGATCACCTCATGAAGGTGGCTTCCTACAGCTTTGTCCAAGTCTGTCTACCTGGTCCTTTCCCTATCAATTTCCTCACATGGTTTCCCAATCTCCTCTCAGTTTTTCCGAGTTCCTGCTATTTCCACTTCTGATCTTGAGTGCTATAGGAACACAGTGTCCAACTGGGAAAAAGCAGAAGAAAAAAAGAAAATAATTTGCTGGATTTATCTTTTGTATTCCTATATAACTTCTATTTCACGTTGCTTGTTTCAGCAGGGAAAAGGGGTTTATTTATATCTTTATATATTTATTTAAAGAGTAATGAGAGTTGGAGATGAAGGACTTCCATAGTATATAGAAGAGGTTGCCTGAATCCTGGAGCAGCCACTTGCAGGGGAGATCCAGCTTTGCTTCCATAAACTTGGACTAAAAAGTGTGTGCTGAACCACTCTGGAAATGATAAATAATTTATAGAGCTGGATGACTGGTTTTGAGTAAATCTAGCAAATTAGAATTTTGAGTTTTTATCTCTCTAATTTGAATTTCTTCAATGCTCAGTAGGTATTTCAAGGGGTTTTTTGTTTATTTTCTTTTTCATCCACTCTTCAAAAATTTAACATATGACCAAGTTTCTGTGCATTATTACAGGGTCTAAAGGGTACACCTCTGATGGAGGGGTTAACCTTGACCATGTTCTAGGTACCTGCTGTAGAGAATGGAGGGTCGAACTGCTTTAAAAAAGTTCACGTACCTGAGCAGATCAGGGGATTGTATCATGTGCATCTGAACTCTGACAAATGCAAATGTGAGGTAATATGGACTGGATTGCATGTCCTTGCTGCAGAAATGTCCCCCTAAAACCACTCCAGCCACATGGATCCTGTTTTTATGAGCAAAGTGTTGGATTCATGATGCTGTACATGAAGTAGTCTGAAGAGAATGGAACTGATAATAGAACTTGCCTGCTGCCTCTTGAGAAAATACAAAATTACTGTGTGAAAACTGGACCAGGCAGAGACGAGATTCAAGAAATATTAGTTTAAGGAGCTTAAGCTGGTCAAGCCCAACACTACTTAAGTTTCAAACTGTCTTCCTTTTGTACATAACAAGAGTTCAGATGCATATTCCAGTGGTTTGCTGTTGGAAAAAAAAATTATAACTCTTCAGTACGGAAGTCCTTCCTCATCAAAGAAGAACAATGCATTTTGGTTTTGTTCCATTTAATCTGAAAGGAAAGATGAGTCTGAAATGCAAAGTGCAAACCTGTGACTGTCTGCCCGTATCTGAAAGTGTGAATTTGAGTTTTGCTTTAGGGTTGTCCTTCTGCAGTGGTGTCCGGTTGATTTGGCATGTTTGTTACAACTTCTTTTTGTTGTTTTTATTTATTTTTTTTTTAAAGTTACTTAAATAAAACAACAAAATGTTTTTACTTGCAGCACTTGAAGAATCGGAAAGTGACATTTATGTGCGATTCATGAGGTCACACAAGTGTTATGACATTGTTCCAACAAGCTCCAAGCTCGTTGTTTTCGACACTACGCTACAAGTGAGTATCCTCCTTTCAGTCTGCCTTTGCTTGCAGTTCTTTTTTTTTTTTTTTGGTGTTTCCTGAGTGTTAAATGAAATTTGATCTCCTGCAGAGAAAGTCTCCCATAGTGCTGTGCTTTGACTGTACAAAACCATATTGTTTCAACTGTATCTTTCATGTAATGCTAGAGGAGGAGTTGGGGAGGTCTTCCTAGCAGAACAGAAAGGATGAAAATTGCTTTGCAGTTGGAATCTCTCAAAAAAAAAATGTCAGATGAGCCCAAACTTATATTGGCTTCTTCATGGCCGTCAGAATTTACATAAGGACGTTTGATGTAAGATCCCTGTGCAACAGCTGAAGTGTACCCAGGTGTTATGAGCCTGTTCCTGCTATATTAATAAAGACTACTTAGGAGTAAAATGGATGGCTTAATTATGCAAATTACTACATTCTCCAGAAAATTTTTGTTTTCAGTTTCTCATTTTGCATTTAATCAGTAAATCATCTGCTAGACTCTTGGCTCTGTCTGAAGAGTTTGTTTGCCAAAAGAAGGAATTAGCTGCCTGCTATAGAAACAGCCTAATCTGTTCTGCAGTGTGGTAGAAAGCTGTGGCTTGCTTTGTTTCTTGGATTTTGCAATGGGTATTTTTTGGCTTTTTGTTTTTTTCAGTGTGTTTTTCCTTGTAAAGATGCTCCAATTCTGACTTAACTAAGCCCATTAAGTAATTTTGGTCTGGAATGTACTGCTCAGACTTCGGCTTTCCTCAGTCAGAAGAAACAATGTAACAGATACTCAGTCCCAAAAAATTCACAGATCCATCCTGAGTATCAGATAATCATACATAATGCTGAAGTGAGTGCTAAAAGGTGGAAAACCTACATTGACTTTTTCACTGCCTTAGAGGGGAAAAAGTGTTTCCTTTCTTCTACCTGAAAGAGAAAATGACTGTCAACTCTGGAGTAAAGAACTCAGACCTCTTTGACCTGAAAGGTCAAATTGAGGATAGTAGGGTTCACTGTCACTCTTTCAGCCCTTCTCAAAGACTGTTGGCTTCCTTTTGATTCCAGAGGATATTTTTTCTCTCACTATGAGATAATATGTTGGGAGTTGGTACCTGCATTCTCAGCTGTCCATGGTCACCTGAGTCAAAGGCTTGAGCTTGATCACCATTGAAATTTGGAAGATGGATGTTCTTTATTTAATTAACCAATTAATCTTGAGGCTGTTGGGGCAGGTCACCCATTCCTTTTGGATTCTTCAGACCCTTTGATGAATTACATCATGCCAGATACCAGTTTTCACTGCTAGAGCTGTGCTAATACTATTAACATAAAAAAGGGGGAGTTTCATCTCCAATTGGTGAGGTAACACTTGGGGAAACCATAAAGGAAAAGAGGTAACTTAATGGTAAGGGAAGAACTCTCACCAATATTTGACCAATGTCTTATTTGGCATCCCTGATGATGGTCTTGGATTACGACTGGAGGAGAACAATGCATGCCTTGGTCTGTGATCCTGGAGTCATATTCTTATGCTTCTCCAGCTATTTGAAAGCAGTGGTGGTAGAAGGGAAGTCTGGAGTCACTCATTCAGAGTCTAGTATTCAATAAATGTGGACTAAATCTTGAGTTGGTATTACTGGTGAGGAGCTTTTTTTTTGTCCTTTAAACTGCATGTTTTGAACTTGGCACCATTACATTGATTCCCAGTTGCATTAGTTTTAATTTATAAAGTCATAATATTGTAAAGCATTAATGCCCTTCCTGCATGGGCACTGTCTTCCACCTTAGCAGGTTTTGCTAAGAAAAAATTAAACAGATTGTTCTGAATGCTTGCCTGGGCTACACTGCTGGGAGGTCTTTTACATACTTCTCTTCAATATTTCCCTTTAGTTCTTTACCTGTCACCATGTGCCACCACCATTGTCTCCACAACACATTATATTGATTCAACTTGATCAGTGTGGCTGGTGCACAAACGTGTCTGGAATATAAAAAGAGAATAGTTTTTTTTTTCCTAAGCCAGCTGAATAAGTGGAGAATTAATTTAATAAGGGTAGTCAGATAAAAACTTCTAAACTATTCTTTGTGTTTTAATTTTTAATGTATAAAATTATGTACTTTCCAGTACTTTAGGACTTTGTATCAGTTCTTATTTTGAAAACAGAGTACACAGCTTTGACACATTCAGTGTCCCATGAATCCTCTCAAATGGATGTTTTTCTTTCCTGGATCTGTTTCACCCCTACCCACATCAGTGTTTCTCCTAATTTAAAAACAAATAAACAAAAAACACCCACCAAAAAAAGGCGTGGTCCCTAGAAAAAGTTCTGCAGGGATTTGAATTCAGGTTTTTAATAGTGCTAGAGCTGAAGCAGACTATATAAGGGCTCACCTTCTGCCTCCCTTTGTATAAGCTATAAACAATCAATGGAGGAAGAAAAAAAATGGATCTGGGTTGTGTTCTCGTGGCATCCTGTGAAAGATTCTGGATTTTGGATTTTTATTTGGCTGCAGTATCCCATCTCCCTCTACTGGTCAGCGATCACAGCACACGTCCCATGTTTCTACCCGGGAAAATTATTCATGAGGCGCTGTGGAAAGTATTCCAGACCTGTTGTTAGCTATGGGAAAACTGGAGATGTTCACTTTGTATAGCGTGGCCCAAGTCATACTGCTGAAGCAACATTGATTCATAAAAGTAAATGTTTAGGCTCGATGTCTATGGGGGAGTTAGTGTAAAGATTCATAAGGAATCTTGTGTTAACCCTGACTGCGAGTGGAGATGATCAGGTGCATTGGAAATAGAAAGAAGGCTTTAAATAGCAGAAATAGCAGCTAATGAAGAGCAGGAATGAGCTGACAGTGTGTTCAGACCTGTTTATTTGTCAGTCAGAAGGCATGGGGGCCTCAATTCCAGCAGCTACCAAGCCTCTGGCAGCTCCCAGTGCTGGCACAGTGCTCTGGTCCCGTGTGTGCAGAGCAGCCCTGTGCACAGGCTGTGAAAGCCGTGGTGTGGCTCTTGCACTTGTGTTGGGCATCAGCTCAGCTGGTGTGGGAGAGCTGTGCTCCAGCTGGACAATGTGCCCCTTGGCACAAGCATCTGCACTAAATAAATACAGTGTACTGAGCCCTGCTCTGTTCACCTGCCTGAGGCCAACTAACACAGCTCAGTTTGCCTTCTCATAGTTTCACTTATAGTTCCCCCAAAACAGAGTATCTGCCTCTAGTCTGCCTGTGGTCCCTACACTGCTGAATCCTGGGAAGTGGCAGAAAGTGCTGGCTGGCACAGTTCTCTTGATTTAAACTGACAGTGGACTGTTCTTTCACCCTTTCAGTTTATTCATTTATATTTGCTCCTCATAAATATTTATAGAATCATATCATACTTCACTTCAGTGCTGTGGCTTTTCCCTGCCTGTGACCCACAAGTGCTCCTTGTTTGTGACAAGCTTCAGCCTTTGGCTTTTCCCAGAGAAGATGCTATCTTTGCTTGACACACATTAAAGAAACTTTACAAAGTCTGATCTGACCAGGAAGGGAGTCAAGAGACAATTAGAGGTTGTGAGCTATCCTGTGAAGTTTGGAAACTTTACTCTGTGGATGGTGGGGAAACTGGGCAAGTTGCAACAGTGTGCAGCTCAGTGGTTAAACCTTCTCATCTTTTGTACATCTCCCAGGATGAAAATAGTAGGAAAACAAACTCCTCACAGCCCCTTGGAGGGCTTAGGGGGATTGTCCCCTGAAGGGTTTCTCTGAATGAGCGTTCACTTATTGTTCATCATTATAATTATTCAATAAATGGATCTGAGGTATCTTTGTAATAGGCTCCAGGAAATAACTGAGCTAAGTGCAGATTTACTGGTGACCAGCTTGTGTCTTCAGCACGGCATTTGAGCACTGTACAAGTGTTGCTGCATTTAGTGTGGCAGTGATCTGGGGAAAGAAGGTGACATCCAGGTCTGCCTTTACTTTCTGTTTGTTGGGTTTAACCTGCATCAGGTACAAACAGTGACACAGCAACCTGATATTACCCTTTGATATTCATGCTTTGAAGGAAAATAATTCCTGTATTAAATTCAAAGGTCAACAAAATACAGCACTTTGTTTACCATCTATCAGTCAGATTACTTTTGACTAACATCACCTACTAATGTGATTTCACTTTTTTCCTTGTTGCTGCATAAATTTGTTTTCTCTAAAGACCAGTGCATTTCCCCCCCACATCCTGAACTCTGAATTTTTTAAGGAAATGCCTCTTACCTAGCTTATAGCAATCTCTAAAGCTTAACTCTAAAAGCTTTCTTAAGACCAGATTTCTGTCTGACCTCCAAAGAAATGTATTAATTTGTTGTGGCTTTGCCCAGGCTACATAAAGATGAGAAGGATTAGCTTGTTTTCTAATGCAGAGCAATTAACCCTTCAAGAGGAAGGTAAAAGGTAAATGTAAGACAGAGGCTTCCCTGCTTCATATCAAGCAGCAATCTGCAGTTCCAGGAATGATCTGATAGTGAATGTAGTGGCTGTGTCTTATCAAGTTTGCATAAGCTCTCTTAGGGTGAAAAGCTCAGTCTAACCTTTGACAAAATGATATTCTTACTTGTTAAAAGACAATTTATGTAGCTTTTACTCACCATGATCTTGCAGCTGTTTATGAAGTATTTGTCCAGGACTTCTTCATAAAATAATAAAAATCAAACAGTAATCAGAATAAGCTTTCAGAAAACTAAAGACTCTTTCCTTTTATACCCTGAAGAAATCTTGGACAATTGTGTGACTTGAGGGTTAGATTATTTAACCCTTCTGTTTAATGAAATTACCTAAGTTGCTAATGGACCAGGTGTTGTTATCACCTCTGTAGGATTTTGTCAGAAGCTGTCACGCTAGTAAGAGCTCAAATACTGTTCTACCACAAAACTAAAAAAAAAAATATTTGGAACAATGCTCTGGAAACTTCTTTAGGGGTTTAACAAGCTGAAAGTAAATATACCTTGTAGTTTCTGCAAAGGATTCAATGGATTCCACATTAGAAGAGTGGAAGAGGATTTGTGCTTCTCTCCCATGTACTGACTCTATTCAGTAAACGGTTTTATTATTCTGATTCTCTCCAGTCCATTCTTGACTGGGGTGTTGCCTCTCTCCAAGGTTATGAGATAAATCAGGTTTCCAGGAGTAATGCTCTAGAATCATTTGCTTCCAGAGACACATAGCAGACTCCGAGTCTGCTGTCACAACAGAGTTCTCACAGCTTTACAAAAGGATTGACTGTCTGTTCCTTAATTGGCTTTGAGGTTTTTCCCTGATGAAGCTGCTACTGTCTGCATTTCTGAGAGTGTGAATACCCCTCCTTGCTTACCCATCCCACAGAACTGTAAGAGAATCATCTAATTTAGCTTCTAACCAGCATGTGGGCTGAGGCAATTGAGCAGCCACATGAAAGCTCCCTTCATTGAGATCAGGCTGGGATCAGCACCATAATATGGTGAGATTGCTGTGTTTTTTTTCAGAGCTGCTCCTGTACACAACAAGCACAGGAGTTTAATTCCTGCAGCTCTCAAAACCAAAAGGAAGCATTCATTCCTGTATCTTGGAGGAAGACAATATGTGTCAATTAAGCAGGAATTTCTACACAAGGTTTAGGGAAGGTGTTTGTGCTTGGCTGAGTGAAAGTCATTTATCATTCTTCCTGCCTTGCCTGCCCTATCACCACTTTTTTGGTAAGATCTTCATCTGTGAAAGAATTTCTGTCCACTTCCCCATGCAACTGGTCCCACTGGCTCTGCCCACCAGACTTACCTGATGTCACCTCATCGCCCATAGTGGTGTGAAATCTAACAGCAGAAAGCTACAGGATGGACATATTGACAGAGAGCATCAGTTCAGGTCTTGGTTTGGTGTCTTCAGCTGGATTGGGACCTTTTCACATGCACAGGGAGGAGTTCTGCTTGTGGACATGGCACCTGCTCTCTGGGGAGAAATCTAGCACATGTGCCTGCATACTTTAACTTGAGGATAAGACACTACTTGTTATTTCTGGGATTTGGCTTGGGCCTGAAGGGCATTACACCATCAGATCTTAAATTTTAATAAGCTATGGCCATTAGAAGTGCATCATCTACCAGGAGTGTTCCCTTTTGCCATCACCTGTGAAAGAGGAATGGATTTTGATCTGGTTTCATGTAGGCTTTCCAAAATTCAGCCTGAGCTAGAGGAGCTGCTTGTGAATGTTTTCTGGTTGGGGTTTTTCAGATGCTAAAGCAAACGTGTAGCCTCTCAGTTAATAAAAGGTTTGTCCAATTTTTCTCTAATCTACTTGAGGGTGTGATAAGGTAAAGGAAGAAATTCTTCTCTTCAAGACCTGCTCAGCCCTCCTTCGAGGCAAAAGTCTTTAGTAAGTCCTTAAGTAGCCTTTTTTTTTTTAACAGCATAGCCCTTTGGGGAGGAAATGCTTCTACCAAATTCATAGACCAAGGAAGAAAATAATTGGAAAATTAATTTGAATACCATGATGAGATGGTTGGTTGTAGTCTCCATACTGGTTAAGTCTCTCCAGACGAGTCAGTTTGTAAAAACACTGAACTATATATATGCACTATAAAAGAGGTTTTTAAGTAGTTAAAATAGCTCCTTTAGAGAGACTGTAGTTCTCTGTAATTTAAAAAGATGTCTGGATTGGGCATTACAATTGTATTTGAAGGAAAAAAAAAGAAAAAGAAATTGCAAGTTAATGTTTAATATGCTTCTCAATGTTGCCAGCCGTTTTTTGGGAAACATAAAGGACAAAGCAATTAATAATCCTCTAAAAAGAAGAGAGCAATTCGTGTGAGAACATGAACTGTTTCCTGACAGTATGTATCATCCCTAGATTACAAGTTAGAAGTGTTTCTCAGTTTCTCCTCACCATTTGGAAAGCTGATGTGGAGATCCTCTGGAAAATCAGTCCACCTCCCTGAAATTTCTTTGCTTCAGGTCTTGCATTTGGGAAGAACTTTCTCAACTGAAGGTGTTTAAATGTCATTGCATTGGGGTGTGAAGCAAAAATGCATGATGTATTTACTGCTTTGGTATTATCAGGGTGATGGTTGTGGGATCTGGGGGGGGGGAAATGCAGGAGTCCTTAATTCCAACTTCACAGAAGTAAGTCCTTTGACAATGATGCTGACAGTGTGGGAGAGGAGGCCTTTCCAAAGACTTTGAGTGGCAAAGTTGTATTTTCAACTTAGTATTGTGTTTTTTCTGTGTTCCCAAATACTGTATCACAGCCTCTGTTTGGGTGACAGTGGGTGGTTGGCCTTCTCCAGTGGTCTGTATTGCATCACATGGGATCCAAAAACTCCCAGAATAAGCTGAGAGTGAATAAGAGGGGGAGAAGAAAAGACCATGTGAGCACCTTCAGTCTTTGTTGAAGAGTATTTTTCAGTGAAGAAAAGATTACAATTTTCTACACCTCAGAGTGGGCTTGCACCCTCTTTGGCACCGTGTTAATGTGACTCAGGTAGTTGGTTACCTTGTTTTACCTCTTTGCTGGCTGCGTTGTCAAACAAGTACATAAACCCAGGGATTATGGGATGTGCCTTTCAGCCTGATACAGAGGAAGCACTGCCTAAAATGCTGGTGATGTGAGGGAATAGCAGGGAAACGTGTTATAAACCTGTCTTATGCAGCTGGACCATCAGGTTTACCTCTCCCTCATATGCAGTAGTTTTTTATTTTTCCTCTCTTGGAGATCTGCCAAGATTTGGGCAGTCAAGAGAACTTACCACACTACTTAAAGAAATACAGTCCTGTTTATGTTGGGCTAGAAAGGGTTGCCTCATTCCTCATTTTTTCACATCAAAAGCATTTGGGATTTAGACTGAGGGAGTGAAGTGTGGGTTGCCCAGTTTTTTCGCAGTACAGAAGTTGCAGCAGAGGCCTGATGGTTTTCCTGCTACAACAAGGACCAGTTGTACTGCTCTTTGTCTTCTTACTTGGTATGAACTATTGAAACGTGAGTGTTTGGCCTCTGAGAGGAAAGTCTCAGGGTAACTCTTTCTTGCACCTTCGTACTCCAACAGTGAGAACAAAGACTGTATTCTAGAGTGATTTTGCCATATTTGCTCATATTGTGAAGATATTGCTGTTCTCCTTTGAAAGTGGAAAACTTTCTCACCTTTACAAGGGGAAGCCCTTGAGAAGCCATTCCATGCCTTGCTTTTTGGTACTTAGAGCCTGTGAGTATATGGGTGTAGGAGTTTAACCTTTTCCTATACTTCTTCAGCTGTTCCTATCCAGTTTGCTAAGCTGGATGCCTCTTGCAAATTCCTTTCAACTACATATCAAACTCTGTACTTTGGTGTGCTGGGAAGGATGGTTGTTTCTCAGTGACTGCCTGAAAGATTTGGGTTTGATACTCTGGTCCACTTGTGTATTTTTGGAGGTGTGCATTGCCTCTAGTTTTCTAGTCCTTAAAAATAATCATGAAACAAGACTGGGAATTTGTCGATTTATCCAGCGAAAACAACGATGAATGTTTTAAATCACCCTTGAGCATCCACCCATTAGGAATCAGATGATAAAAGCATCAGGGGTCATGTGGGTCTGATACTGCTTTTATGGGAGCTCTGTGCCAAAAATTAGAAGGAGCTTCTTCCTTCCTATTCTGATCTGATAAAACAGACATTTCCTGGGGTCATATATGGGGCTTTTCAAGAAAATGCCTGGTGTTGGCTTATACAGTGAAAGATAAGGCAAGAGAGGTGCACATTTATCATCCTGCCCTTTGGCAGCAGCCACACCACAGAAGTTCTGGCAGATCCTTTAACACTGTCTGTGCTACTGGACAGTCATTTGCTGCATCCTCTTGCTTGGTGCTGCCATGTCTGAAGATGTCCCATAACTGTTTCCTGCTTCTGCTCCCTCCAGGCTCTTTCAAGTTAACTTTGTCTTGAGCCAGTGGTCAACTGTGTGTCTTTGAGCTCAGTAGGACTCTCTACTCAGCACTGACCCTTTAGCACCAGGAGCTGTTACAGCTCTTTTCTTCCATCATCTTGTCAAGAACAAGGCAGATGAAACCAGTTCTTAACAACAGCAGCAGTTCACCCTCCTGACCTTATGGGACAGTCCTGGAAGATAAATTTAAGCCACTGGTCACTTACACGTGGACTTACAGTTTTCATAACACAGTGTTAAGCAAAACAAAAGTGCCTGTGTACATAGGCTGAATTTTTGTAAGTAAGTTCATCTTCAGCTTTACTTTCAGATGCTTCCCTCATTCAGAGGTGTTTACTGGAGAGAGCATTTCTGCAAGGGCTTGTAGGATTACTGGTCATAACGAGGAGTGTCCCTTTCAGTATTTCCTGTCAGTGAGGAAAAACTTCTTCTATAGTCTGGTGAAATCTTCTACCACTGTTTCTGGTTTCACTGCCCAGTAATCAAACTTGTTTAGGAGCTCACTAACCATAAGAGACAAGATTTTCCAAATATTCTACTACCTGAAAAACAGGACTTCCCATGTCTGGGTCTAACTCCTGCTTTCTTGGTAGTGACTGCTATATTGGAGGAGGCTTTGTGCTCCTTAAGGCTTGCAGTGGAAACGTTTGAATGGTGTACAGAATGACCTCCAGAAGTCATGTCTAACCTAAATTAGTCTGTTCTTTTTTTCAGCACATTCACAGTCAGTTTAATGAGTTCTTGTGGTAAAAAGAGCTCGTTCCTGTTTTGCTCACTTGGGTGTAATAACACCTATTGTTGAGGAGTGGGATTCTTCATCTAAATGTCTGGACATCTTAGTGAGGGGGGGAAATGGCATCCGTGGGATGCAACTTAACCTCTGTTAAAGGCTGGTGAGTTGTGCCTCAGAAATTACTGTTTCCCCCAGCCGACTGTCAAGAGACATGGTGAATGTGCCAGGTCAGCATATATGACAGAACAACCCCTAAATTTGGGCAGATAAATCCCATTTTTAGTGGTTCATTGTGTGTGTTAGGACCACTACATGGTTAATAAGAACAAAAATGCTTTGTTCAAAGAATGTTTGTACGTGGTGTTGAGCAGCAACAATCTATGGGCTCTGGCTGAGGAACAATGGTTTTGTGAAGGTCAGGCCAGTCCAACACTCCAGATCAGAGAAGCGGCAACACTGGTGGGGTTGAGACTTAACTGCACTGTTGGAGGTCCAAAGATGGGACATGGTAGAGATCTTCAAAGGCTAATAACTATATATCAACAGAATGGAAGGTTCTTGTGGGTATTTTCTGCATGAAACATCTAAATGTGCTGGACAGAAGCCCGGCTCCACACCCCAGTGCTTTGGCTGGCCACCAAGCAGTCCTTTGGGCAACTGAAATTGGTCAACCACAGAAACTAAAGGGAAGTGTGAGTGGATGAGTGTGTGTTGGTGCTTGCAAGCAGTTTTAGTAAATAGGAATTAAGTTGGGATTTTGCTTTGTAATTACCTTACTTAAATAAAAGACAAGTATTAACATTAAGAACTGATGGCATTTTTACTTTATTTAAAAGGTAACTGTGTAACACTTGCTACTATAAAACAGTAGGAATGTCACTTGAGCTGTGATGTAGGAGGACAGCCCAGGGGGATGAGTTTAAATATTTCTTTACTAAATTTTGGTGATTTATTACATCAGATGTTTAACATCGTAATGTCTAAGCTAAACTCACTGTCTTTTAGGCAAGATTTAAGTCTGAGCTGTCTCAGTAGCTGTATCTGTTCAGCAGTTTTTCCAAAATATGCCTATTAAAGCTAGACAAGATGGCACCTAACTGAAGATTCTTGAGATTCTTGGAGACAAATAACTTGCAGATAAATCAAGCAGGATCAGAAGGGATCCTTTGAAGAATCTTTTTCTTTTTTTCCTTCTGAATTTGTCTACAAGCTCAGCATCTTGCATACTATGTCTTTGGAGTTGTCTCTCTTGAAGTATCATTTCTGAATCTAAAATAATACCTCAACCTTACTGTCTTTCCCATCAGAACGTGGTGCTGGGTGGTGTTCTTTGCTGCTACTGTGTCTGGGAAAGAAGTAGCAGCAGGAATTTGGAGACTGCCTGGAGTCCTGTAGCTGGCTTTCCACATCTTTTCTGCCACGGGCATGCTTCTTTTCCAGGTTATCAATTAGAGTTTGTAAACTTGCTTGAGGAGTTGTGGTGCCTGATTACTATCTGGAAGAAAGTTATTTCCCCCCCTGGCTTTAATGGATTAGCTGTTACCTTCTTGCTCTGATACAGCTTGAACATCTTGCTCTTGGGACATGAGCTGACAGTGGCTGTTACCTCATGTGATGGCTGTTGTCGTGGAAAGACATCGGAGCTGAAGGCTCATGGTTTCAGGCAGTGTGAGTGCACTTTCCCCTTTTTTGATGAGTTAGAACTTACTTTGCCCTGAGGTGGAGTTAGTCTGTGTGAGCTCACTTCTGCCTCATATCTGCTCCCCAAATAGCTCACTGCAGCGAGTTTTTTGCTGCAGGAATTCTTAAGTGTGATGCTGTTGTGTGGGAACACTTCATGTATCTGCCTGGAGGGTTCCTGTGTGGTTTCAGTCTCCCTCTTGAGTGAGTTTGCTCCCGTGGTGGATTTGGTCATGTTTGTTTAGCCCGACTCCTCCTTGTGTCATCAAGGTGGCTGAACACCTCTGGGACCTTTCTGTTTAACCATTTTCTAGATAAATACTGTGGTGTGTATCTTAGTCTTACTTCTGGTCCTGTTTTGTTGTTGTTGTTGTTGTTTTCCCCCCCCCATGGTTTCTTCAGTTTCAATGCAGTTTGGGGGTGGTGGTTGTTAAGCAGATTGTTATTCTTGTTCATTGGTGATATGGCAGAGGCATCTCTGAATTCAGGAGGCAGCTTTGAGAGCTGTCATCTGCTGATGTTTGGAGGGTGGATTTGCTTCTCATGGTCAGAGAGAGCAGTTGGGCTGTGTAGAGGTAGCAAGAAATATGGATTGTTACCTATGTTTTTGTTTGCCCCTGCTTTTTTGGATGCTGATTCCATTGACTGTGAAGCCCCTTTATTCCTTAATCTGTTGTGGAGAGGAGCCCCTTGGCACATAATTTAAAGCAGACACTTAAGATACCACTGTGTAATCATGGTCTGTTAAGCAATTGCAATTGCTACTTCTGTGTTACTTGGACTGAGGACCAATTCCATGGATATAGAAAAATAGATTGATTATGTCCTAGTTTTGTGCCAGGTTAAGACCTGGACAAGAACCATCAATTCTTCATTGTGTTTTCCCTAGGAAGACTATTTAGAGGTGTAGGCAGGACAGGAAGAATATTATGCTTGAACATATCACCAAGAGATCAGGAATTTGAGGTGCACTAAAGCCTGAGTTCTTCATGCTTCAGAGAACCAGTGTTGACAGGGAAGTTTTTCTTTTCAGAAGAGCACCACAACCTTGTAACTTCTGATTCAGAAATTAAGGAGAGTTAATTCATTAAGAAATGAAATTACTTGGTTGATTTCTTGAGCAGCAAAACAAGCCAGCTAATCCTTTTAACTTTCAGTCGTATTTAAAATAATCAGGCAATTCCTTTTAATTTGTAAAAATCAAGACTCTGAGAGCTGGAGGGGACATTGTTTCAGTCTCATTTTTTGCTGTAGGGAACATTGACTGGAGTGTAGCACAGTCTTCAGGTGTTAAACTAAAGCCTCTCTCTATGGAGATATCGGAGACTTTCATCTCGAATGTTCCTGTAATAAAAGAAATATAGATCTGGTTTTGCTAAGCTTTTTTCTAGCTTTTTAACCATTTTGAAAGTAAAAGGCTTAAGGCTTTTGTTTGGCCTGTGTGGTTTATGTTCTGTTTTGAATACCAGGTACCTGCTTATGCTGCCTTTTCTTTTCCTAGTGAAAGGGGAAACCCTTCTGCTGGTGTCTGGCAAAGACAAAGAAAAGATTTGTTTAGTTGTTCTTTGTGTTTTTTTGCAGGTAAAGAAAGCCTTTTTTGCCTTGGTGGCAAATGGTGTGAGAGCAGCTCCACTGTGGGAGAGTAAAAAACAGAGTTTTGTAGGTAAGTAGTTCTGACATTATTCAGAATTACTTGAATTTCCAAGGTGCTTTATTGTTGCTGAAGGTGTTCTGGGGCTGGCCATCATCCAACAGCCTGGAGAGGCAATGGCAAAGAGGGTTTCTTTTTCCTCCTGAGGAGTGAAATATTGCCATCTTTCATAGTGTTGCTGTGCTTTGGGAATCATGATGGTTCTTTTAGGTCCCAACCTTCTGAAATTTCATCTCTAATAAGTGTACTTAAAAATAAAGGTAATGGTCACAAAAAGGAAATTTGAAAATTATAACTATAAAGAAAATAATTTCATGTTGCAGTATCCTGATATGGGTGCAGTACAAGCCTATTCCTGTATGTGCTCAATAAGCTGCACTGAGGAATCTTTAAATACCAGAACTAATATTGAATGTTACAGGTATGTCCCATACTGGGAGAAAAGCATTAGATCCATGTATTGCTTTTCTTAAAAATCGTGTCATTAATTGCCACAACAATAGCCTGCCAGAACTAGATCTCTGTTGCAGTTAGAAAATGGGGTCACAGTGGCAATTACAAACAGTATTATATGTACTTCTTGTGACCTGGAATGTAGGGTGAGGATTCTTGGAAGTGAATGGTAGATGCTTAATAAAGCATTTGTTAAAATATTTTAAATCCAAGTGAGGAGGGGCAGTGGTTTCCTGCAATACACCATAGGAGTGCTATGTCTACCATATTTAATTTCATTTCATATTCTATCTGTAACTAAGCTCTAGTGATTTAAAGCTGACCTTCAGATTAGTTTTTCCCTTCCCCATTTCTTAGTTTCTTCAGTTTAGATGTAAGAGTAGTAAACAGTGGAGCATCTTCTCAAATCTAGAACTTGAAAGCTCAAAAAAGATTAATATTTTAAAGTAACTAAACTAATCATCAGTATTATATTACCTAGTTTGGTGTTGATGCTTGAAATACATATACTATGGGTGTACTGTATTTTTTTTTAAAGTCACATTTCAATACAGACATTGAGGATTACCATGGAAATGACTGAACTTCTTTAATAGGTAATATTCAATAAAAATGGATTATACTGTTCCTTCATTTGAGTCTAAGACTCTGCCTGATTTGGCAAGTACATAATGAGAGTGTGTCTTCAAAAAGAAAATGAAAGGCAAGGATAGTTCTGCAGCCTTTAAAGATGTTCTAACCTCCCTCTTTTCTTTTTACTCTTTTGGAGATGGATGTTGTCTGAATTCAAGGGGTTTTTTTGAGTCAGATTGGAAGTGAGGAGAAGCACATGGGTTATAATTTTGAATATTAATTCAGGCATGTGTTTTGATTCTGAAATAATGTGACAGTGTGAAAGTGGACAGACATAGTTTTGGAATTCTACTGTTAAGTATTCCGATACAAATAGAATGTTACATGGATTTAATGTTTATTAAATTATATGTTGTGAATATAAATAGAGAAAATAGCTGAAAGTTCTGTATGTTAAATATCTATCTAAATACCTTTTTTTTATGTATTACTTGTTACAGGAATGTTAACAATTACAGATTTCATTAACATACTACATAGATACTATAAGTCTCCAATGGTAAGTATGATGTTAAGCTATAATTTGGTCATTTGCCATACAGTACAGAGACTGAAATATCAAACTGAAAGATTTATGACGACTGTCATTATTATTTAAGTCTTTGAAAGTTTAGATGTAGTGGGGGAATGCTCACTGTGGTTTTGGGGTTTTTTTGAGAGAAAAGATGTCTGTGTGTGCAAGGTTACAGAATGATGTGTGGATACCTGAGTTCAGCTGCCAGCTTTAGCCAGGAGCATCCTGAGCTTGGGCAGGTAACATAACCTGTCTGCTTCAGTTACACTTGCATAAATATGAGGAATTCCCTTACTGAGTGCCACCTCTTATGATGTTTTATGTGGTGTTTGCCTTAATGAGCCTTCCCTTTGAATGTGAGGCTCCTCTTAGTGTTGCAACTAATGAATTGGGATTCATTAGGGATGAATTGGGATGAAGGACCTGGCTTAGCACACTTACTAGAAACTAGATGTGATATAAGAAGTGTGAGGGACAATACCTGATTAGTAATCACTGTATTTATTTGTGTTCAGGTTGTTTCAAAGCACATACTTCAAAAGTAACCAGAGCTCTTGAAAAATGGCAAATATCAACCAAATCCACTTGGGGAGGATATCTTGACATTACATGTAAAAGTTCATTATATTTAAAAATCAAGTGTATGGCTATGTGTGGTTCACATGTTGATAAAATCATCTTTGTCTCACAACTATGATGGAGCTATTCCAAAAGGAGTGTGTGGAGTTAAGCAGGATGCTGCTCGCAGAGGCTTGGATGCTTTAAAAAATTACTGTTCCTGGAGTGATGGTGTGGAATAAACAAGTTAAACTAGTTAAAATATATGCAAATATTTTAGTTATGTGGCTGAATTGCACAATCAGTTGGAGATCTGTTGGCTTCAATTAACTGTAATTTAAAATTCCCATTGGCAGTCAGTTGATGAAATTCTCTAGCTTGCATGTTCATACAAACATTTACATCCCTTTCTTGTTCCTGTCAAATCACAATTCCCCCCCTACCAATTAGAACATATGTACGATGTTTTACTAGCTAAAAAAATCAAGAACAGTTGGATGAAGCAGACATCTGATACATTTGCCTTCTCAAAGCTCATGTTAATTTTTAAAATTTATAGTGAAATTCTTGTCAGATGCCAATAGTATGTTGCACTGTCCTTTTTTCTTGTTAAAGAATTCTTTTTTTCTCCCTGGGGATTTACAAAGGGTGGAGGGAGAAGCAAATAAAAAGTGGTAACTGGTAACTTCTTAAAAATGGTTTCTATATTGCAGTGACACTCAACCTCAACACTACTGATTTTTCCATGTAACTTTACCTAAGGTCTGACTGTTGTCACTCATTTATATTGTTTAACATTCTATTCCATGTGTTCTGCTTAAAATGGCAGCAGGAAGGAGGAATAGCTGAGAAGAGACAATATTTGACTTAAGTGATTGATGCAGCCTTCTGTAAGAAAAATAAGTAAATTAATGTTCCATCAGAGAATGCTCTAGTCTTAATAGGTGAAATTATGCTGAAAATGTAATTATTTAAATATTTTAATCATTGTTGCTAAATGCATCACAACACATACAGTGTGAAGCACATTGTTATTCATGTAATAGGTAATACCCTCAATTGATTGATGAGGAACATCCAGGTAGTTCCTCCATAAAGAAGTGCTCTTGCTTGTTAGTAATTAAGTAAAATTAATCTGTTAGCATTAAGCAGTCAAGTGATCAGGGTAAGCTTTTTGCTGATGTGGGTGTGTGAGAAATCACCAGAGGGTTTACTCTGGATAACTGTTTTAAGGTGAGATAAATTACTGAGGGGATGCCTTTGAGTCCAAAAGAGACCTGGACTACAAACCTTGGCTGGCATAAGGTCTTTCTGTCCCCCAGAATGGATAGGTCCTGGATGGTGCTGTGCACTGAGCAGGGTTGCACCCTTTCTTCTTGTTATTGCCAGGAAATGTTGTTTTGGACTGTTCTTACTCTGTTCTATTATAAGCAATGAAATAAAAGAAAATTGTTCGGATGTTTATAATGTTAATGTGGATTTAAAATTCAAGCTAAACTTCCATCTCCTCATTGTAGGTTCAGATTTATGAATTGGAGGAGCACAAGATAGAAACCTGGAGGGGTGAGAATATTTACTACTTGATAATTTACTTGATAATTTACTATTTCCACTATTTCAGCATAGTGAATTTTCAGTTAATCATAGACTTAGCTTGTCTCTCTCCACATACTTTTTAGTGAAAGCAGAAATAGTAAATGCTTCTGTTTTGGCTCCTGCTGCTTACTTTTCTATCTGAAATAGCACATGAATTGGTGATCTGGGCTGTATAATACTTTGTCCCTTGTTCTTGGTTAGCACCAACTTGCTCTTTAAGAAAGAAAAACAACCTGGAGTAAGGCAGCATGTGTGGGATATTGGAATGGGAATGTACCTGAGACAGGATAGGTGGAGTGAACTGATGGGTGAGCAGGAAGCTCTGCCCGAGGGAGCTGCAACTAGAAATTCATGCAATGTATGGGTGTGAACACAAGTGCTGAATGCAGGGAGGCAGCTTTATGTTAAAAAATAGACTGTCTGACATGAAATAATTCATGGAGGTTCCCTGTGCAGCAGAGCCTCACAGAACCGACCGAGGAAAGGATTATTTGCTGCAATTGCAGTGACCCCTGGTGGTGTTCAGCTTAGTGCTGCTTTTAAAATTTGTCTTTTTAATGTCAGTATAGGGGAATGTGCATAAGTGGTAGAATAACTAAGATAACTGTGCATATTGCTGTTTGTCCTCCACTTAATTCTGTACGAATGAGTTCATAAAATGCTTTCATAAAATGGAATGGTTTTGTGTGAAGTGGTAACAGTCTATTAATTTTCTGTCCCCAGAGCTTTATTTACAAGAGACATTTAAACCTTTAGTGAACATTTCCCCAGATGCAAGGTAGGATTTCACTGTTCAGTCTGCTTCACTTGAATACATTAACTCCATCTCAGCACTGAATTTAAGCTTCTTTACATAATAAGAAACAATTTAGATTGTAAACTAGAATACAATAATGAAGGACTGTCTTTTAATATAATCAAGAAGGTGTGAGAATTTTTTTTTATTGTCAGTGAGGACTTTTTTGATTATCCAAAGAAGAGAATTTTTAATTGAACTTTTGCCTTTTTTCGGCATAACTGTTCTGGTAAATGAACTAGACATGGGTCAAAATTAATTGCCCCAAAACATGCAAAAAAGGCAATATGATGACACTTAAGCTACCCTGTAAGTCCTATTTATTTCAGAAAAATCAAAAATTGTAGAGAGCCTTTCAGCTGTCTTGTTCTCAGCAATCACAGGAATTGAAGACTTAAAAGTACTTTTCAAGGCAAGTAACTTTCCTTAACTAAAGGAAAGACAATATCTTTGTGGTTTGTTCTGCTCTACTGCAAGGTTGTGTTTCTTAAAATATAAATGACTTTCCTTTTCTTCTTGATGAAAGTTGAAATAAATACTTTTTAAACTATCATTATGCCTTATTTACTAAATGTAACTTGAGAGAGAGCTTTGGTTGATCACTTATGTCTTGAGTGCTACTTAATCCCTGAAGTGGAGGGTGAAGTTCTGGTTCTTGCTTTCAGTTTGTAGACTAGTCTACTAATTATCTCAGAGGTAATGATGTGCTGTATCTTCAGCAGAATTACCATTAAGTCACAAATAAGTCATTCAGTTAATTAGCAGAGGACGTAGTTTGAAAGGCAACTGGTTGCAAAGAATATTGTTAAGACAGCAAAATAGTACAATTGTTTTCAGTCCAAGGTGCAGCAAGAGAAGTCTTGCAATGAAGAAGATGCAGTAAGACATTTATAAAAGATTGAGGTGCATTAATTACAAGACCTCTCTGTTTTTCACTGTTTGTCTCAAAAGTACCCATTCTGAGTGCTGGGATACTGTGGGCACAGCACTTGCTGCAAAAACAGTTTGCACGTGTGAAGAAGTCTTTCCACTATACTTTATACCACAAAAAATCAATTTCCATCACATGCAAATAATTACTCATCACATGGGCTTCATGGGGGTTTGTAAACATATGTTTATAATCTATAATATTTATACATTTGTAAATATATATTTCCATTACATTTACATTTTTATATATTTACATATATGTTTATATTTATATTAAATATATATATTTATAAATATATAAAAATGTATATATATATATATATATATCTCACTTGGCATTGCTCATTGTCAGCTAGAAATCATTAAAAAATAAAATGTTTTTCTCCTCAGCCTTTTTGATGCTGTATATTCGTTGATCAAAAACAAAATCCACAGATTGCCAGTTATAGATCCAGTCAGTGGAAATGCACTTTATATACTTACCCATAAAAGAATCCTCAAGTTCCTCCAGCTTTTTGTAAGTATTTCAAGCTATGCTGTACTTAATTGATTCTCCCCCAGCAGACATCTAATATAATTAAGTCCTGGTGCAGAAACTTCTTGATAAACTTCTATATTCATTGTGTCCATGCATATCTTTTCTTGATAACAGAGAAATTAGAGAAATTAAAGATTGATGCAGGACCTGTACTTTATCTTTACTTTGTTTTAACCCTTTAATGAAACCTGAACACCAAGGACTTGTCTATTGGAGTAACTTGCTGTCCCTTCTGGAACATCTTCTCAGCTTCAGAACCTATAATGTTACATGAAAAGAAGATTTAACTGTCTCGCAGAGATGAGATTGTCATTACTCCCTGTAGTAGTGTTAGTCACAGGAATGAACAAGAGGCCAAACACAGCGAGGAGAGTTCAGAATAAACATTCAGCTTAATCTTGTGCTGCCTCCTCTCTCCAATTTTAGTGGGAATGCCACAGCTTAGGATCTACAGCTTTTAGCCATGGGTTATTACCAGAAAAAATAAGCAAAAAACTTAGTTACATACTCAATTTAGAGCTGCTTTGAACAGAAACTCTGAGGTCAGAGCTTGTTTGAGCTTTACATTAATCTGGTAGCAGGTTCCTGCAGTGATCTTTAACCACTTGGAGTCTGCAGATGGATGAGTGAACACAGACAACTACACTGTAAACACATTCCTTCTGACTTTCCTAGATGTCAGAGATGCCAAAGCCTGCCTTTATGAAGAAGAATCTGGATGAACTTGGGATAGGAACTTATCACAACATTGCCTTCATACATCCAGACACTCCTATCATTAAAGCCTTGAATATATTTGTAGACAGAAGGATATCGGCATTACCTGTTGTGGATGAGTCAGGTGCGTGCTGGGTCTCCTGTGCACAAGGGTGGTAAAATAAATCATACTGAACCCTGGGCTGGTGTTGGGGTGGGGGGAGAAGACAAGAAAGAGTAAAAAAAAAAGTAATCAAAAATGCATGGGGGAAGAGTGGGAATATAAAGAAATACTTATGCAAGACGTAGGTTGATAGTCTTGGAAGAACCTCATCATTTAGTAGATTGTTTGTTGGGTTTTTTTTTCCTGTCTTTTTCTGTGTAATTATAAAGTAACAAATGAAAGCAGAAAGGAAGAAAACTGATTTTGCATTTTAAGCACTTTGTTAACTTTTGGTTTTCTTTTTTTCTTTAGGAAAAGTTGTAGATATTTATTCCAAATTTGATGTAATAGTAAGTATATCTCTTAAATTCTATTAAACATTTTATATGCAGTAAGCAATTGCAAGTGAATTTGTTAATACGACAGTTTTGGTTATTTTTTTCCTTAGGCTGTAATTAACAAACTGAAGGAAACAGATTCAGTTCACTCTGCACAGCATTTTTTTAATTCCTACTTTTTATTTAAGTTATTCTTAGTAATACTATTCACAGACAAGCATCGACTGTTCTGGATGTTACCCAAAATTAGATCTGGCTGTACTCTTACAAAAAGAGGGCGTAATCCAGAGAGGGGAATCAAAGCTGGGGAAAGGGCTGGAAGGAGTGTCCTGCAAGGAATGGCTGAGGACTCCGGGTTTGTCTAGTGGGGATAAAAGGAGCTGAGGGGCAACGACCTCATTGCTCTTGTGGCTTCCTGAGGAAGGAGGGTGGAGAGTGAGGTGCTCATCTCTTTTCCCTGATATCCGGTGACAGGACATGTGGGAATGGTTCAGAGCTGCACCAGGGGAGGTTCAGGTTGGCCATTAGGAAGCATTTCTTTACCAAGAGGGTGGTCGAACACTGGGAGAGGTTTGCTAGGAGGTGGTCGATGCCCCAGTCCTGTCAATGTTTAAGAGGCCTTGGGACTTAATAATATGCTTCAGCTTTTGATGCTCCCTGAAGTGTCAGGCCATTGGACCAGAGGGTCGTTGTAGGTCCCTTACAACTGTTCTGTTCTTTTTGTGTTTGTTTCTATTTCTGAGCAAGGATTTTCTTTTTCCAGCTGCTGCCGTTCCACAGTCTGTTTTCAAAGAGAATGCAGATTTCTCTGTGCAGTTTGAGCACTTTGCACAGCTTGACTTTCTCAGTGAGCTAAAAGCTACTTGGCCCACTCCTTTGTGGGTCTCTGACTCCAGAACATTGCATCTGTATTCCTTCTGGTTTAGATCTAATCCAGGACTCTGTTTCTGGCTTTCCCTCAGTACTGCAGCAGCATAGTCAGATTCATGCCATGGTTTGCCAACCTTGGAGAGCAAGAGCTTTTCTATTCTCATGGCTTTTTGAAACTTGAAAAATATGTTTATTTCTTTTTTACCCCTGTCCCCTCCCATCTGTATGCACCTGCCTTGTAATTGCAGCATCTGACAGCTACGTTATTTTTTAGGGATTTCAGTGCCCAGGTTGCTTATTCCACCAACCAGCTGAGCTAATGAAGAATCCAGATACCTGAAACGTTGCCTAGAATGCCTTCAGTAATATGGACAATAGTCCCAAATGGAAATGCTTTAGGCTTATAAATATCTCTGGCTGCAAACGGTGCACTTAATACTGAAAACTTTGTGATGTCACTGCTCTTACCTGTCATTTCTTGGCATTTGTCTTTGTTCTTTGGGATTCTCTGCTGTGTAAGATCCTGTTCTGCCATAAAAGCTGGTCAGGAAATAGGCAGTAGCTGTAGAGAGGACAATCTGACATATCAAAGACAATGAAATTTCACAGTTGGTGGGTTCAGCATTTCAGTTTATTTTGTAACTGTGTTAGACTTTGAGGCAGGACATGTTTCCTTTATTTCCCATTCTTTTTCAGAAAGACACCAAAAGTAAGAGGGTTCCTTATGTTTTTCACTTCTTTTCTCATTTTAAGTGATGAGGCAACAAAAATCAATAGGATTTTTAGATATGTTGGATCATTTCTTTGGAAGAAATGTGTTTAGGGATCAGGAAAAAAAACCCACGCTACAAAACAGCTTTATATTACACTACTTATTGTATGTAGGGTAACTTCAGTTTGCAGAGGCTTTTTAAGTTTTCCCAATGTCCTTCATTAGGACTTAGTTAAATGAGTTAACCGAAACTGCTTTTATCTTCATGGGCATCTCAAACCTGTCTTGTCACGCTCAGTGTAATTCAATCAAGAAATTTGACCAATCACAGTATATTCTAGCCAAAAATTAATTCAATTTTATTGCTTGGTCCAGTGTTTTCATTTTAAAGGTCTCTCTTTGTTCTTCCTCCAGTGCCTCAGTAGCAAAATCAGTAGGCCAGGGTGTGCCAACGGTAGCAAAATACCACTATGGTCTCACCTACACAGAAAGCTTTTGCAGGTCTGGACAGAGTTCTCTCACTGCAGGCATGGTCCTGTTCTTAAAATGAGAGTTGAGAATGTCAGCTTTCAGGTTCTTTTAACCTCTTACTTTTAGTGGTGGTGATGGGTTTTCATTTATATTATTCTTATAGTACTTATTCAAATACACCCAGGCACACAAATTGTCATCGAGTGACAGTGCCAGCTGAGTCCAGGAGAGGGAGTTTGAGCCCGTAAATTAGAAAGGTGAAGAATTAATTTGCTCTCTTAGATCTCAGTCACTAAGATCTATGCCATGGGTGGTGTTCAGAGCAGTTGGTATCTTCCCCTGTCCTGTGAAGAATAAGCAACAAAAACCCCCTGTATATTCTGTGTATTCTAAAATCTAAAAAACTTCACCTTTACATTTTCTACTCGTGGCAAAAGCAGGGTGAGTGACACCAAGCCAAAGACCAGATAGCACAGTAAGGAGGTTTTCATTGGCCTAATGGCTATCACCAAACAGTTTTATCAATTAATCCAGTCTGTCATACATTGTTTACCATAATTGCATGCTTGACAGTTCCCAGAAACTGAAGCCAAAAAGCATCTGCTTTGTGTAATATATGACTTGGAAGAGACTCAATTTACTTTAGAAATGTGTATCTACTTGACGCCAAAATATTTACTTTACTGAGTACTTTATTACTAAGTGCTGAGGTGCCTGATGGGCCTTGGGTTTGTTTTTTTTCCAGAATCTTGCTGCTGAAAAAACGTATAATAACCTAGATATCACGGTGACACAAGCCCTACAGCACCGCTCTCAGTATTTTGAAGGTGTTGTAAAGTGTAGTATGCTGGAAACACTGGAGACCATTGTGGATAGAATAGTGAAGGCTGAGGTGAGTCCCTTCACTAGAAGCTAAAAGCTGTATTACTAAACTAATAAATAGTAAAAATTTATCCTTTCTAAATTGTTATGATTACCGGTGAAAGTTGATTGTTTTTTTTAATAACTGCATGTGCTAGATGTCAGTTTGCTTTACAGACTTAGATGCCTATGGGGATGTGCAAAGTATTTTACAGTGTATCTGTAACAATATTCAGCTATTTGCATTTCTTTTTTTTTACATTACCTGAACTGAATGCAAAGCGTTTTTGAAGGAAACAAGTTTCTTCCAACCCTGCCATAAGTTTTGCAGACAAATAATGTGTTAAACTCCAGTTTATAGCTTGGCTCTGGGAATTTGTTGGGTACAATTAGTTGATGCATATGGAATTCTGCACTTCTCTCATGGAAATGCTATGAAACAGGTCCAGAATATAAATGCTTGTAAGAAGTCTTCGGTAACTGCTCTTGTAAACTATTTATCTGTGCTGTCCACTCTTTTGGTGCTGTTTATCTTTCTTGTTACTACTGGAAACTTTCTTATTCGTGGAGGTGAATGAGTATATGGGTCTTCCTCCCCTGTATTACAAGTTTCAGTTGTCTCTGAGATGTCATCAGCAATATTTACATACTTTAAGTTCTTCAATTACAAGATTTGTTTATTTTTCCATCTTCAGGGCTGTAACCAGACATGTAATTGATATGAGGAAAACTTCCACTTTGTTACAGCCACTTAGAACCTCCATTAGGCCATTTTTACTTGTAGCTTTCTGCATTTGCTTGAGCTTCCTCCTGAAAGGGAATAATTTTAGCTTTGGTGATATACAGATTTCAATTTTGGATTATTTTATTACTATCTTAAGAAGCTTTAGATGTTTGGGTTTGAAGAACAACTCCTATCCTCTGGTTCAGTCTAAACACAGTGAGATTACATGTAAAAATGAGTCAGTCAAAACTACAAGCTAATTTTAGCTGCCAGACAAGTGCTTGGTCTTACTGGAAATTAAAGAAATTAAACAATTACATTGTCCATTTTTCTTGAATTCATTACACCAAGACAGGAATAAAATTATTAAATACATGCATATACAAAAATTAATAACCGCATCTACAATATCACCAACTTCGTTTATCAAAAAAGAAAACACAATAATATTTTCTCTCAGCTTAATAGTGAAGAGAGATAATTCACTTGGGTAACAGGAAACATGTAGTAGGCTCTCAACTTCAGACTTTTTTTAGGATCTCTTACTTAGGAGCTGGTTCAGCTGTGATGTTTAGGTTGTACAACCCCGTGCCCAGTTGCAGCAGGCTCTGGTGCCAGGACTGGAATTAGGGCACTCTCCTGTTTCTGCAGTGGCCTTTCACTGCTGTGGCCTGTTCTCAGGATAAGCCTCAGGATACAGGAGTATCCACCTACTTTCCCTACAGTTGGGAGAGAAGTTTTGTCACAATCTGTTGAAAATAAATTCCTTTAAAACCAATCTGGCTCTCAGTTTCAATTGTGTAGCCCTATGAGAAAAGTCAGGTTTAAACCAACTCAGACATGTCAAAATACAACAAATTTTAGTGCTGTGCCTCTGTCTACTGAGAAAGACAGAAACTATTGTTCAGAAGGAAGCCTCATTTTATTACTGTATCTTATTTTTTGAGATCACAGGCTGAGTTGGGCAAAGCCTGTAAGCTGGGGAAAAGTGCTTGATGAGAGTGCCACTTTTTGGGAGCAGAAGTGTTTTCAAGACCTAGATCTTGACTTACCTGTCAGTTTATCTGATTTTGTTTCCATGTGATACAGCTGTGTGCTTTTTAAACATGCACTGCTTTCATTTATGTAGGGCAAGTATGTTTGTATTGCCATGAAGGAAGGAATTGGTATTGCTAACATTTTGAACCATTTGGGGTTGGTTTTTTTTCTACTTGTCTTCGTACTGCTTTACTTTAGGGTGGGTTTTTTTTTTTTTTTTTTTTTCTTTGCTTTGGCTATTACTTTAAGTCAGGTACATGTATCTCAAGCTCTCTTCCCTGCTGGCAGGTTCATCGTCTGGTGGTAGTGAATGAAGCCGATAGCATTGTGGGTATCATCTCCCTTTCTGACATCCTACAGGCTTTGGTACTCACACCTGCAGGTATGGATCTATCTGCCCTCTCACCTTTGCCACAAGGCTTTCGTAGTGTGTACACCCTGCTGGCTTTAATTTATTTGATGAAGACATTGATCTTCAAATTCTGTAACTGCTGTGTCATAGTTCTTAAATACATTAATGATTTCTCTTCAGGAAAAAGCTGACAAAGTATTAACTGTCAGTCTCCTGCTCACTGAGGAGGGCATGCAGAAGCTTTATGAATGTCCCTGTTGTTCATGTATCGTCTTTTTAGAGGAAAAAAAAAAGGTCTTGATTAATGTTTTAGTAGGATGAAGTTGAAATATATTAGGAAGAAATTCTTTACTGTGAGTGTGGTGAGGCCCTGGCACAGGTTTCCCACAGAAGCTGTGGATGCTCCATCCATGGAAGTGTTCGAGGCCAGGTTGGATGGGGCTCTGAGCAGCAGGAAGGTGTCTCTGCCCATGGCAGGGGGTTGGAACTGGATGATATTTAAGGCCCTTTCCAACCCAGACCGTTCTGTGATTCCATGATTCCATGATAGAGACAATATCTTCAACAGGGTGCCTTCCCCACCTTCCTGAGCTTCTGTACTCTGGCCAAGTGCTCCTTGTGTGGATGCAGCCATGTTTTCCATGAAGTCTGCAAAAACACCCCCTCAGAGCCCTTCAGTTGTCCAACTGTGCTGGGTGGTTTGGTTGGCTCATCTTGGGGCAGAGATACAGGTTTATTTCTGCTACTTTTATCTTGGTTTGGGGGGGGGGCTCATTTAGTTGGTTTTTGTTTGGGTTTGGTTTTAAGTTTTGCCCGACTTCCTAACCTGCTTTATGTTCTTAATTGTAACTTTACTTTGGCCACATAATTACTTCAGTGTCACAAGAACTAAAGCAAAGCCATCTTTTGGCTTTGTGAGGAAGACAAAAAATGTCTTGAGGATTACCATTTTGGTTCAAAAAAAAAAATCAGACTAAATAAATGGAGCTGTATGTGTCCTTCAAATAATAAAGTCTGAATGTGAGCTTAACTGGGATCTCTTATCTGCCCTGGTAGATAACATAATTATGTTAAAGTGTTTTTTTCTCTGTAGGTTTAAAAAAAAAAAGCTAATGTAGCTTGTTAAATAGTAAGATTTTTCCTCTGAAAAGAAGTAATTACTTACACTGCTGGAGGTATTATGTCAGTGCATTTGCTTTCTTTTAATAACCTCGGAGAGCAAGTAACCCAGCTCTCTGTGGAAGGTACTGCTGAGGATGAGAAATCAGCACAAAGGTCTGGATCAAATGGAATCATGTCCTAGAGAGAGAATGGAGGGGTGTCTGTCTCTCCAAGAGGGAGATATAAAGACAGGCAGCTGGTGTCTCTCCAGGCAGAGAAGGGAGTTTCCTCCATGACTGAAGGGCAGAAGGATCCAAGGAGAGTCGAACTTAATTAGAGCAAAAATTAGGCAGAAAAGATGCATCTGGATATTGACAAACAAGGAGCTTTGTTATACTGGAATTACATGGACACCTACATTGCAACTCTGAACTGATGTAGAAGTGCTCTGTAGTTAATTGAAAAGGACAGTTCCTGCTCCCAGACTGTGGGCTATGCACTGCTGGTGTTAACAGGTGGCAGCACCACACTCTGAGATCTCTGTGAGCTGCTGTGACTCATTGATCCAACAGGAAACTGAGCCAGCAAAAAAAGCTGCAGTTTTGTCAGCTTGGCACCCTGAGCTGGCTCACAGAACAGTCTGGTATGGGGGTACTGCACAGGGGTTAGAACAACAGAGAGGGCAGGGTTATGCCATGGAAGAGATGAGGTTAGGGAAGGCATTTTTTGGGAGCAGGTAGGCATTAGATTGCATTTCCACAGGCAACTGCCCAGTTTTAGACTGTGATGTGTCTCATGAAGAGGGGATGTCTGCAATGTAAATCTAGTTTTTAGAGTTTGGAGTGTGATTTGGCTCTTAAAGTGGATGTGTAAGCATACCTGGTAAATCATGCCCTAAAAGTGTTAATTTCTCTTCAGGGACTGGAAAGGAAAATTTATTGGCTGGCAGGAATTTAGACCAGCCTATGTTAGGGAAAAAAAATTACCAGTTGTGATGTGAAAACTGGATGTATTTAATGAATCTTTCAGTGTTTGATTATACATTACAAGTAGCAACTCCAAGTTGCTGGCAAGAAATTCTTGCTCTCTAGAGTTGGATGCTGAAGCCAAGCTCACCATGGGGTTCAGTCATTGCCCAGCATGGTTTGAGTACTTGGGGAAGAGGTGAAGTGCTGTACATTCCTGCTGAACAGGTCTCCTGGATCCCTGCTGTCAGCAAAATCTGCCTCTGAGCCAGGAAAAATGGGCCCATCAACACAGTGTACTCAAACTGAATTGTTATACAGTTTATGCTCAAGCAGGGCTTCATTTTTTAGGGCTGTTATGGTGATAAGCTTGGCTCTAAGCTGAGGGACAGGTTTGGGCTGTGGCTTTTTCTTTGGGGGGTTTTAAACTACTTTTTTTTGTGTTGGGGAGAGTCTTCAAATGCACTTGGAGTCACCTCCCAGAAGAGTTACTTGGACTTACCAATGAAGTCAGAAGCAATGATGGTCTCAAGGCCTTCGTGGCTCTGTTTCGTGTTGGCATTCAGCAATCCTGCAGGATGTTCTTTATAAATGGTACATCCAGGCTTAAGATTTTGGTGACATGGAAAGTTCCAGCATTTGGGATGAGCAGCGCTTTTCCATAAGCCCCATGCTATGAGCCAAAGGAAGTCACACCTGCTTTCCTCTTCTGTTCACAGGTGCCAAACAGAAGGAGAACGAGAGCGAATGACTGCTGTGAATGTACATGTTTGTAGGAGAACTTGAACAAAGTTTCTGGGTCAAGTTTGTCTCAAGAGCAGTGACTGCAATAGAACAGAGCAGGATGGTTGAGAATGTGTATTGGGACTTAGTGACGGATGATGAGTCTCTTCCCCCAGTGATGTCGCAAAAAAAAAAAAAAGCAGCATGACAAAAGCTTATGTTAAAATGTAGGCTCGTATTTCAAAATGTCTTCAAAACATTTGCTGGAAGACTTCACATGATGTCCTTCATTAAAATGCACTGTATTCTGAAACTTTTTCATTTTGTATTTGACAGAAGTCACTGGTCAGCAATGGATATATGTGGCATAAGGCAAGTGTATGGCATATTCATATCATAGTGCCTTATGTCAAAATACAGCAATATGTCATCACTGTTGCCCATCACTGTCAAAGGAAGTGTTGTGCTAAACGAGACACTGTATTTGAATGTGAAAGTCTTTAAACCTAAAACCAAATCAGTTTCAGTTCTCATTAGATTTGTCATAAAAGCTGTAATTTGGGTATCGGTAGACTTCTTTAAAACTTCAATGACAGTTTTGTGTTCAATGTTGCATTCTGAACTGAAATGTAAAACAAGACTGATTTAAAAACAGCTTTATTTATTTTTACTTTCATGACAATTTTTTACACATCTTTGGTGGATAGCTAAAATTTCACCATATCCATTAATAAACTGTTGATTGTTATACAAACAAGTGGGAGATTTTTCTCATTATTTAAAACTTCAGAGTTGCAGAAGCTGTGGCCTGTTGATCAGTCCGTGTTACTTGAGCTGAGGATTTCAGAAGCATGGACTGAAAGTGATCTGTACTGTCATACACAGGCACCATGGAGGAAATGAGGTGCCAGAGGACAATATTTTCATCTGTATTAAAGTGTAAAATGATGTTTGTACAACAAAAACCCAAAACTTTTTATTGTATATGATCTGTACAGAAGCGGAGGAAAGAGGAGAGCTGTGGGGTATTTGCTAATGTAAATGTACTGTAAAGTTTGAAGATGAGACTTTTATAACTGTAGATTCTTGTAGATGGAAGAAATTAAACCCTACAACATCAGTTTGGTTTTAGCAGTTCGTGCCAAGTTCTTTCACATGTGTAAATGTACGTGCATTTTGATTAGTGTAAACTATTAGAGGCACTCCTATTTTCCCTGGACTTTAAAGTTGGTTTATGCTAATGGAGTAATGCAGGCAGGACTTTTGTACTGTGCTTCCACCCTGAATACTGCAATGGAATAATGCAGTAAATGGATCCATTATTTTTCCATTTATAAACATTGAGGTAAAAGGTGAACTGTTTTCAGTTTGCTTATAAAATGTGAGGGGTTTAATAGTAATGAAAAACTCTTTCTTTAGAACAATTCCCCTTTCCTATAAGAACTTTAATTTTGAACTAAATGTGAAAAATTTCTTCTTGCAGGTACCTTTCATGTCTAAAAACACTCCTGTAGTACACAATGGAAACTGTTCACTTAGACTTTATCTCACTTTCTTTCTCTGTGAAAAACATTGTCAAGTCTCTTCCAGCACCTTTTCTGACTGGGTAAATATTGACTCTGTTCCCTGCAATTCCTGATGGTACTGAATTGGAATAGCTGCTTTGGCCCAAGAGCAGCAACCTCGAGGTCTGGTGCTGTGGTTGCTGCCATCAGAGCTGACATCAGCACATCTCTGATTATCCTTGTGTGGGAGATGGAGTGATTGGTACTAAAAATAGTGGCTCTCATTCTTCCTAGGGTGTGTGGAGGGGATAATTTGTGGTAGATAACTGATTAAGGGTAAGTGGGCAGCAGGGCTCCCTGCAAACGCCACACAAACCACGTAAAAAGCCAGGATACAGCCCCAGCACAGGCACTGTAGCATCCTCTGGGAGCTGGGATGGCAGGGAGTTGCCTAAATGGATCGTGAGATCTCTCTATCACTTATTTGCATGAGCATATTCTTCAGCCCTGTATTCGAGGTATTTTTGAAGATAAGGGTTGAACAGCTGGTAGGTACTTGTTTTTATGTATTTTGTAGCACAAAGTCTTCTGGCCCTGTTCCACACAGGCAGCTTTGCATGCAGCAGTAAGCAGAAAGCCAGAATGAATTTGCAGTTTTCAGACAAACACGTACAGACTTCTTATTGTAACGTTATTACAAGTAGTGCTGCTGGCACCTCGTGGACACAGGACTAGCAAAATTATGGACATCAGCCTCCTCGGTGACACAAAACTGTGTTTGGAGAATTTCCACCCTTACCTTCTGGGATTCGGAGCTGAACTCTGCATTTGTGAGAAGCAGAACCGCAGTGTGACCCCACAAGCACAAACAAACAGCGGTGCCATCAAAAAGGCACTCGGCTTGTCCTGGCACAAGTGCCGGTGCTGATGCAGTAAACACAGCTAAAGAAAACGTGTCGGTTTTAATACAGATCAGTTTTCTACAGAACTAGAGAAATGCTTGTTCCAGCATAAGGGAGGGGCAGGAGTAAGTAAATGAGGGTAGAGAAAGGAGGGGTGACTCAGCAGTGCTGCTGCATATTCCAGATTAAAGGGACAGCGCAACTAAAGCTTGGGTCCAGGACTCTTCACGTGGCTTGTGAGAGGCCCCAGCCATGGAAAAGAGTTAATAAAATGTCATTAAACTCCAGTTCTTGCACATTTTTCCCTCTGGACAGGCAGCAAGCAGTACCTATAGATCTGAGACCACTGCGACAGCGCCAGGTGCTCCCTTTCTTTCCACAGACAGGACTATGCTGCAGATGGAGGGGGCAGAACTGTCCCCCATGACTCCTGAAAGCCTGTTCAATAGGGCAGATGAAGAAATAGATTCTATTTTAAGCAGTAGAACTGTAAAACACATCATCGATTCCTGTGCTTCCCTGTGCATTTCCTTGCCCAGCAAGAGCTGTTTGTGAAAGATAATTATTCTGAAGGGCTCCTTGGTCTGGGAAGGGTTTTTACCTACTCTGGATATTTTTAACTCTTTAGGTGTAAGAAAATGTTTCTTAGTAGACTTCAGCCCTCAGTATTTTTCAGTATCTAGAGATGCTCTGAAATAACTGAGGAAAAATGACCCTTTGTTGGTATTGATCACTTGACTGACGAAAACATTTTCCTGTTATACTTCTGTAATGCTTCAGTTAAAAGGTCCAAGATCAGACAATATTTGCTATTTACTGAACTGAACTCCAATCATTGTGTATCCGAGGCCTATTCATCTCCTTTTTCTAAGGAATACTGTTCTGTTGGGAATATTTGGGTAACACAGAAAGAACCAGCCTCTCTTTGCGAGGCCTGAGCTCTTGTCCTCATGGCAGACAGGAGGAATCTGACTGAAGTGGTTCCATGACTGCACACTGAGAACACTCCTTGCCATTTTCAGAGGGACCACAGGGTAAGTTGGAGTTTTGGTCCAACTAGCACTGAAACCACGTGTGTTTAATCCTGTCTCACGGCAGGCTCTGTAACTGCTCACACTGAGCTCTCCAGTCAGCTTTAGAATAACCAGTTTACTTCCAAAGTATCTGTGAACTTTCACCCATATTGAACACTTATTAAGGGTAATTTCCAGAGGAAAATGCCATTCTGAATAATTTAATATTACCCTTGTACCCACATAATGTATTTATGCAAAAATAATGTTCTGCAGACACTGCTCTTTGCTCTTCACTTCAGGTCTTAATTTAAATGTGGTTTTGAAAGTCACTTTCTTAGTACCCATTTGTTTTCTGGTGCTTGCAGTCAGACCTGTTCCTGCTGAAGTGAATGGGAAAAGGTGACCTGTACTCATATATCAAACTTATTCCTTCAGAAAGTATGGAACGTGTCCCTGCCAGCTGCACACCAGGACCTGCACGGCGTCAGTGTCAGTAGCCCCTGTGAACTGAATTTGTTCCTTAATTTGCTTCTACTAACATTTTGCCAGTGTTTCCATCTGAATATTGGAAAGTATGGTGATGGAAAAGGCAGGAGGGGCAGGAACAAGTGTAAGGCTGGACTGAATGTACTTTGTAACCTCTGCTGGCCGCAAGGGCTGTGCTGTGCCTGTGGGAGCACGCCCAGCGCAAACACTGGACACACTTCAAAAAACCTCCTCGTGAAGGTCCTGGTTTGCTGAAGGACAGAGCAGGTAATTGTGCTGATAATTGCTGTTACAGGAATTGAAGGTACAAGTCAGAGCTGTTCTGCATTTGGGAGATGAGTAGCTGGGTGTTTGTGGGTTTGCACGTACTGGATTAGCATAAAAATACTTGACTGTTGAGTTACGTTTGCTACATGAAATTCATCGTGGTTTTTCCTCCATCATGGAACAGCAGACATAGGAAACAAAAGAAAGTCATGTTCCTTTTTTCCAGTCTCCCTCAACCCTCCTTGTTCCTGCAGACGGTTCTTGCAGTTCTCCCTTGTGGTATCTCCTCTTTCAGACCCGTGGCCATACCTGATGTGTTGCATTCACTGACCATATTGTTGGCTCATTTACAACAACATTAATGCCATTTATCATCTGAACTGATCCAAAGGCTATGTTTGATTTGAAGGAGTATCTGATAAAGGCCTGGAGTGCAGGCAGTGCACAGCACACGTCACTTTGTCCCAAAGTTCTCTGAACTCCTTTGTAGTTCACACAACTTGCAAACACTACAGGCACGAAGAGGCTACAGCAGGACCAGGGAATGTACAGGCAAAAGACCTAATCCCTAATGGTCCTGATGCTATGGAATGCTGCACTGGGAAAACAGAGCCTGAACATCACACTTGGATTGTTATAGGGGGAGGGAATTTCAGCGAAGGGCCACTTAGTGTGTGAGGCTGCTCAGCCCTAAATATATAAACAGTAAGAGTTCAAATAATGCACAATACCTGGATTAGACATTCCCAGCCACAGATGCACTCTCCCTCTGCACCAGAGCACTCCAGGAATTGTTTGAGCTTCACCTGGGCAGGAGAAATGCAACGACAGCCTTACTATGATCCAGATCCTCTCGTCTTTGCTTAAGCTGCTGCTTGAGTAGCTGTGTCTCAGAGTGCTCCCAAAGGCCATCAGCAGTGTCACCCAGTCCTAGAGCATGGAAAAACAAACCAGTTCCCTGAAAACTCTATATTTGCCTGTATTTGAGTGTCACAGTAAAGATAGAACAAAGCATTTGCGTGATTCTGATGGGGTAAGGATTGTTAGCCAATTCCTTGCAAAGAAACAGTGGAAGAAAAGAAAGTTAAAAGGTTGTCTTCAAATTTAAAACAAACCCATGCCCAGAAAGGATGAGTTCTGTGTTCCTGCTGCAGCACAGGCTGACAAGCAAGGCGTTATCCTAAGGTGAGACAACTCCATTGCAATCTGAGGCAAGAAATAAAGCCAATAAAGGCAGGGGGAGTGGAAACCCTGCAGTAGTGAACTCCCCCAAATGAACACAGAGGGAGCAGGTGCAGGTTAACAGAAACAAGATGGATAAATAGGCAAGGGTCCAAAAGGTGAATGGGATAAGAAAAAGAGAGTAAGGGGAGAGACCTCATCAAAAGAAGTGGGGTGTCAAGGAAGGAGCAAAACTAGAAACTCTTACAAACAAAAAAAAGTACTGATGCTCACCAGCATGGAGGGGTTTGAATGTATATTCTGAAAATGCAAATTACGTTTCACCAGAGTAAAAAGCGCAGTGCCAAAATACTACAGGCAAGTAATAACTGTAAGGAGATGGAACTACTACAAACTTCACCTATTTTTCCAAATCCATGTATGTTATTGGAATGTAATTCTTATCTCAGTTCTCTCAGTCCTCTGGCTCAGTAAATAGCCCAAATTTTGGACCCACATTCCAGAGGGAGTGAGTGCAAAGATGATGGCACAGCTGCAGGGCTACACAAGGGATGGTCCTGCAGGATTATGGCTGCTGCAATTATTGTCCTTTATAAACACTTCTGTCTTTTAAAACACACAAAGCAAAAAGGGATGTAGTGATGTACATCAGGCAGGGCTTTCCCTCTGCACCTTCTGGAGAGCTTTGAACAGTATCCCTGTTCACAAAAGCTGGATTTCCATAGGCTACTCTTTTTCTGCTGGCCCACCAAATCCCACCACATCATGGGATTGCAGCAATCCCTATGGTGGGATGCTCTAGGTCTGTGATGAAGTGGGAATCTACTGCAGAGAGGCTGGACACGGAGCACACAGAGTTACATCCACCGCAGACATCACTGACAAAATACATAAACCCCATGTTTTCTCATGAAATAACTATCCTTCCATCATGTTCCGATTCACTGAAGGCTGTTATCCCTGCTGTCTCACAGGTTACCAGCACTTATCCTGTAAAACCCCATAATCCAGGACATGAAGGGTATAATTAGGCTATCCCAAAAAATGTAGGTATCTCCTAAAAGCCTGTCTGATCCTTCAGAAGCAAGTCACTTTTGTGTACAAATGGCTTTCTTTTGCTTTAGTTCCCTGCCCTCTCAGCAGGTTAGATGAGAACACTAGTACTGGGAATGGGTGGTTAGGATCAGGGAGAAGCCAATCCATCTCCCTGAATATCATCCAGCTGTTAGGCTGTTTTAGCTGTACCCTGGCATAGTTGCATGTTAAGTACCACTGTACCCCAAAAAGAAGAAGCTGCCCATAAAGAAAATTACTTCTAACTATTGTTCATTTTTCAAGAAAATGTGGAAAGGGTGGATATTTATCAAAAGTGTTCCAAATCAGAAGCAGAGGGAGGAAAAGACAACTTCACCGTTCACTGTGTCTTTCTCCCGTAAATTCTACATCCATTAAGTGCTACAGTCACCTCTTTTCAAAGTGGAAAACTCTCCGCTGCTTGGATCTCACAGTTAACCATTCCCAACCCCCCAAACACCTCCTCCCCCTTCCCTTATATGCCATTCCCAGCACTTTA
>NW_016690308.1:1074628-1079119 GCF_001604755.1 Lepidothrix coronata | reverse complement strand
AGGAGGCCCCTAGGATGGGGACAGGGATGAGGATGGGGATAGGGACGGGGACAGGGATGGGGTTGACATGGGGACAGGCACACGGATGAGGACGGGACTGGGATGGAGATGAGGACGGGGTCGGGGATGGGGACGGTAATGGGAACGGGGATGGGGACAGGGATGAGGATGGGGATAGGGACGGGGACAGGGATGGGGTTGACATGGGGACAGGCACACGGATGAGGACGGGACTGGGATGGAGATGAGGACGGGGTCGGGGATGGGGACGGTAATGGGAACGGGGATGGGGACAGGGATAGAGTTGAGGATAGGGATGCGGACTGGATTGGGACGGGAATTGGAATGGGGAGGGGTCAGCGATGGGGACGGCGATGGGACGGGGATAGGGACAGGGACAGGGACAGGGATAGGGATGGGACGGGGACAGGGACAAGGATGGGAATAGGGACGAGGACAGGAATGGGAAAGGGGATGTGGACAGGGATAGGGAAGGGGACGGGTACGGGGATAGGGATGAGGACGGGAACTGGGACAGGGATAGGGATAGGGATGTGGTTGGGATGGGGACGGGATTGCGATAAGGACAGGGATAGGGATGGGGACGGGGCTACGATGAGGACAAGCACAGAGGTAGGGATAGGGATGGGGACAGCGATAGGGATGGGGATAGGGACGGGAATGGGAACGAGGACTGGGACAGGCAGAGGGGTAGGGATGGAGACAGGAATGGGGACAGAGATGGGTACAGGCACGGGAACGGGGACAGGCACAGGGATGGGGATAAGGACGGACGCAGGTTTGGGTTTGGGGCCGCTCCCGGGGCGGCGCGCGCAGGACGCACCAACCGCCTCGCGCCGCGCGCGCACGCGCGCGCAGGCCCCTCACGCGCTTCCCCCCTCTCCCCCCCCCGCGTCCCCACGCGCCCTTGGCCCGCCCGGCTCCGCCCCCTCCCTTCCCCCTTCCCCTCCCGCCCGTCCGTCACCGCGCCCCGGCCAATCCGCGCGCGCCGCCGCCGCCACAGCCACCAATGGGCGGGAGCGGAGGGGGCGCGCCCCGGGCGGTGCCGCCGCGCGGTGACGCGCGCGGCCGTTCCCCGTGACGCGCAGGTGCGTGCGCGGGGCCGGGCGCGCGGCGGCGGCGCTGGTGGAGGGAGGTCACGTGGTGCGGGCGCCGCCGCTGCCAGCGCCGCGCGTCCGCCGCGCGCTCCGGCCGCTCCCGCCGCCACCGCCGCATGTCGCTGGCGCCGCGCCCCGGGACCCCACAGCCCCTGCCCGCCGCCGACTGCGCCGCCGCCTGCCGCCTCCTCCTCCTCCTCCAGAGCCGCAGCCGCCGCCCTTGATGTGGTTCGGGGCCGGGCGGGGGAGAAGATGCCGCCGTCCAAGTCCCGCAAGATCGCGATCCTGGGCTACCGGAGCGTGGGTGAGCGCGGCGGGGCGGGGGTGTCGCGGCGGGTGCGGGGCCGCATCGCATCGCATCGCCCTCCTCCCCCGCGGCGGCGGCGGCGGCAGGTGCAGCGGAGGCAGCGGCGCTTCCCGCCGGGCCGAGCGCGCAGCCGCGGCCGGGAAGGGAGGGAGGGAAGGGAAGGAGGGAGGAGGGAGGGCCCCGCCATGGCGGCGCCGCAGAGCTGCGGGCCCGCGGCCGCCTGCCCTTAATAGGAAGTTTCGCTCCCCCCCCCGCCCCTCGAAGGGAGCCTGGAAAACTGGGGTGGGTGGGGGTTCCTGCCCCGCCGGGTTAGGGATGCTGAGATGCGGCTCCGTGCGGCGCTCCCCGTGGAGCGAGTCCGGAGAGCCGGGAAGGGTCTGGAGCGCGTGTGCTGTGCGGGGCGGCTGAGGGGGCTGGGTTTGTTTAGTCTGGGGGAAAGGAGGCTCAGGGGAGACCGTATCGCTCTCTACAACCCCCTGACAGGAGGGTGTAGCCAGGTGAGGGTCGGGCGCTTCCTCCAGGCAAACAGTGACAGGACGAGAGGACACGGCCTTAAGCTAAACCAGGGGAGGTTGAGGTTCGACACTAGGAGGAATTTCTTCACAGAAAGGTGATTAGGCATCAGAACGGGCTGCCCAGGGAGGCGGTGGGGTCGCCATCCCTGGAGGTGTTTCAGGACAGGTTGAACGTGGCACTGAGTGCCCTGGTCTGGTTGGCACGGTGCTGTTGGGTCACGGGTTGGGCTCGGTGATGTCAGGGGTCTTTCCCAACCTGAATGGTGATTCTGTGATTTTTGAAACGACGAGGGAAAACCAGGTCGGTCTGGTGCCGGTTTCTGGGCTGTTTTTTCCCCCCTTGGAGGTATTTGTCCCGCAGCAGCAGCACTGTGGGGCCGTGTCGGCCCGGGCTGTCCCACAGGGGCTGTCCCGCTCCTGCCTGGCGCTGCTGGCACAATCCAGCACGGGATGATCCACCGAGGAACACCCTGGAACCCTCTAGCATCAGCCTATAGTAGCTGATAGGGTGTTTTGTCCCATACGTGTAATCCTTTTGCCTCCTGCGTACGCTGTCTTTGATGGAGAACGGTTTCAGATGTTCCCCTCTGCTTTAAGAAACCCGAATGCTGAAACAAGCCCGTAGTACAGCCATCCAGCCTAATCAATCAAACTTAAAAGCCTAAGATCAATGTAGAAGACAATGTGCGGCTGGGAGAAAAAAAGGGAGATGCTACAGATACTGTGCTGCTGTGAAAGGGGTTTTTACGTTTAGGTGGTGACTAACTCAGTTTTCTGTCTCGTGTTATGCACTTGGCAGAAAGAACCCTTATAAAAAGGCTTTTTAAAAAGATTTAAAACACCAGGCTAAATAAGTGGAGCTCTGTCTTGGATTTTGTGCATAACTGCAGCCTGACTTTGAAACAGGTTGTTTTAATGATGAGTTTGTCCAGTCCTTAAGCAGAACAGTGAGTAGTAGATCGATCCGTTTGCGTAGTCTGTGTGACATCACTTGTTGTGGTCTGTTCACTGTAAGGTGTGTTATGCTTTCTCTTCTCTTTTTCTTTGAGCCCTGGTGGGAACAAGCAGTGGGCAGTGTAAGTGAGAAGGGAGAATGCTTGAAATTCTGTCCTTTGGAAGTCTGTGGTGGGGGCCAGCGTGTACTGTTGAGCTTTGGTCCTTCATCTGTTGACATTGACAACCAGCAGTCAAAAAATCAGATGGTAGTAGGGTGTGTGATCAGTTGAGGAAACACAGTATCGTGTTTTTAGTCTGGCAGGTGATGTGAGCAATAGTACTCACATGGAAAAGACGGGCAAAAAGCTATTACAACTTACTGCTGAATATCTTCAAATAAAGTGTTCTGGCACTAGTACAGAATTAGGCTTGATGGGACAAGATCAGTTTTATTAAGACGTCTACAAGTTGTATGAACATAGAATTAAAGGGGGCGGCAAAAAAATCTGTTGTACTGGAATTTTCCTTCCATTGTCCTTGACAATTCTGTGTTACATCTTAGGTAGAAATTTCTCACTTTAAAATGGCGAAGTTACTCCTCTTAAATACGGGAACATTACATTTCTAGGCAAATAGTTATGTAAAACTTCAGGCAGTAGAAATGAGTCATTGGGGTTTTACTTCCATCTTGTAAAGCTGGTAGAAAAGCAAGTAAGTTAAACTGTGAGATTTAGGCTGAGTCCTCTACTTGCCCAATTATGCCTCCTAAAGTCTAGGAGGATGGGGACTTAGTTTGGCTTAGGGGAAGCTTTTTATTTGTATTTTGGTGGCAGGAATATTACTTGAACCCTGGGTAAGAGAGGATCTAATGTTGTTTTAGGACAAGTTTTTAGGTGGTAGAAAGGAAGAGCATTTCTTTTGGGGGAAATGCAACATTGTGTAGAGCTAACGTTCATTAAGGTGGGGAATAATTCCAGAATCTGAAGTACTGGAAGGAACTGCTTTCTAAATTTCCTTTTATAATTACGGAGCTGCATTGTTTTGCTATTAACATTAATCTTGACCCTGAAGTGAGGGAGGCTAACCATGGCAAGCTGTAAAATGTTTGCAGTTTTGTAGGCTGGACCTCTGTGAAGTTGGGGTTCTTCCCTTGTAATTACGTTGTTTGAGATGGAGCTCTCAGAAAATGGTGAGGCTTTTTCCCTGTGCCTCTCTGTTACGTATAGAAGTAGCTGGGTTTTGATGACATATTTCAGGCAGTGAGCTGTTCCTACAGTTGATGATTCAAGGATTCTGCGGCTCTCTCAGGTTACGAGTGTGTTCGGTGATGGACGGGCACATCCTCCATGGGGATGTGTGAAACGGGGCCTGACTCTTGTCCTGGCTCTGTGCTAAGCCCTTGTTTCTTCCACTTACATTAAATTTTAATCTTGTCCCAGTGCTGTTGTCAGGTAAACTAGAGGCTGGGAGTGGTATTCTGGTATAATAGTTCTCGGAATAGAAAATTCAGGAGCCTGCTTGTTTGAATACACTCCCTCTACCTTTCAACACCACCATCAAGCCTTTCATATGAGAAACTCGTATTCTTTGCTGATGGGAGAGATCACAGTGGAAG
>NW_016690308.1:936048-1074598 GCF_001604755.1 Lepidothrix coronata | reverse complement strand
GCCTTATGAATTCCCAGGCTGTCATACTTTCTGAGATGCAGACAAGAGTATTTGCCAGGAGCTTCAGGACTTGTTTTTTGGTGAGGAACACCGATGATCTGTGGATGTAACATACAGGTTGTGGCTTGATGCTAGACAAAATCACACAAGAATGTCTCCGTTGGGTTTTGCTCAGACTTAAAATGGTCTAAGAAAGTTTAATTCCATTGTGTGAGTGTGCCTGTCTCAGCAAGGTTCTGAGTAGAAATCAGATGGATTTCATCCCAAAATCTGATAATCTCACAGCAGAGGAACTTGACTTTGATATATCCCAGATATAATTTGAAATAATGGATTTTCATGGAACTAAAGCAAGCAAGACCAAGATTTGCCAAATCTTTTCAGAGTAACAATCAGTCCAAAAAGCAGCGTAGAGTCGTCGAAAATGCTTTGTGCTCAGTTTCGGTCTTTTTCTGTTTATAGAACAAATATGCAAATTCAGACCACAAATGGCTGTATGAAAGAAGAGGTTTCTTAGATCATCTTGTAAAGTACTTTATTACTGGGGCTCTTTGTACTATATTGAACTGATGAATTTAAGATAACCAGGGAGGTGTTGTTTGGATTAGCAGCTTCAGTCATAGCTCACTATCTCAGCCTGATTTCCTTTTTGCTGTTCATACAGCTCGTGCTGCTGGTGTTACAGATGTACTCGCAGAATTGTAAACGTTTGAACTGGTGGTCTGACAATGCTCTCCCGGGCAGTTTACAGCTCTGAAGGGGAAACCCAGTTAATAATAGGGGACTTAGCTATTTTCTTCCCCACCTAAATAAATCACCTTTTTTTTGTGTGTAGGTGGAGAGCAGTCCATGCTGCAGGCATATGTAGTCATGGGCCGTGACTGCGGCATGCAGGTATCAAAAAAAGCCACGATGGAACAAAATGATCTGTCAAGGTTAGATTTGAATGGAAAGGCTCCCAGGTAGTTGCATTAAGCTAAAAAATGCCTCTTCTCCCTCCTTGCCTGAAAGCAAGACGGGCAGAAAAAGCAGCACCTTTAATATGGAGCTGTAAATAGTAAAAATAATTGTTGGGACAAAACATAGTTATTGGCATTGAAAACATGAGTTATTTGCATATCAGGAGGTTTGTAATGTAAAATGGAGTTGAGTGTCTGCTTTCGGTGCCTGAAAGATGGCATCTGTTCTCACAGCAGCGTTCCGCCCTGAGGAGGGAGGGATCCCTTTGGTATTGGAGGGGGGGAAGTGGTAATTTTAGCAGGCGATAAATTGCCCGTGTAAATGTCAACAGAGGGGGAACTGAGGATTTACCGCCGTGGTGCGGTAAATTGTGTAATTTACACAATTGGTTTGCACGAGTGGTTGTGTCCACAGCATTGGCAGGCCTGAGATTTAACAGGAAAATTGAGGGCTCAGGAGCCAGCTGGTACCTGGGGATAGAATTTTGCCGAGTCCCTAATGAGTGCCAGGATGATTTCCGCAGCCCTTCCCCCGTTAGGGCCGCTTTGGCTCTGCCAGGGTGCGGCAATGCTGCAAGGAGGAAAGGTTGCAGCTCCCAGGGGACTGGGCTGAGGCTGGAAATGCCAGCCTTAATTGCATTTCGGTGCTAGTGGCTGCGATAGTGGCTACAGCAGGGAAAGTTGCTACAGAGCGTTTGATAGCAGTAGCTGGAAGCACTAGAGGCAGCATGTTCAGCTGTAATATCAAGCCACCGTAGGGTTATTTGAGGACACTGCTCCAGGATTAACTCTTAAGTTGCCTACTCTGATCTCTCAATGGCAACACTCGTATGTTTTGCTTGTATATTTGGGCGGTTTGGTATTTGATTACTCAACTTGGGAGTTAACATCGACAGGAAAAACCAAATGAAATATAGATCCTGTAATTTATAAGCTATATAAAGTTGAAGCTCTTCCTTTAGAGCTTACTACACTGCCTTAAGTGTAGGTTCTGGCTCAGCCAACCTCCTCTGCAGGCACACCGCTGCGGAAACTCAGCACGACCAGGCACTCGGGATTAGAAGAGCAGGCTAAAAAGTGATAAATGCCCATTATGATTAACTTCCTGTAGCTCTCCTGAAGGTGACATTCAAGGGCGTATTTTAAGAACCGCTCTACTTAATTGTGTATTCAGTCCAAAACCGAAACAGCTTCTCTGTGGGATGTTCATAATGCACTTGAGCTTTGCGAATCCTGCATGACTCAAAATTGGTTGGTGTCATGTCGATTTATCCCAGATCAGAAGCTGCAGACATGAAGCATGGTGCGTAAAAACACGAAGCAGCCCTTGTCAGCCGTGAATTTGTCTCTTTAGGATCTGAGAGGTTCCCTTTTGTTTTCCAAAGGTCTGTATTTGAAGTGAACGGCGGATTTGTTGTGAATTTGATAATGTGAGAAATGAAAATGTGCTTCCTGAGTTTGGGGGATGGTTGTTGCTTAAAATTTCTCTCAGGACATTTGCATTCCAGTATGGTTCTTGCACACTGATGGCAGATGCTCCGTTAATGAGGGTATATGGGATGGGAGGAAAAGGGAAGAATGTGGAGAAAATCCATGTTATATGTTGCCTAGCAGACCTTTTAGCAAGATCTCAGGTTATTAAGTTTACCAAAGACATGAATATGGACCATTACAGGTTGTATTTCCTTTTTGAGAAATATGAAGTACAGTGGATGCCAAACTGGTTTTTTTTGGGGGGGAAAGTTGTTTGTATTGAACTTTTAATAAGAAAGTAAACTGAGGCAGTTTTTGAACAAAGTACTGAAACAGGCTTTCAGGTGCAGCTTTTCTCAGAAACATCCCAGCCACTTTCTTGTTTAATTGCCATGTAATTTAGGCAGATGCAAATGAACTGTGTAGGGTGGGGTATCCCCTGGCCCAAGTTGAGCTAATCCTGCAGTGGCTGGAAGTTGGACCTTCCTGTCCCTACCCAGGTGTACTGGCATGATGAAAGCCTGGCAACCAGCTCAGGGAATTTTCCTTGAAAGGTAAAGCAACCAGAAGGGAAATGTTTTGTATCCTTCAGCTGGTCAGCTCTGCAAGTGCAGCCCTGACAAAGGGAATGGAGCAGGAGCATGGGCTGTTTGGGGAAGGGTGGAGTAGGCTCTTTGTGGCCAAGCAGACTTTTCTTCTGTCAGACCTGTTATGAAATCACATCTGTAAATGTTTTCCTCTGCCAGCCCAGATAAGCTTTTTTGTAAACTTTCCACAACGGGCCTTCTGAACTGGAGTTGTTCTCCTGGTGGAAAAAGATGGCCTTGTGCAGGTGGTGAAACGTGCATGAGGGAGCTCTGAAGAAATCCAGATTTTCAAGGTCCTTGTTTAAATAACCTTCTGTAGTTAAATCTAATTGTTCCATGTGAAATCGAGGAAAAGTCAAATGTTTGACCTGGGGTAATTCTAAACCTTCTTCTGAAAGTCTTCAAATTCAGATGATGCCTCAAGTGATCTGATCTTGAAATATCTGGAAACACTTGGTAGTAAAGACGTTTCAATGGATCAAAGGCAGAGCTCCACACTACACTCATGGAATTATTTAGTTTGGAAAAGACCTCTGAGATCGAGTCCAGCTGTTGTTAACCCACCACTGCCAAGCCCACCACTAAACCATGTCCCTCAGTGCCACATCTATTCAGCTTTTAAATACCTCCAGGGATGGTGACTCAACTGCTTCTCTGGGCAAGCTGTGCCAGTGCTTGACAACCCTTTCCATGAAGAAATTTTTCCTCATATCCAGTCAAAACCTCCCCTGGCACAACTTGGGGCTGGTTTCTCTTTTGCCTGTTTTTTGGGAGAAGAGACTGACCCCCATCGTGCTGCAGCCTGTACAACGAAGTGCAAGGCATTCAGAGTCACTGATTGCCTTCCTGCTTGGAAAACCAGAGGAAACAAATCTTAGGGCTCTTGTTGCTTTTCATTGTGGTTATCAGTGTTTGGTAGAATACCTACAAATTATGTTTCCTCAAAATACCAGTTGATTCCTCAACCTGGTTGACCCTCCTTTTGTTGTGTTTATCAACACTTGCAGCGCAAAGATGACTCACAGCTACTTAATTGTTTAGATGCTCTGGTTCTTCCTCAGTTTGCCATGCTGGACACGTACATTTGAAGTATAAAGGCTGTGAGATGAGACAATGGTGAAAAAGGTAGTGGTGTAAACAGATGATACAGGTTCTCAAAGTGCAGGTTTTGGATTATCAAACACAATGTGCCAATCAAGATGAAGACAGGGCAAGCAAAAAATAGCTTGAGATTTGGGGGCTCCTGCAAAAGGGAAGTTACATGGAATTTCTTATGGGACTTCTTACATGAATTAGAGAACTTGAAACTAGAACATGAGGAGGAAATGTATACCACTTTGATTTGGATGAAATCATCAAGAGTTTGTGGATAATGGCCAAAGGTTATGAGGCATAAGACTAAGTGAATGATTGCTGAAGGGCTTTTAAGGAATGAAAGATCCTAATGTGTGACTAGTTCTGGTCCTTCTGTATTAAACAGATATCACCTGAAGAAATCACAATTCCCTGATAGATTATCCTTTAAACAGCAAATTTTTCATTCAACATGCTTTTTTAATATTGCACTGAAGTCTTAAAGATTGAGGGGGTGAGTATTTCTGGGATGGTTGTCAGTGTTCTTCGGTAATTTAGATTACAGGAACCAGAGGAGCATGCATATCAAATCTTAGCTGGTTACTTTTTGTATTTTGTGGAATATTGAGTTAAATTAATTTTAATTTGGGGAAAAGAGAGAATATATAAGTGGTCTTCAGTGTGTGGGTGTGAACATGTTCAAGTGTAATACGAAATTAGGATATGAAAGTGTCTCTTGACAACATTGTCTCCGGAGTTAGTGGGATACATCTGTCTAGCTTCAACAACTTGTCAGATTGTATTGCCAAAACTTCATTCAATATGTATGACCTCCTTTAAAGGTACTCGTGCTGTATGCAAAAGAGCTGGGATGCATAATATGTAGGAAAACTCTTATTAAATCTGTCCCACAAACTGTCAAAACAATCAAGCACTTGACATTAATGCAGTAAAGTGTATTTTGCTTCAAGGCTTGTTATTCCATCAATAACAAATTTTTGGTGTTTGAAATCTGTTTCAAAATTAGCATTTTTTTTTTAATTAGAACTGGAAGTTTCTGCTTTGCAACGTGCATATAAACAAGCACCGTGTTTCTTAGTTTGCTAAAGTACCTTCTTCTGCACTGCTTTCTTGGAAATGGCTGTTTCTAATAGGTGCTTGCTTCATTTGGTGAATAAATGCTGGCTTAACTTTTTTTGTCATGTTTTGAGAAGAAAGTTGTCAAGATTCTTTATAAACCTTCTGTGGTTGCTAAACCGAAGTCTAAAAGTGGTTCAAATGTAAGGTAATTCAAGGTTTTCTGAACAGTAAGGCAGGGATGAATAAGTTGTCGGAATGCTTCAAAATCATGTTCTTTATACAGAGTGTATCAAGGAGTCTTAGGACACCTAAACCATTTCTCTGCTTGTCCTTCCTCAACTGCATGCTTTTATCCCCAAGTATGGGGGTAGGATAGAGGATGAGGTAAAATGACACTTGCAGAACTGTTGTGTTGCTGTGCAGACACCTCTACAGCAGGTAAATACAATGTACTGCTCTGTCTCCTGAAGGATGACCTGAAATTAAGTTGCCTGAAAATGCAGCTCACTCGTTGTCCAAGCTGCATGGATGTGCTCGTGGGGTACTGGGGAAGGAACAATCCAGCTTCTCTTGGCAAGTGCTTCCTCAGGTACTGGAGCTGAACGGGCTGGAAGACACTTGACTTGTGAAAGAGAGTCAAACTGGAAAAATGAGTTTAATGTCAGGTCACAAGTGTCATCCTCAGTTATACCCCTGGGCTGACTTCAGGTGCTTGGGGGAGGGTGGGAGTGAGATGGGGTGGTGATTTTTTTCAGTTTTCACAGAATGTCAGTTCTGTGTTTTTCCTGTTTTTGTTCTTCCCTGAAAAGGTCAGAGCTCTGTATTGTGATGTTTTTGTACTAGACAGTATAAAAAGTGAGAGTACTTTTAAGTGAAAAGTATGAATCTTGCCCAAAAATGCTTAATGTGAAGTACCTTGTGAGCCACCAGATGGATACGTGCTGGTTAGGAGGGTAAGAAGGCCAGCTGGCTGTTGTGACAGGCAAGAACTTGATAGTATGACATAGCAAACAGGGGTTACCTATTATACCTTCTTTGCCCTACGGCTAAATCAACTCTATCATGTCATATCTGACAGATCTTTGGCTTAAATTCCCTTTGCTTTTCCCAAGGTTGGGGGCTCTAATGATTCTTTTGCTATTCTGCATGGTGTTGTTCTTACCTCAGAGTCCTTTTTCTTTTTTTTCCCCTGGTGTTTTACCCTTATCTGTCATGCTGTGATTTTGGTATATTATTACTTTGACCCTTCCATACTGTTAACAGATTGTCCTCTGTATTCAGAGGTTACTCTTGGGTCGATCAGGCAAGTGTGTAAATGCAGAAGTCTTGCAGCCAACGTTAGTGGGGAGGGGTTAATGACTAACTCCAGCTGGATAAAGGGCAAGGGTATGAGGATGGCATTTAAGAGATAGTGGCTTTACTCCACCCTGATTAATATAGGGGAGGGGCTTCACATGCTAAAACAGAAGTAACTTGGAAGATGCCTGTATAGTTAATTCAAAGATCTAGAGTTGAAACGGAAAGAGACAACAGTAGCAACAGAAGTTGATCTGAGCCTGGTGGTGGGGAGACAGACAGTTTTTGTAGAGGAAGGAGCAGTTCAGGCACACTGGTTTTTATGGTTATGTCTAGATCCACAGCAGCATTGGTCTAGCACAGAAGAAGTGTCAAGGCTCAACTTATCGAGACTGCCTCAGTGTCTGTCAGTGCATTTGTTGACAGAGATGTGGTGGAGTTGACCACGTCCTGCTCCACGGGTGGAAGAGGGAATCAGTGTGAATCTTTGTCGGTATCCCTAAGGACCACCTTCCCTGTTTTGTGCTAAGAGCTGTTGGTGTTGTCAGGGTTGGTGCTGCAGTACCTGATGCTTGGTGCAGCTTTGGGGACTTCCAGCAGTGCAGGTCATGGCAAGTGGATAGTCTGTGTGCTGGTGTTGGGTGCTGGGAGCCACGTGCTTTCCAGGAGCGTCAGTTTTTGGGTGCCATGTGCGTTGCTGGCATTTGTTGACTTTGTGTCACCAGTGATCATCCGAAGTCTGCTGAACCCTGTTACACTGACTGACCACCTCATAGTCACACATACTGCTGCAGGGTGGAGCTGCCTTCTGTGGTCAAGATCTAGTGATTATTATGCAGTTTGATTCATGTATTTGTACAGTGTGTTGTAAAAGTAGCCTGCCCTTGTTGGAACAAATTTGTATTGTGTTCCACCTTTTACTACAGGTTGGTGGAGAGCTCTGTGGATTTCTCTTCAGAGTAAGGCTGAAACTACTTGGCTACAGTTGCTGGATATATATCACATTATTTGCTTGGATGATGTTACCAAGAGAGGGAATATTACTATTACTGTCTTGTCAGGATTTTGTCAGGCACTTGCCTTCTGTCATCCTACAACAAGGAAGAGAGGAATACATTTCTTACTATTGTTCTTACAGTTCCAAAAAGATCCTGAGGCCCTGTAGTCACGTGCAGTTCAGTAGTACTGGTAAGATGGTCTATTCCTCACACATTTCAGCTGCTTTTGGTTACTCAGCGTTACAATATGCTCAGGATCACGTTCCTAAACTTCTGTTTTTAAATGATGCTATGAAAGTTTTACTGACATTTTCAGAAACTTAACCCTCTGCTTGGTGGTGGTTGTAAGCACGGAGTTATGGTGGCCACAGTGTTGGCAACAGGGCATCCTATGACTCCAGCCCTCATAAAGATCCTTCTCAGGGAATATTCTTAGGGAAGACCTGCAGTTCAGTGGAACAGCACTGACCCATTGAAAGAATGAGGTCTTTCATCTAGGTAGGGGTTCTGTTTCTCTTACTGGTGTGAGATTTGCAGAGGGAAGAGTTTATCCTGCTTTCTAATGGAAATGGGGAGTTTAGCAGGCAGTGTCTGTGGTGGATGGAGAGCTGGTGCTGGTGAATGCAGCTGGAAAGATCTTCTTGAAGAAGCACTTAAACCCTGCTAGTCCTGATACTTCTGTCTTGCAGAAAGGTAACTGAAGTTGTACATCCCAGCGATCTTTAGTGGCAAGAAAAAATTGACTGGAAGTTGGGTGTTTGTTGCCTTGTGTGGAAAGTAAAATCATGAAGGTTGAAAAGGGGAATGCATGGAATGCATTAAAGCAAGAGAGACACATTTTTATTTCCAATGACATAGCATTTAAAACTGATTTAATGATGAAACCGTGACAGTTTCTAAAAGTGTCTTTCAAAGACATTTCATGCTGTACATACCAGCTGATCCAAGGAAAGGTCAAGTTTATTCAAACACCTAATGAGTTGCTTGAAGTGTGTGTATAGGGAGGAAGGACTTGGCTTCTACCCAGAGGTACAAGTTGAATTTTGCCTCTTCGGAGGGGAAATCAGTATGAAGTTCAGGCTCTTTCCCTAGAAGTGTGTCATAAACTGAAATGGTAGGATCTGATCTTTAGCTTAATAAGCTTCCCTTTAGAAGCTGTTGAGGTTTAACCCAGTGAGCAGCTAAACACCACACAGCTATTCACTCACTCCCCCAAATGGGATGGAGGACAGAATCAGGGAAAAAGGTGAAATTCTTGAGTTTAGATAAAGACAGTTTAATAGGATAGGAAAGGAAAGGCAAATAATAACGATGAAAGAATATACAAGTGATGCACAATGCAGTTGCTCACCACCTGGCTACTGATGCCATTGAATTTCTGCTGCCATCTGAAATATTTTAGGCCTACTCCTGTGGGGAGGGAGGTGAGAAGGTGCTGCAGGGATGCACAGTTTCTGTGGGAAGTCTGAAGGGAACACAGAGGGTGGTATTTATCTGAGAAGATATAGGTTGACTGTCTGGGGTATGAGTGTCTGAATTTCCTTTGTAGTTAGGAAACACCAGGATGCAGTTCCCCCGATCTATTTAAAACTTCTCGGATGCAGCCATGTATGTGTGTATTCCATGGCCAGGTGAGATGTGTGACACAGAAGTTTTCTGGATGTTTTTCTTTTTAAGCTTTGTAACAGCTTTTTCATCTTTGACATGTGGAATTAAAATTGGTTTATCTCATTTAAAGGGAAATAGCAGGCAAAGTGGCCCCCTCTGTTTTTCTGCCAGCAAGGGTGACAAGCAGAGGTAACTGGACTATGTGCTAAAATAACTAAAACATTTCTTCTGGCAATCCTTTGCTGAGGTTACTGACTTAAATGAAAGCAAAACTGAGCTGTTGCAGGAAAGCAATGGAATTTTTCTCCACATACTTGCTTGGACGTCTAATACGTTTGCAACAAAAGTGTAAGTCAACACTGAGAGATGAGCACTAGTGTAGGATGGAGTGAGCCTGCTGTTAAATATCAGGGAATAAAGCACATACTCTCTTCTTGCTTTCCTTACAGAAAGCATGATCTAGATAGCATCAGGATTCTTGGCTTGTGTTTTGAAGGCTCATTGCTGCCAACCCCAGCAAGGTCCTGCAAATATGTTTGTGAGTTTGACCAACTGCTTTGAAATCTGAAGAAAATAAAGGAAGCCATCTGGCTTTGTTTCTAAATGACTGCTCTCAGATTTCTTCTGGCTTGCAGAGGAATACCTTTGATAAACCTCAGGAAAACTGTGCAATACAGAAGGAAGGGAAATGAGTATCTCCATGCAGGCTCATGCTTTTGGTGTTACAGATCATCATGGGAAGCTCTTCTTTTACAGCAGAAATAGTTCTTGCTAGAAACCCATGCTGTAGACTGTCATATTTATTTCCTTATATTCTGATATAACAATAGATCAGGAGAAGGCAGGAAACAGTCTAGCAATAGGACAGAGTGCCATAGAAGTTGAAAAAGAGCTTGTGTTGAAATGTTGATCTGCTGTTTGGTTTGTTATGAAGGGCTCTTCTATGTTTGAGGTCCCTCATCAAGTTACCAAAAGATGTCTCATTTAGGTCCTCAGACTTTAACTCTTACAGGATTATAACCTCTAGTCTGTCCTCTGGAAAGCTGACAGCATGTTGGGAGAGGAGAGCCACCACTCTCTATTGCAAATCAAGCATTTGTATCATATGAGCAAGTGCAGGAATTGAGCTCTGTGTGCCAACAAGAGTTTTGTCTGTAAGCATCAGAAAATAATTTTTTAATCCTGGTATCATAATGTTGATATCACAAGGAAATTGCTACAAAAATAAAACTACAGCTCAAAGTAGTTATGTTTGTATGTGATAATTCCTTATGATTAAAAGTCTAATAGTAGAATTAAGTTACATCTGAGTAAAACACAAACTGCTCATTGTATTGCTGTCTCCAGAGGTTTAGAAACAGAATTCTTTATTGACCCAGATGTATCATTTTTATAGTCATTAGAATAATTCACCAAACTACATAGCAGTGATCAGCAAAATAGCAACTACAAAGCCATAATTAGCACCTGGGGGGAGGAAATCTTAATTAACCATAGAAAGTTGGTAACGATGCGGCCTGAGATGAATGATGAGCTAGTGATGGGTTCTGAGATCGTCTGCTATCTTGTGAGAAGATCTTTGTTGAAGAGGGATGCTGTAATTCTCTTTCCTACCCAGTTAACCTCCATCAGCTCCAAGAAGTTGTTCAGTCCCCTTCTGTGCTCTGAGGATGAATAATCTGTTCTATGGGAATGCCGGTGTCTCCATTTTGTTTGTCTTGGTATTGTGCATTAAAGAAGATAAAGATCCCAATGTTCAAGTTAAATCAAGTGTATTTTTCAGTATGAAAACTCCATCTCTGTGCAGTGTAGTGGGTTGAGAGTAGCTGTGTGTGAGATATTGCAGGTTGAGTATGCAGAGACTTACCTAATCTGATGTGACGGACAACATTTCATTTTGTTGAATGCTTTTGTGACAAAACCTGAACCGGTTTGTTTTGTAGGTAAGACTGAATAGACCTAGAAGACTAACTAGGTAAGTCTAGTTACTAAGTTAGTCTAGAGGCTAACTCAGGCAAGGTGCTAGGCTTGTGGTAGGAGCGAATTAGATGCTGCCAGTTGTTACGTGTTTAATGATTATGCAAACTACATAAGCGAGCATTTTAGTAGAAAAAGATGAGTTAAAGAAACTATGCATCTACCACACCAACAGAGCAGAGAATTGCAGCTCTTCGGTAGCTGTTGTTCTTGACCCCCACAAACTGTTTACTGGTGGCTTGTGTGGAGGGTTTTGGGCATTGAGAAATTTTTCCTGTTGAGATAAACTGGGCTGTGCTGCCGGTGGCCGTCAGCGTGCGATGCCACGTCCGAGGGCAGCTGCACATCTGAGCTTGCACAATGCTGTGCTTGTGGAGCTGTTGTTTGACTTGCTCGCTGACTGGTTGCATCATTTTGGTCTCCTGGGTTTGGGGGGAAGTTGGCTGCCTATGAGAATTGAATCTGGGCTTTCCCTCTGCCTGTTGCAAGGAGAATGAGGATGTGGGACGGGGACAGCGGGCAGGTGGTGGTGCAGCAAAGTAGGGGCACGGCCTCTGTAGGGAGGCAGCTGTTTCTTAGCCCACCCATGCTCAGTTACTCATCTGCTTGGTAAATTGCCTGGTGTTGTAAAGCTTGAATTTTAAGGCTAGATTACATACTACAGCTCTTGTCCAAGTAGTAAAAAGATGAGTAAAACTCAATTTGGCAATTGTTTTGCCTTGACAGTTGCAATGGCATTTGAAACTGATGTGCTGTGATTGCACAGAGTGTTTATGGGACGTTTGGTTTCATGGTGTGAGTGGTCTGGTGTGAACAGAAACGTGACAGCTTTATTTTTTGAACCGGCTTTCTGTCTGAAAACCTGCTCCTTTTCTGTTTTGACAGTGGAAAACTCTTTTTCTTTTACCACTCTCACTAATACCGTAAACAGTGAATTGTGTATGCAAATACACTTTGGGTACTTCTGGACAACTTGAGCTTTCAGCCACCTGGGACTTGTATTCTAAACACTCGTAAAACACATTCCATGCAGCCCTTCCCTTCTGTCCTCTACCTCCAGGGAGAGGGAGAGTCAGTAAACTTGGAGGATTTTGCTTGTAACTCCTCTGCCATGGAGCATCTGGTGCTTGGAGTTACCGTAGCAAGGCTCTGCACCCAGCTCCCAGCCTTGCTTCTGCTTCTGACACTTCTCATTTTGGTCTCAATGGATGTTTATTTTCCTAAAACTTGAGTACAGTGGATATGTTAAATGTACCAGTGTGGAGGATGCAAGAAGGAAAAGCTTAACAAACAAAAAAATGTGTGGCTGTGTTCCAAATGAGGGCACATTAGAGCTGAGCCTTTCTGAGGTGTGCACCCTTGAATAATCAGGTAATCAAGCCTTTGCTGCTGGTGTCAGGCTCATCCTGTTAAGGCTGAAGTGTGCTAGCGGTGTCTGCACATGGAGTCAGAGGTGCCTTCCCAAATCCTCCTCCCTGCTGTGCTCCGAGGTGGAGTTAACACATTGGCAGAGTAGTTGTGTGCAGTTCCCTGGCCCCTGCCTCATGGACATAATGTTTGTGTTGCAATCCTCTCTGAAAACCTTGCCTGATCTTTCTGGGGAAAGAGCAAATAGGAGCTAAATTGTCAGCTTGATTTTCTGCCTGTCCACGAGCATAGGTCAAAGGCCTGGAATAAAACCTGTAGGACAAAGTTCAAGCCGAGCTGTTGTTTACATGGTTCTGAGTGCAGCTTGGTCATGGGTGAGACATGGCAGTGGGGTGTTAATGACCCGGGGTTTGAATTTCTCATGTCCACTTTGGAAGCCTTGGTTTAGTGGGATACTGTTACATGCACTTATCCCGAGGGGGTAGGTGCAGAATCCGAGGCTGGAGAGCTTCCCTGTGGCTCATGGAAGAAAGCAGGCATCCTCTTGTGATCAGGAGCACATCATTACTGAGAGGCTTGTTACCAAGCCAGGAGGAATTTAGAAGGAGAGTTGTTGGAACACTGGTTTTGTCTGTTTTTGTTTCCTCCTCTTTCACTGTTAGGAGGAAAGCAGTAATTAATACAGCTGGGTGTTAAATGCAGCGTTTTCTGTTGGCTCCCACTCCTTCCCGGGATTCAGTTCCCAGGCTTAGCACAGACAGACAGTAGCAATCAAGTCTTTCAGTTAGTTTAGGATCCTTCTGAAGAGGAAAAATGTTCAGTGATGATCTGTGCTACACTTAGCTCTTCTTATCTTGGATATTGTACAGCCTAATATAGAAATAGTTAAATTTGTTTTGAAACTGAGTGCCTAATGTGCTGGTATTGGCAAAGAATCTGGAAGCATGAACTGTGGGTAGTAACTTCATAAGCTGAAGAAAAAATAGTTTGAAAATTCACCAAGTGTTGTCCAAAATACACAGTTTCAGACAGTTCCTGGGATGCACAGTTTCAATCCCTAATCTGTCCTTATTAGGAAGATTTTGAATGAGGGGGGAGGGGGGATGTCCTTTCCTGGAGCAACAGTTTAAAGTGCAGTGTCCTCTGTCAACTTATACACAGTGAGTGTGACACCTTCAGTGGTGCTGTTAGATAAGATCAGAAAATGGTGTCTAAGAACATGATCTGAGAAAAAGCAAAAAAAAAAAAATCTTGATGATAGTTGGTCTTTCTGGGATTTGTCTGGATTTTTTGTTTCTTGGCATTGTTTCTTGAATGAGCTGGCATGACACTTGAATACACATGCTCATGACACTGAGCATGGCAGAAAATTAAATAGAAAACTGTTTTTTAGTATCTCCTGAAGGAATGCTTAGGAAAGTACTTTTTCTACAGCAAAGTTAAACATAGTGTGGTCTGAGCACTGCAAGTGGGCAGCCTTTATCCAAAGCAATTTATTCCTGAAAACAATTTTACTATTTAGTTCCACCACAACATTGGTTACTTAAGAAGTCATTGGGAGGCTTCCACTGAGTCGGATGGTCTTGAGTCAAAATTTTAACTTGAGGTCATATTTTGTTTGTGCTTCTGACTGATGAAAAGAATATAAAGGAGCATGAAGAATATACTCATGTCCAAAAGCAGCTAATGCACTTGGCAATCTTCTTAGGAGTGTATTTGTCCAGTAAACATAATGTACTAGGATTTAGTAGATTCCCAAATGTAGAGGATGTGCTGTAATGGAAATTGTAATGCTTGAAAAGTCTTCAGTTGCAGAACTTTAAAGGTCAATGCAGAACTTTATATGGTCAATGTATGTAATTTGCCTTCACCGTCTTGTAAAATCTCTCAAGACGGAGTTTTTGGGGTTTTTTTTCAATTTGCTACTAAGTTCAGTGTTTTGCATTACTCTAACTGAAATTTGGAACATAAAGTTGTCTGCCAAAGTATAGCAGTTAAATGGCTTCCAAAGGAAAAAAATCCAATTATGCCCCCTCAGTCACTGCTTAAAATACAGCATCCGCTGGTCTGTTGTGGTGTGGCAGTAGGAGGATTAATAGGAGAATATGCTGGTCTCAAGAATTTTGAGATCATCCTTTTGTCATGGGAAATATATCCAATCTTCAAGTCAAACCAAATTTGGCTAATTCTATCCAAGTTTTCTTTGCAGTGACTGAAACTGATCTTGAGTTTTATTTGCTTCTTGACAGAAAAACCTTCCAAGTATAGCAGTTTGTTAAATTTAGTTCTGTGAGGATTGTACACTGCTGCTTTTAGATTTGTTTTAAACTGGAGGAGTCGTTTAAATTATGCCCTGTTAAAACAAAAGCAGAACACATACCAAGTAGCTTTTGCTCTGCTTTTTAAATGTTCAGGAGACCCAGTTACTAGGAATAGGCATTTAATTTAAAACTAGATCAGTTGTCATGTATAGATACTTTAAATGAAGCATACAAAGCTCATATTGGCTAGATTGCTATTAGGTAGATAAAACATTAGTGTATCTACTTAGTAAGTGTAAAGTGATAACAACCTGAAGACTTGTTTCAATCTGTATTTCTCTTTTCCATTCTTTACAGGAAAATCTTCACTGACGATTCAGTTTGTGGAAGGACAGTTTGTTGATTCGTATGATCCAACCATAGAGAACAGTAAGTAAATAACTGACAAGCTGCTTTTCTGTACCTAAGTAACTTATCAGAAGTCCTTGGCGATATACACACTGCTTATGTGGGCATTTACGTATTAACATGAAAGCTCATTAATTAACTCTTAAGTCTTATTACTCTTTTAAACCAACGTTTACAGCATTGCAGCATGGAAATCACTGTGTACATGCTTCTCCAAACAGCTGAATTGTCTTTTAGCACTAAATGAAGGAAAACCTAATGAACCTGGCTAGAATGCATCTCCTTGTATTGTATTATGTTGTTGGACATCTGCTTCCCCTGATGTAGTCAGGGCACTTTAAATTACATATGTCACACCTGTATGAAAATGGGCCACTATATACGAGTATTCCAGAGTCTCACATTTCTTATTGGGTCAGTATATCCAGATGAACATAAAGCCATCAATACCAGTCAGAATTAAATGGCTGCCTTAGAAAGTTGACATGCTGTGGCCATGATAACTTGATAAACTTTTTAATTACTCCTTTCCAGCTGTTTGATAACAAGATTGGTACACTATCAGCTTGCTGCAAATACTGAGTATTTGACTTCTCGAGTGTCTTTTTTCTCTTAGCAGGTTTTTTTTTGTTGATATTAGTGCCTCTGTGAATAGCTAATGTAGTGGGTGGGTAAAGACATTAATACTAAAAATGCTGCCAAGAGCAAAAAGTCACTTCAGAGGTGAGTTACCTGGTATTCATTACAATCCAAGCATCTCTCTCTGAGCTAGAGATGGTCATAAAGTACTTGAACAACTGCAGTGCTACTCTGAGTAACTTGATCATACTGGTTTACTTTAATTGTGTGGCAGATAAAACTGGTTTCATGATTGTAACCCTGGAGTTGCTTGTATTTTAATGACTTCTGAAGTGCAGTGGTTTTAGTGTTTTGAACTTCTGCAGTAGGATGCTGAGCCTATGTGATACTCTGTAAGTTTGAATGAAGCAATCAGCAGAACAGGGTTTCTTTTGAATTTATATGTGGTAATAATTACGAATCAGTGGCTATCAGGATATTTTCCTTGGGATTATTTTACTGCTTAGAACTAAAATTCAAATGCTACTTTTTGAGAAACTCTCAATTTGCTTTAGCAAGTCAGAGTAGATAATTTACCCCTTGGCCTGAATGATCTGAGTGTTAGCTCTTACACAGATGTCATTCATACTGAGGCTTTCCATCATCCCTTTTTACTTTGCTAGAATTATAAGTAAGGTATGATTTAAATTAAAACTACGCACTAAATACTGAGGATTAAGTTTCTGTATTTTAAATCTTAATGTCAGTTGGGACAGGTTATTTTTACTCTCTCTTCTATATAAATGCAAATTATTTAAAGTAATCTTTTTAAGTTTTATGCAGTTATATGGGAATGAACGAATTTGACGTGGAGTCAAAAGTCCCTTCAAAATGCCGAGTCTGTGTCGTCTTGTAGCATTTTGACACCTTGGTACAAGCTTAGCTTGTTTCATCCTTTACCTGTTGTCTGTAACTGCTGTTAGAAACTCTGTAGCTGTGTGTCTCACACTGGTAGTGCTTCTTAACTATGAAAATACACCACAGATGAATTTTCTCTTACTTAATCCTTGTAGTCTGCTTTGCTTGCTTGATCTGAATTCTAATCATGGAGTATGTTATGGCCATGAAGACTTGTTGGGCGGGGGCATCCTGAAAAGGCTTAACTTTTCACTTGATTTCTTATTTATTTGGAAAACAAACAGCATTATTCATTTGGTGTAAGTCTTGTGATCTGTGGTTGTAGGAATTTGCTTTTTGAAAGGTAGAGAACTGAAGGGCCCTTCTTGCATCAGAACATATTACTGGGAAGTAAAGGTTGAAAACGTAGAAGTTATGCCCTGAGGTCCAAAACAGTGGGAAATCTGTCCCATCTTTAGGCCCTAGAATGCCTGATAAAGACAATATTTTAGAATTGCTTCTGTGAGGAAAGGAATAGAGAACACATTCTAATTTAACAAAAATTTTAAATTTATTGACGGTATCTTTTATAAGACAGAGATTTGCAACTAGTTTTGATGGGTGTAGTATAAACTAATTCTTTTGACTCATATACTTAATATTTTTAATTTTTTTTTTTATAAATCTTTGATCATTCCAGTCTTTTGACACTCCCAGCTGTATATTTCTGATTCTATGCAGGGTCATAAGACACAAAGTACGTTATCAACTCTTGCACTTTTCCTAGCTTATAATTTCAAATTTGGTGGACAGTGTTGGCAAAAAGTGTTGAGAAGTCCAGGTTCCTATACCAGGGACACTGTTGGAGAATGTTTCATTTTTCCAGTGCTTTTTATAGGAGGTTATAAAACCTTTTCAGTTTCATCTAGTGGTTGGGTCTACACTTACGAAAAAAGTACACAGTGAAGGGTAGACTGACCTGTGTGATTTCTGGTTTGTCTCCAGAATATTGTCCTTGTAATTTATTACAGTATTCTACCAGCATTGATGAAAGGGTAGTACTGCAGGTAGCTTAATCTTTATAATTTTTGTCTTCTAATAATAAAACTTGCACAAAATGCTGACTCTAAAGTTAATTGTATAGAAAGCAAGCTATAGTCAAGCTCTTACAGGAACAAGTTGTATAAGCCTTGAACAAAAGGAATAAGACCTACTATTCTAGGAATTTCATTTTCTAAGTGTGAAAATCTCTACCTTCGGAATTGTAAAGGGAAAATCAGGTGTATCAGATTTCACTGAGTGTTTGTGAAGGTGAACAGTGCTTCACTGCTGCATTTTCCTTTGCTAGTTTATTTAAGTTAGTGAGGATGTTGAATTCAGTTGCTTCTACTAAGCTTGTGTATCAGGAAGATGCACTTGTGTTCTGTGGCAGCAGCGGAGGTGAGACCTCACTGCTTAGCAACAGAGATTTTCCCTTTCTGAGTGTCCCAACAGGAGTGGCACCACGATGGTTTCAGGTTGAGAAACTAGTGGAACTACTACTTGTGGGAATGTTGGAAGCAGAAGAAAGATCCCTGGAGAGCAGGAGTGTGTGGAGGGAGTCTGTGTGGGCACTGGCCTGGATGGGGCTTTGAAGGCAGATTAGCTCATGTGAACTAAGACCATGGCAATTTAAAACTCAAAAATTTTACAGGAATGAGAACTAGAATCTGAATTTGGAACTCAAATAGGTCAGAAGGAACAGATAATGAAGACATGCACGTCTCCACCCACCCTATCTTTGCAGGGATGTGTTGTGTTGCAGGAAAGATGACAGCCCCAGTCTCAAATATTTTCTCCAGGTCCTTCAAGGGCTGCCTGGTTGCTTTTTGATTTTTGTTGCAGTTTTGGAGAAGCTTCAAGCACTGTTCCACAGCTCTGTGGTCTTCCTTTCTCCCTTAAACAGGCTCACTAGCTCCTTAAGGAAAGGACAGATCTTCCCCCATTCGCTTCCTGCCTCCATCCCATGTTTTTTGATGCAACTGTGAGTAGAAGTGTATTAGGAAGGGGGAGGGGGCTGGAGGAACCCTAGTAGTTGTGGAGGGGGTACCTATGGGTCTGTTAGAGCATCTTTAAGGCTAAACTTCTTCCACAAAGGGTGAATTGTGATTCTCCCCAGGAGCTGCTGGTGAGCAGCCTTCTCAAGGGGGGCAAGTGAGGCTTCTGAGGAAAATTAAAAATAGCTCTGTTGCATCACACATCTCAGTGTTGTGAAAGATGTCCTGACAGATTAGTGACAGGCATTGACTTTGAAATGAAGACAGCAGAAAGGGATGCAGGAGGTAGTAACCCAGGAACCCTAACGAGGTGGTTGTATTTAGCTACAGCAGTGATGTCGCACCCAAATCTTGGTTCGCGAAGCCTTAGCCATGATGATGTTGCACCACTCTCTTACTTTCACTCAGTTATCACTTGATCTGAAAGCCTGCATTTGTTTGCCTGCCTTTTTTTTAATCATAATGGCTTGTTTTCACAGTAGTTGTCATTTGAGTTGCATATACAGATAATTTCATTCATGCTGGTTTACTTGATCTTAGGGTAACACTGATCACTGGAGTTCCAGGTTGTAAAGTGTGAGCATGTCCTGTTCCAAGATCCGTGTTCCAGTTGATGAGCAGCATTTTCCAGATGCAAAATGACTTAGGGGTGCAGAGGTTGGTCAGGCCTGCTGAATTCAGTCCTTGGCCTACCAGGAAGAGCCAGGCTGTGCAGTGATTGTATTGTTGTTTTTCTTGCTCATCAGCACAACGAAAGGCAACGTGTCCCAGGATAGTAGGTGATGGAATTGGAAATGGTTGATTCCTCTGGATCAACAGATCACAATAAATACCCTTGCAGGTTTTTCGGATGATGAAATTCTTAACCAGGAATATTTTTTAAAAGCTTCAGCAAAGAAATGAAAGTCATTAATTGTGACTTCATCGAAGCAGATCTGTCTCCATGCAGTGGACTGTGCTTAGTGCTGCAAGGCTCTGCACTAACAGTTCTGCGGTGACTCCTCCACTGTTTCCCTTCCCTTATCTGTGTCACACTCTCTTCCAGTACTGATGATGATGATGATGTCTTTGCTGAGTCTCTTCTAGGCTTCTAGAATAGTCTGAAAAAGCTGTCATCTATCCCTTTTTAAATATTAACTTCATGATGCTCTTGAAGCTACTTTGACTGCAGAATGCTTTGATGTGTATGTGCAGTGTCAAGAGACTAGAGAGGGACTGTTGTTTCCATACACCTGTTAATGCTGTGTGTCTCCAGAGGAGTCTGTTTTCCCTCTGACTAAAAGCAGGGATATTGTATTATAGCAACGCTGCCTGTTAACATCTGTTCAAACAAACAGTTTGTCCCCATCACAGTACTCATCCAAGGCAAAGAGCTGTTGTGGATCCTTGTTTTATAACCTAAAACTTTTGTGCAGCAATGACAACAGCATCCAGACAGGGACTTGAGAGCAGCACATGTGCTAAAGCAGCTTTGTTAGGGGATGGCCAGGGTAAGGCAGGAGCTTTGGTTCCCCATTTCAAATGGCAGTTGCTGGTATTGTAATGGAAGTTGTGGGTGTTTTTTACACTGTTGATTTGGACACTCTGTGTTAGCTTGGCTTTGCTGTTTGAATTGCTCCTTTTTTTTTTGAAAGGGTGCTTTGATTTATGAGGTGGGTTGAAACCCCCAGTTTCAACTATTTCAGCCCACTTACTCGAGATAATGCTCAAATTGTGGAGACTTGACGGGACAATGACCTTTGGGGGAGGAGGAAAGTTGGACAACTTCAGCTTCTGGGAGACCCTGTTCAAACCCAGGAAGTGTAGGCAGGGGACTGCACAGTGGGGTTGGGAACATCCAACTGTGCAGCTTTGGGAAGCTGTGGACAGCTTAGCTAACACTACACTGACCCATTCCCTGACTCTGTTTCCCTGCTCGTCATTGCAGTGACAGATGAGGGTTTTAGGACTGTTAGTATTTGGGAAAATGACCTCAATCAGAGGACAACACAAACTTTACTCAGTATACCAGAACTGTCCCATAATGGTGTCTGGAGTGCATCTTGAAGGCCAAAGCAGAGCTCCAAAGCTGGGTTTGTGTGTTCTGGTCAGTACATTATTATTCCTACAAGAGCTGTGACACTTTGCTTTTGCAGTTGCACAACACAAACATTGAGTAAGATTCCTCAGCTCACAGCACGTTGGCATTTCATGAATCCAAGGAAGAGAAGCAGTTCTCATCACTTTTGGGACTGAGTGTGCTTCGTGACTGAGGACTAGATGGGCTGGAAGCTACAGCAGATGTGAAAGCAACATGGTGAACTTTTAGCTAATTGTCATTATTTAGGTTTAGTATATTCATAAGTGTGGTTCTATGTGTTTTAGCCCCCAAAGATTATTTTATTTTTCTTAATCAAGATCACTTACTTCATGGGATTTACATTTAGGAAATTGATTGTGCTAAACTGCATGGAAACTGAGGAAATATCCTATAATAAGTTCAAACTTAGCTTTGATGCCGGTTGTATTTAAGTGTCTTATGTTACCAGTAATTACAGTTGCCTCAAAGTTTCTTAGAAATGCATGTAAACCCCTGTTTTATTCTTTCCTTTTAAGAAAGTAAAGGAGGAACAGCTGCATCCAATGTGGGAATCTCCTGAAATTTGAAATCTTAAAGTAAATTTCTGAGTTTTGTTATCTGCAACAAACAAGTTAAAAGTACAGCACCCGATGTAGCCTTTTATTGCTACTTTAAAGCCTGTAACTAAAGTTCTTTTTCTTAGTGGCTTGGCTGACAGTGGCACAGATGAGTGACTTCTGATCCCTTCCTTGTGTGTAATTCTGACATGTTTCTGTATTTCTTCTTTGTTCTAGCTTTTACAAAACTGATCACAGTAAATGGCCAAGAATATCATCTTCAGCTGGTTGACACTGCTGGCCAAGTAAGTTATCTTTCCTTCTTTGAATCTCTCTTCAGAGTTAAGACAATAAGTATTCATAATTCTGTTGAACTAAGTTTGTAGTGACCGTGCATTCAGAGGTGAAATGATCCTGACTTCTTGTTTAGTCACTAAAGACTTTCTTTGTAGGGTTTGTTTAAAGACTTTGGTTTGGGGTTTGTTAGTGATTTTTTGTTTTGTTTTTTCCCTGTCTGTTGAATGAATGTCTAAAAAAGGGAAGAGGAAGAGGGAACTGCCTTAACTCTGTCCCAAAAGTACATAAGTAGCTTGTTTGATATTTACAGAGTAAATTAGGAGTCTTGCTTTAGATGGAAAATGTCACTTCAGTTAACCATGGGGAAATTTTCCATGAATTTTCCTATTTGTGTGTGCTCCAGCTACACCACCATGACTTGTATCCATGAAACAGTCTGGGGAGTAGGCAGAAATGCATGTAGGTGGTACTCACTGGGCTACCAATAAACTGCTGTAGTTTGTTTACATTTTAACGTGATGGTTCACGAATGTGTCCGAGCTTCCCGTAATGACAGGGAGCACAGGAGGAGACAGGGAACACGTGTCCTGGAGTGTGCTCGGGAGCTTTGTGAGGTGCAGGTGTTCATTACATACAGATCTAGGTGTTCATTACATGGGGCTGCTTGGCTGAACTTGCACTGCACGTTCCGTGCACAGGAGCGCTGCCTCTTTTGAAACACTCTGTATTAGGGAAAAAACCATCAGGGATCATTAAAACCCTGTATTTTTATCCTTAACATTTTTTTGCTTATGTGTTCTTACCTTCTGTGATCTCATACGATGCCTTTGGGTTTTACCAAACTGTGAGTAGTGTTAAACAACGTTAGTGTTATAAAATCTGCTACCAGTACTTAAGAACTGTAAAGCTGTGGGACACTTGCTCATAGCTGGGGGACTGTTCAAAAGGGCTGTAACCTTCTAGGTATGTTTGATTGCTTTCTTTGAAGAGCACCATGCTGTATTTATGTGGTGTCAGCTTGTGGTGCTCATCAGCAACACGTATGATCTCTGAGCTGTCTGAGCACAGTACTGGCCACACGTTCTGGGGCAGGATTGTTTGATGGGGATTGTTCTGCAGAGGAGAGTGAGGGTGAGAGAGGGGCAGGCTGAGAAGTGTGAGCAGCAGAGGAAGCTCCATAGGTGTCATTTTGTGCCATTGTAAGTGCACTCGCCTTACAGCTCCGATTGTGTAGCTCAGTGATAAAAGAAAAAATTTCTCTTTGAGGGGGAAATTGCCTTCTGGGAAGGCACTGTAACTCACCAGCAACATACCTCTATTGCTGAGGATTGATTTAACCTTATACAGTATTTTAGAGCCAAAATAGCTTCTTTCCCAGCCTGTCGTTATTTTAAAATTTAATTCTTCGTGGAATGACTTGAACTTTGAGTTCTGGCTCACAGGGTTAGAGCGGAGAGATGATTTGGGGTTATGGAGGGTGTGGCTTGGACAGATTTCTTTTTTAAGTCAGTCTTGCTTAATGGTCCATAGGGAGTACTTATGTGTATACAGCACAGCAAGGATTATATTGTAGATTTGTTATGTACTTTTGAAAAAAAAGCACAAGAGTTGTAGCAACATTGTTATATCACTTGACAGATTTCTTAATTTGACCCACAAGTTCCAGGGAATTGGCAGGTTTTCTTCCTTCTCCTAACAAGCTAAAAATTAAGTCATGAATTAGAAATAGTTGAGGTTATGGCACTTATTTTTCTTGGTACTCCTCCTCTGTCCTGTGTCTCTTTACCTGTCATGGTTATTTACTGAGCTCTGTGCAGTTCAGTTCAACAGGAGTCTTGGTACGGGGTCACAGAAGAGAAGCGCAAAAGGAAATCTTACCTAACACCAAATTCCAGCGGATTTACCAGGAATTCCTGAGGAATTCCGGGTAAAGTCAAGCAACAGAGCTGCACTTTCACCTGTTTTACACCGAGACCAGCTTGGATGCCTCCTCTATTGACTTTGGGATTACACATCCCACTGGAGTGGCAGTTCAGCGTTTCACAGAAGATGGGGGAGGGCTGCCCTCTGTGTGTAGCAATAAAGGCAAATAAGGGCAGCTTTTGTTAAGTGTTATTCTTTCAAACTTTTTTTGGCTGGATCTGTGAAGTTGATTTATGAAGAGTTTTTCCTCTTCTGCCAGTTAGGGAAGTTTGATTCCTTTTGGCTGTCTGGATTTAAGCTGTGTGATTGCACTGTTCCATCTGTTCAGCCATGACAATATACAGAGAGGTTATTTGATCTTAAGCTAAAATTAACATTTTCAGAAGCACAGGTTTAACAATTTGAGAACTCATCCCTTAAGAAGTATGGCTGTTGTCAAAATGGAAATTTTTCCTGGGAATATGAGTTGGAACAACTTAGGTTTTTAACATTGGATTCCTAGTGTTTGTGTTGCACTACCTGCAATATATCAGTGTTTCATTTGCCTCTTTGGTCAGTTCCTTTTCTAGAGGGGTAGTAAATTCAGTGATGAAGTTTCTGGTGGTTTTTTTGGTTTTTTTATTTATTTAAACACTTGTCATATGATGTAAACTTAGAGTTGTCATATAGCATCTAATAACTGTATTTCTTGCATCTTTAGTTGATAAACATTAGTTAGTAAGCCACAATTAATCACTTCCTAACAGACCCCTTAGGTAATTTAGATGTGATCAGTGTCACTTGAAATTACAAACTGCTAGATCCTGTTGTCAGCTGGTGAAATTACGATTTTGAAATGTATCACCAGCAAGATAAGAGGCGTAGTTACTAATTAGTGGTGGGACAGAGTAGATGTTTTGTACTAATAGAAACTGATAATTAAGCAGGATAAGAGGATTGGGAATAGCTTCAGCTCATCCATAGTCTTAGAGGGAATAAACCAGAAAAGCTGTAGATTAAATTGTACAGTATACAGACTGACTTTAGCTTTCTCTTAATTTGGTAAAGATTCCACATCTGACATTGTGTTGAAAAAAAATCTGAAAGTACTACCCATATAGAATGCACCTCATGTCTTAGAAATATGACCATCTTATCTGATGGTGATCTGATAGCATCAAGTTCTGAACTGTGGCAACCTTAATTTTAAATGCAATATTCCTTCTACAGGATGAATACTCCATATTTCCTCAGACGTACTCCATAGACATCAATGGCTACATTCTTGTTTATTCAGTCACGTCAATAAAAAGGTAATAAAATCTGTTGTGTTCTTCTGGTTTAGGTGTTTTCTGGGTTTAGCTCCTACCTCTGCTATGTTTTCTTTATCTGTGAATAATTCAGTTAATATCTCTTTCCCTTAGAAGTACAATAGAAATTAAAATTAAAGCTTTTTCAGAAATGTCCACTCAGATCCAAATGTCACAGGCACTTTGCAGACTAATATGCAAGGTGCCATGTAAGAAATGAGACAGTGCTGAACTAGATTATTTTGAGGTGTAAGTAAAAGTACAAAGAATGATTTCAGGAATAACTACAGAGTTCGTTGCTCTTGCATTAGATACAAAGGCAGATGTAAACCTGAACCTAAAGGGCACTGTACCTTCATGTGAAGTACCCAATTAGTTGCTAGATAATTGCTCAGCCTTGTAGCTTTTTACAGTACTGAGATTTCTTTGACTTCTTGTCTTGGATTGTTCCAGTTAACCATCAGAAATTTTCTTATAGACAGCAATGTATGACTCTTGGACTGCAGACTCACTCTTGACATGCTGCAGCCAGAGGATCTGGTTTTTCCATGCTATTAGCTGTCCATTCTGACGTGAGGGCACAGTCCATTGTAGCTGGAGTCATTTACTTGCAAGACTCATCTGGGCCTTTGTATTATTTTGTCATCTTCTGCTATTTTCTCCCTTCCTGTGGTCATCTTGCTTGTTTAAGTACTAGTTATTCTTGAGGAGATGTTAATTTTCTAATATTGTACAGTATCTTCTTTTGCAACAGCTGAATTAATCCTGTTTTCTTAATTTTTTTTTAGTTAAATGAATAAGATCTTAGACTTTTCACTGTCATCAGGTGCAAGAGAAGTAGGTGCTTCTCTTATACTTGAAGAAAGTTGATCAGATCTTTGTGAGTGCTGAAGCTTTCCATGTCTTTTCCTCTAAATCAGACAAAACTGGTCATTTCAAGTGCTCTTTAGCAGACCATTGTAATACAACTTGCCTATTGGCTCTTCTGCCCTTCTCAAAGAAAGGATATGGTCTGATTATGAACTTCTGTTGCTTCCAAGATCTTTAATGTTGAACAGATTTCACAGTCCTTCGTTCTTGGTTTTCATCTTCAGTTCTGAAGTAGAGAAGGTCAAACACGTGATCTGGAGGAAATCCAATGGATGTTGGGTTTTTGTGTGTCTAGAGACACTAAACTACCTAGTTCCATTGGATCTGGGTTTTTTAATGAGGGATTCAGTGTTGATGCTGAGTAACGTCTGTGAAATAGGAGTTAGTGTTCTCTGCCTTGAGAACACTCAGAAAATGAGTACAGAAATGTTCACTGGTAAGTGGTACTGTGAGGCCAATAGTGGCTTTGAAAAAATCACTTGGAGGATTCTGCAACTTGTGCTGTTCCTTGGTTGGCAGCTAAAGGACACGTTCTTAGTCACTCAGTTGTTGCCTCATGATGTCTGTGGTAGCATTCAGTTGGCTAAAACAGAAACCAGGTTATGGTGAAAATATAAACAGGACAGAATAGTTTAAGACTGCAGGTAGAAACTCTTACCATCAGTATTTAGTCTTGATCAATTTATTCCAAGATTGTTTGGGTTTTGGGGTTTTTTTCTTCCTTTAAATTTTCAAAGTACCAATGATCCCATCTTGTTCAATTCCTTGTGTTCTGTATCAAGACATTTTTTAGGCAGTAGGGAAGATCTTCCACAATACTCTGATAGTATCAGTGACTTGCCCAGGCAGTCAGATCAGTCACCATCTGTCTTGACTTCTGTCCAAGTGTGTGTATTGATCTGAGTATTGATCCAGCTGGGGTGAGAGCTTTGACAGCAAACTTAATAGAAATGCTCTTTTAAAATTACCATCTTCCCTGCCAGCCTCCAGTGGAAGTTTAAATAGGACTTGAATAAGAGCTAATGCCCTACATTTTTCATATTCCCAGGCTCTCAGCAGCAAGGTTACTGGGAGGCTTTTGCTCTAGTTCAGCTTAATTAAATTCCAATTTTGTATCTTGCTAAGTTCCATGATTTTGTGTAACACATTTATCTGCCAGCTAGTATTTTTTTTTTTTTTTTTTTTTTTGCATTTCACACATTTTGCTGTTTCCTGTAGCCCATTTGCTTGACAGAACTAGAAAGGACCTCTTATAGTCAGTCTCCAGATCTCTCACAGTTTCACAGCTTAATGTGATGATGTTCTTTTTGGATTGGTCAGCATCTGTCTTAGTGTGTCACTGCTCCTTCTGACCTTAATTATTTGAAAAGCTTTCTAGAACACTAATTGGTCAAGCCAATTTAATTCCTGGCAGTTCTTGGCAACTTGTTTCTGTGTCAGAACTGTATTTGAGTTTAAATAGCACTTCTCGTGTGACTTCCACCTCGGTCAGTTAACAAAGATCAGTTGTTTATTTGTAGTATTTTTGCTGGACAAGGAAGCTTGTGAACTCCTAGACAAACAGATAGATACCCAGAATTGGAAAATGGGGAGCCCAGGTTGGACAAGAACACCTGGCAGCACTGTGCACTGGGACCTCAGGTGGGGACTCACCAGGGCTGTGCTGTGATGTATTTCTGGCTGAGCTGGAAACAACACACCTAATAGGGGAGAGGAAACAGAGATTGTACTGTGCCACAGTTATCCTGTGGCTACTGTGCTAAGATCCTTCCTCTTTCTTCAGATGAAAAACAGTTTTATGGTCTGCAGCAGATTTTTTTGTAGCATTTTCATTCTTCTTTCAGTTTGCAGGGTCACCTAGTTCTGTGTGTAGCATTGCCTCTCAACTCTGTCACAGCCAAGCTCCATTTAATTTTTTTTTTTTAAATAATTAGGAGTGTCCAAGACAAGTTCTCAAGACCAGAATTTCACTAATAGTTTTCAGCATAAACTCTTTGTGTCCTTGAAGTCCTTTCATTGATTTCACGTTTTCCTGTAATCTGTAGTATCCAGCTTGAGTTACCAGTAGTAAGTTGTGCCAGACTGAGTCAGGCTTTTGTTTACAAAGAACTCATTTTCTTGATAGGATATACTGAAACTATTAGCTGAACATGGAGAAGCATTGTGTTCTACTTAGTCTCAAAAATTATTGCTGCAGTCAGACAAATTTACCTACTTGACAGAAAATCCATCCTAAACGTGGTAGCATTTATTGTTCCAGAAGTGAGAGGTTTCAATGCTTTGAGTAGTGTTTTTAGGCACCAGGTCTTTGATTGCTCTGAGATGGAAGTGTGTTTGAGTGCTGCTCTATTTTTAAGAGTTTCAACTCTAATTGAAATGCAGTGCAAGTCAAGACACTGCCTGTAGCTAACAACCTTGGAAACTGGAAAAGTTTCAGTCCCTTTTTTTTTGTTGTGTGTCTCATCTGTGAGCCTGTGCCTCCCTTAAAACAAATCTGAGTTGTGCACTTTGTGTACCAGCATTCATTCCGTAATGTAACTAGAGGAGCACAACATCTGCTCTTCAGCCCCGTTTATAGCTTGTTCCCAAAAGTACTAAACGTCAAATGCAGTGGATTTTGTTAGTGAGGTTTTTGCCTTCTTGGTATTTCACAGTACTGCTTCTTTACCTCCTATATCCAATCTTCACCTACATGGTAGGGCAACAGACAACAAGTATTCGAATAATCACTGTTTCAATGCCATCCTGCAGATCAGTTTACTCACTTTCCATAGAAAATTAAAATTTTAGGCTTATTTTGGCTTTCACATAAGTAAAACTTTAAAATTATGTATGAACTAAGTGTTCTTTAAAAACAATGTATTCTTTTGAGATGGAGCCTGGTTAACTAATTACTTTTTCTTTCCAATTGCTTTAATGTGACATACTCATCCAGGGTTGTTGGACTGCAGCAGTTGAATTTCTCGCTGCAGATATAAACCAGATGAGAGGTGGGAGGGACTTGGGGTGATTCTGTGTTAGATGCATCAGTCCTGGGTAATGTTATTTATTTCTGTAAATGCCATAGCTGGGGAGGCTTTAAGGGTAGGCACAGGCTGGTCTCTGCTGCTGCTGGGACCAGTTTGCTGTTGTAACACAAGTGGGTGAGACTTTGGGGCATCTTTGTAGTTCTGCCATTGTACATAGAGTAAGTTTTAAACACAGCAACCTACATATGCATGTAATTGCTTGTGTATTGGGTATTGAGGATAAACATCAGAGTGCATGTGTGACTTCATCCCTTTATTTTGCAGTTTTGAAGTGATAAAAGTTATCCATGGCAAGTTATTGGATATGGTGGGAAAAGTCCAGTAAGTAGTGACACTTTCATCTCATTTCATTGCAGGCATGTTGCTAGTGCTTTGTTCAGTATACTGTAACTGTTCTGAAGTTCTGAACTTTCTTTCACAGAATACCCATTATGCTGGTTGGAAATAAAAAAGACCTGCATATGGAACGGTATGTGAACTCCAGAATGTGGGAAATGCAAGGCAGCAGCCCACATTCCTGTGGCTGCAGCGCGCTGGCTTTGTTCTTGGCTTTCCATAACTAAAATCAAATTGTAGGTTAAAATAAGGTACTGGGCAAGGGAACTGTGTCCAGAATGTGAACTGTGAGCCATGAACTTCTGTTGTAATGTTGATTTTTGCTGTAAGGTTCCAGGGACAGTCATTTAACACTCTGGGTTTGTTTGTGTTTTTTTTCCAAAATAAGTAACAGAAGTGTGTTTGTCACAACTGTACAATACCAAATGATGCTACAGATCATGAAAATAAAGCAGTACTTTGGGACAACTGCTCTTCTGGGTCGTAGAGGAGTTTTATACCTGGCCCAGTAGTGCATTTGACAGCAGCCAAAAGCAAATGCTTTAGATCAGACTTCACAAGACATTCCTGTTACAATGCACTTAATGTACTTTGGTACTTGGAGGTATTTCTTGACATATCAGATTCCAATTTTTCTTCAAGCTATAAAGAACATACTTTTCTTTCTTTGGTCAGGGTGATCAGCTATGAAGAAGGGAAAGCTTTAGCAGAATCCTGGAATGCAGCTTTCTTGGAATCTTCTGCTAAAGAAAATCAGGTAATGGATTTAAGAGTCACTTCATTCAAACAGCAGTGTAATGGATGACTCATAGTTTCACTTAATAAAGGAAGCTAAAGTATTTGCATGTACTCTACAGATATTTTGTGTAGATGGAAACAGAATGGCTGCCTGCATTCAGGTTTATGTGTTTTTTCCATGCAACTGTCAATGGGAGGAGGAAGTGAAGAACTGAAAGTTAAGCTTCTCTGAACATAGCAGAACACTTAGTGACAAAAAAAAAAAACAAAACCAGATCCACGTGGTGGGTGGGACAGGGTCTGTTACCTTAAATAAGAGGTCACTGATTATACAGCAGTGAGTTGGTATGAGGGGATGAACCTTGTGTATTAAGGTGCTCAGTCTCTCTGTTGTGGGGAATAATCATTCTGTGTGTCCATGGGGTGGGGGCACACAGAAAAGTGTCAGAACACAGCAGAAGCTCAGCACCACTGTGACACAGCTGGAGTGAAGCTGCACAACCTGAAGCATTTTAACCCACACACATTTACACTTGCTGGTCTCCTATCACAGAAAGAAAGTGTTTAATTACATGGTAAATAACATCTTATTCTTGGTTGCTCTAAATAACTTTTTTAAAAATGCCTCCTAAATACGTTATGGCATCTGAATTTGTTCCTGTGGCTGGTAATAATATTTTGTCATTGATTTGACATATCTTAAGCTACAGGAGCCTCCTAGTTCAGATGTGAAGTGATGGATAACTGCTGCAGGCTGGGGAGGAGGTGTAGGTTTTTTCCCTTCTTTTTTTTTATTTTATTTTTTTCTTATAGCTCTCAAGAGCATCAAGGCTTTTGAGTTTTGAAAATATAGACACATGATAAGGTCTCACATTTAAGGTAGCATATCACATCCTTGTCCTCCTTGATAACACGAGCACAATCAGAAGGGCAGTCATGTAGCTATGACAGGACCTGTTTCAGCAGCCTTTCTTTCTTTCCCTGTCCCCTATCCCCAAAATCAAAACAAAAGCTTTTGTCCAGTATTTATTGTCAACAATTCTACAACTTTACTTGAGTAAAGTTGGATTTTCCCTGGAAGAAAATCTTGGATTGTTTTTTGTCACCAGATATGGAACACTTGGAGTTAGTTTACCAGTACTTCTGACTTGTATGAACCTTGTCAGAACTGGGCATGATGAAAGCATGAAATTTCTCAATACCTTCTCTGTATGCTGGAGAGCTTCAAATGCATACCAAAGGAAATTAAATTGACAGTGTAAAGAATAAACCCATTAAAAACATCTGATCTTTTTTTTCCACTTCTTTATTTTTAAATGACTTAATACTTCTGGATTAGGCAAAGCTGTTGCCAGTGCTCTTTTTCTTTTGGCATATGTTCACAGTGTGTAACAGCACAGCGATTCATATGCAGCAGAATATCTTACTGGTAACTTTTCTGGAGTTTTTATTGTTCTTGAACCAAGAATAAAAAAGGTTGGCTTTATTTATGCAAAGAAGCTGCAAGCTTTCTAGGATGCTTGGCATCTCTTGTGTGTTAACTTGCTGCACTGACAAAGCCCCATTGACTGCCATGTATTTGTGACTGTTCCTTAGTCTCAGACTGTCTGTATTAAGTTAAGCTGCCAGCTGGAATTTATATAGCAAAATTGGTAGCCTTCAGGGAAATCAGAATGGCAATTGCATGTCTTATACTCAAAATCCTGGGCAGGCCTGTACAAATCCCACCAAAAAAAAAAAATAAAATCAGAAGTTGTGTGTATTCTTGCTGGCAAAGGTCTTCCTTTCAGCAGGATCCTCCAGAACAGCAATTGCAGGTCACTGTAAGTTGTGTCCCTCTGGATTTAGCAGCAGGTTGTCAGAGGCAGGTGCTCGAACACAGTTCCTCCTTCACGCCTCTTACATAATACACTTGGAAAATTTGTCCAACTTGAAGTTTGGGAGATCATATGTCACTTCTGAGATGGGTGCTCACAGCATGTGACCATCCTTCAGCCTCCCTGACATATTTCCTTCGGAGGGTTGGGATGTACGGAAGAAAGTGGGAAGGAGCCCAAAACTGGCACAGCTGCCTTAGTCTGTCTCGCAGACCTCCACCTCTGAAGGGGTGGAAGACTGAGCGTTGAGAGCCAAGTGTGGAGTCTGGATCTGTGAGGTGCTGGGGGAACAAGTGACGTCAGGCATTGTAACATCCCTCCCTGTGGGTTGGACCAGGAGCCCTTCTGAACTCAAGCGGGTTTTTTCCTCCAAATCTTATTTTGACAGAGTAAAACCAGCTCATCTATAGACCTCTCTCAAGACAGAGTATCTTCTCTTACTCTGAAACTGTCTCTGGTTTGGGGGGAAAAGGGTTTTTTTTGACCTTGATAACAACCTATGCTGTCATTTTCCTGGTACTGAGTGTTCACCTTGCATAAGTCAACATTACTGGAAAAAGAAATCTGTTGGTACTTTTGCTTTGAAGTTTATCCAGATAATCACCTGTACTGGCTTTGTACAGCAAGTGTAGCTTAACTATTGATATTAATTCTATACTCCTTCCAACAGTGCTTTAGCTTCTGTTTGCTTAATAGAACACCAGTTTGATGCTTAAAGGGATGAACTGGAGTGGACTGGGAATTCAGAACTTCAGCAGAGTTCAAAGCTTCCTGAGTGGGGGAACATCTGTTAATTCTCTCAGAAACTGAGCCATCTCTGTGTGGTGGATGTGGAGCAGAGGAATGACAGTGTCTGGTGTGCTGGTCTGAGATTGGCACATCACATCTGTGATGTTCTTCACAGCTGTGAGGAGAGAAGGTCTTTCTGCCACAGGGGTTAGACCACACTCCGTCAGCTGCGTGGTTTGTCCTTTGCAAAGAACTGCTGAAACCAGAGGTGTTCCCTATAATAGGATCTGATGGCAAAGGCTCATTTCTCCCTCTTCTACCTTCCTGCTTTGCCCTCCTGCTCCACCCCCCACCCAGAAAAATCCTTTTTGGAGCATCTACGAGAGTCCAAGGAGCTTGGCCTAGCAATGTTGGGCAATTAAAATAGCTCTGTAGATTAACTTAAGCAAACTATACCTATTCTGCCAGGAGTTAGCAAAAGATAACACATTCCAGAAATGACGTGACTTGGAGTAGATGGAAAGTGAGACAGGCAAAGATCAAAGCTGTGGTGATGATAAATGGCAGTGGCTGGCCACAGTCCTCAAGGTCAGATACATCTCCTCCAGACGTGGGTGACCTGGTAGGACTTTGGGAGGAGCCTGCATATCACCAGCACATCAGTCATCAGGGGAAGTCCCTGGGCTTTGGGAAGGCAATTCTGAGACTTCATGGAAAAGACCTCTGAGATGACTGCTGGGCTATTATTGTAATGTCTTCTCAAGCTGCTTCGTTATTACCAGACATGCTGAACTGCTTGGGATAACTTCAGGAACTTCAGGCCTTTCTTGTGGAATTCCCTACTTAGTTTAACCTAGGCCATGGTAGAGTGCTTCATCTTAATCCCAGTACAATAACGTAGTAACTGTTTGAAATACAGCCAGAATCCAAATTGGTCTTAAACCTAGTTGAAGGTGGGAGCCAACTTTTACTGGAAGAATTTAGGGAGTAACAAGTAACCAAGTTATGTTCATCCAGCAAGGAAGTAGCAAAAAATGTACTTTTTACCAAAATGGAGGTCTCTTAAAAACCAGTTACTTGGTTGTTGCTTATTTTTCAAGGGCAACTTCATCTTTGAGCTCAGAAGATTCAGTGCTCAGTAAATGCTTCAGAGTAGTTTGGGATCCCAGGATCTGACATGTTTGGACTGTGTTTAGACTGGCAAAGGATGGAGGAAAAACTCTCTCTTCCTTTGCCTAAGTATTGTTCAAATTCCTTTGCCCAGTTCTGTGCCAGGATAAACCAGTAGTATGAGCAGTTGAGAGTTTCCTCTTTGAAATAATAAAACAGTTGCCAAAGGATGACTCCGGCAGCTGTGGGCTGGATTTGGGTGCTTGCACCTTCCTGCTGGCTCCTGGCAGCACATTCCTGACTCCCTGCTCGTGCAGAGAATTCCACATCCTGAGCTGTCTGTCCTGCTCCCACCGAGGGGCACATCTGCAGCAGCAGCTGAGTCTCTGGTGTCTCCTGCATGGTGCTGAGCTCCCTGGGCAGCAGGTGTTGCCCAGGCTGACATGGATTTTGTTTCCTCAGGGGGAGAAAGGTAGAAGGAAGGCAGATGGCTTTCTGTGGGCTAGGTGTGACCTACATTCCATGATTGGAACATATGGAGGCAGATGCATATAAAGTCTGGCTGTGTTCTTTATTCCTTGTCACAAAACACAGCTTCCTGTGTTGTTTAAGGGCTCGGTCTAAAATTCATCAGCAGATTTGAGCTGGATTACAAATTCCGAAGCGTTAACTGTGGGACAGCGACTAAACCTTCCCAGTGAATGTGTATTTTCTGTGAAATGAATTAACAAACCCCATGAACTCCTACATCCTACTGCTTCAAACAGCACGTCTTTGACAGGGGGGTGTGCAGCTTCTTGGTTGACAGAGTAAGTTGTGGAGGTTTTTTAATGGGTGCTGTGAAACGTGGGCATGAAGAACTTGTGCACTGAAATGAAACCATTGAAAATTTTGCCTCCAAGGAAACAGTGGTGCAGTATATTTGTAAATCAGTGCATCACCAACTTTTGATTAAGGGAAACTCTTCATTAGTGGAACGAGTTTGATAGCAACTGCAGTGCACGGTTCTTCTAGAGTCTAATTTGCCCAGGAAATGTATCATTACTGAACTAATGAGCCACTTCTGTCAGGTCCTGTTGGGATTGCAGGAAGCTGCATTATATGGAGGAATACTCTATTTCCAGCTGGTGAAATATTTTAAACAGTTCCAGAGATCATACTGTGCACAAACAGTATAAATATGGGAAACTTTAACATTCAGTCTAATCTTGTTAAGTTTGTTGTGGGGATTCAGTCAATGGGATTAATTTGGAAGTGATCCAGTTGAGAATTATGTCTTGTGGAGGTGGAAAAACATGTGTTAGATCAGAATACATAGTCATAAATCACCGGGTGCTCTTCAGCCTGCTGATTAAAACCACAAAACCCCCTTTTTATCCTCTTTCATACTGCGACTGCTTTTATATAATGAATATATTTTCCTATGCTTGGAATTCCTGAAATGGGTGACTGGAGGTTAGATCAAATGGCACATCTGAGATGATCATGAGAACATTTCCAAGTTGAAGATTCAAACACTGAAGCACTAATTGTACAGTGCAGGCTGTTTAAAATATAAACCCCCTTTCTCTCAGAAGGGCTTAATCAAAGGATATTGCTTAATATTTGTGTTTTCCCCTCATGTTCCTGCACCATGTCTAATACTGATCTTACCTATAGGGAAGATGAGAAAATCAAGAATATTAAAAATAACCCTCATTCTGGGTTGTGCAAAGTCAGTGTTGACAGCTGAAAAATCTGCTGCCTTCTGTAGTTACTCAGTATCTTAAAGATTACTGAGAGGAAATGAATTGGTTTATTCTCCGGAGCAGCACAGCATCAAGATCTTCCGTGCTCTCAGTCATTCAGTGCAAGCTCACTATGCAAAATAAAGTGAATTACAGTTATTAGCTCTGTTGTGAGTCTGGCTCACTGTGTACCTGCCCTCCCTGCTGTGACAGAAACCAGTTGAGGATTGCTGTGGAACAGGGGTTTACACTTTCCTTTGGAATGGAAATTACTGTATTTTCCCTCTTCGCTTTCGGACTGAGCATTGGACGTGCATTTATCTGCTGATGCAGCCAGTAAAACTGCTAACGTATTTTTAATTATTTTTTCAGTAAGTAGGCAGTTTCTTCTTCCCTCCTAATGGTGCGCTCTCTCTTTGCAGACTGCCGTTGATGTTTTTAAGAGGATAATTTTGGAGGCAGAAAAAATCGATGGGGCAGCTTCACAAGGGAAGTCTTCATGCTCAGTAATGTAATTCCACTGCAGAACCTGAAAACACTGGGAATACATTCTACCTGAAGAAGCAAAACTGCCCATTATCTTTAAAGATAAACTATGCTTCTTTTTTTTTTTTTTTAATTTTTTTTTTTCTTCTGTTAACCTGAAAGATAAACAGTTGGTTTGGAGCCTTTCCCTTCAGATTATGTTAAACTCTGACTCCTGTGCAAATGGCTTCACTTCCATTTTCAAATTTTAAGCAATCATATTTTCAATTTATATATTGTATTTCTTAATATTATGACCAAGAATTTTACTGGCATTAATTTTTCAGTGTAGTTTGTTGGTTAGAATAATCATCAAAATGATGCATATTGTTACACTACTATTAACTAGGCTTGGATATCAGTGTTTCTTTGTGTTAAATGTATACTTGTAAATAAAATAGCTGCAAACCTTAAATGTTCTGTTTATAATTTTTCGTTGATTACTCCATATCAACTTTTTTCTTTTTTTTAAATTTTATTTTATTTTTTTTCTTTGTGAAAAATGTTCACCTGCTGACCTTAAGAGGAGGCGTGAGAGATCCTTGGAGCCAATGGATTGTTTGACTATTGCTTGGGAAGTTGTTTGCGAGTGATCCCAAACATTTTTTGCTACTGGAACTCCAGGCTGGCCAAGGAGCTGAGCTTTGCTTTGTACCCGTTCACGGGAAGGAGAGACGAGTGACAGCTTTTTTTTTTTTGGAAGGGGTTTCAGTCAGACAAACCTGCTCTGTGTTTTTCCTCTGTACCTGTTGAGTGGAGGGTGCGCGGGTGTCCCGAGGAAGGGGCCGGCGGACCCCGTGCTGTGGACTGTTCACCTGGACTTGTAGCTGGGAACGCTGTCAGGATGGAGTGAATTTATCCAGGTCACAAGCGTAGACTTGTTAAGAGAACAAAAAAAAATGTCATTTAAAATAAATTGCACGTCCTGAACAAACCGATGTGGGCTGTTTGTCGTGCGTTTCTCTGCTTCTGCATCTGCGTGGCACTGGTGGAGGTGAGCGGTCTCCTGGCATCTGGCACAGCCCTGTGCAGCTTTCCCTGACCAGCTCCTTGGCTTTTGGACTAGAGGCTTGAACAAGCCTTGATCTCTCAAGTCTGGAAACAAAGTACTTCAACTATATATTTAAAAAATGTGCGGTTGAGCTACTTGGTATTGAAAAGCAAAACAAACCCCAAAACAGTAAAAACAAACAAGGCTGGTCTGGGGAACAGCTAATTAAATGAAGTGTTTCTCATGCATTTTTGTGTCCATCTGAAAACTTAATTTCTGGCAGGAGAAAAATGGAGGGGAAACTTGTAATGTTTTTGCAGGCAGAGTTAGCTGTTGCATTCTGGTCTGTCCTAAGAGATGCAAGTTCAGCATCTTGTTTCTTTATTTTCTTTGTGCAGTTGTTCCCTCCTATTAAATAGAAAATGGTCTAAACCTCTCACTTAGCAGTGTATGCAGTAAAACTTGGTATTTTCTTTGGTTATCATGAGATTAACTGGCTTCCTGTTGGAAAAAAAAAAAAAAGTTGCTCTTTTTGTCTCCATTTAGGATATTTCCCAAAGTTTCTGAAAACTGCTGTTACATGCATTTTCATACCCTGTGCCACGTGCAGGTTCAGTAGCTGGATGGTTGTCATACATGATGGATTGCTGGAGTTCAACAACGTCAGAGTGCTCATTCAGGGAAACCAGTCCATGCCTTGATTTTGGATCCAGACTGGGCTGGGGCCATTTTCTTCACAAGAATCTGCAGCACTGGAAGAAGGGTCGTTTGGCTGATGGTAAAGCCACTGTGGAGGCAGGAATGACGTGTGGAGCACAGAGCAGTGTGTGTCTGTGTCTGTGGGGTGTTACCCTTCACTGCCTGATCACTGGGGTGATGGATGACTTGTTGCATGACCAGAGCCTGTGGCGTCGCATCACGGACACAATGTCATGTGGTCTGGATCACAGGGTGGAAGTTCTGGAATGACACAAACCTCAGTGACCACATTTACTCAATTTTTTTGTAAAACACTGGCTGCGTGGGTACTGGCAATTAGTTTAAAGCCCGAAATAGCTGCTGGACTGGGGCATGAGGTGTGCCAGCTGCTAAGACTTTAAGGCAGATGGATGAGGATATATGCAGCTTGATAGTCCTGGGATAACCGAGGTCCTGCCTTCCAGGGTGAGGCTTTTCAGAAGGGCTTAAAGGCAAGTGCAGGTTCTCTGGATGATTTGCAGTGGGAGCTTCCAAGACTTGGAAGGGACTTTTTACAAGGGCATGTAGTGATGGGACAAGGGGGAATGGCTTCAAACTGAGAGTAGGTTTAGAATAACTGTTAGAAGAAATTCTTTACTGTGGGGGCAGTGAGATACTGGCACAGGTTGCCCAGAGAAGTTGTGGATGCCTCATCCTTGTAAAGTGTTCAAAGCCAGGTTGGATGAAGCTCTTGAGCAACCTGGTCTAGAGGAAGGTGTCCCTGCCCATGGCAGGGAGGTTGGAACTGGATGACCTTTTGGGTTCCTTCCAACCCAAACAGTTCAGGTACTTGGCACTGAGAGGGAAGTATTTCCATTGCATTTTCCATAATAGCTGAAGAATTGAATTCATCCACATACGTTGTTCCCTTCCTCCTGTTGCTGGTTCATCCAGTAAAAAATGTGAATTATTCCACTTGTCCAAGCCTTTCTCTGCTAATAAGATCTAAAGACCAGCCATGTGCAATAGTCTTGCAGTTTTGCTGAAACGTATAGTGAAGTGTGGTCAGTGAACTTACTCACCCTTTGCTGTACAGAGATTTCATCTGGCTTCTTTGGATGGCACCTTCCAGCAGCTGGAGTCTGATAGAGGCTGGGGCAGCCTCCTGCTTCCTTACACTGAGCTGGCACGAGTTGGGTTCTTCACTGTGAGAGCCCTGAGGTGGGGTGGTGGGAAGTCTTGGAAGCCCTGTTGAGTACAGGAATGAGAAATTGCTATGCAGCAAACTGCTGCTTGCCTGGAGTTGACGAATTTATGCAGCCCTGCCTGGCAGCTGCCCTGATCCTTTGGAGGCTTCTGGAGGATTGTGATAAATGGTGCACAGATGAAAAGGTAAGTCACAGAGGAAATAAGTTCTCTGGTCCAGGCTAGAAAAAGAATTTATATACACTGAACAGGGCCCATCTTATTCTTAAGGGATGATCACTGGCAAAGGTGAAAGTGCAAAGATCCTTTTGCCGTTGAGGAAACAAGCAAAATATTTTTGCTGTGGGAGTGACCAAGCACTGTCCACTAGTCTCCCACCTTGGAGATACTCAAAAGTTGCCTGGACATGGTCCTGAAGAAACAGCTCTAGGTGCCCCTGCTTGGGCAGGAGGTTGGACCAGGTGACCTCCAGAGGTCCCTGCCGACCTCAACCACTCTCTGATTATGTGAAGATTTACTGTAAGCCAAGTTAAATTCTCATTGACTTGTGTGATTTAAAAAGTGCTGGTCTGGAAATGACTCGTGCCTTGTTTGTGTTCCTGTCCAACTCCTTGCTTTGCTGTGTGAATAATCCTGGGTCCCCAAGCCTGAGCTGCCCATCTCCCAGCTTGCTGTGCATGGAATGCTGAGGACAAGGAAAGCACTGGGGCAGGTGAGCTCGGCAAGGGGAGGATGGACTGCACACACAAGGTGGATACATGAGCTTTCTTTTTCTTGTTGTTTCTGTGCATAGTGAATTTTGTCACTGCCTGATTAACTCCACGATGGGGAAGGCTGGGGGCAGTTCTACTGTGGGTCTGTGGAATCTTCTGTACAGTGCTGCTTCTGTAAAGGGTTGGTGAGAGCACACTGGAGAAGAAGAGAACTGGAAAAGTGTTTTTACTGCTCCCACATGTCTGCAGTAGCTGTACTGCAGTATGTGGACCAGGGCAGAGCAGGATGGGCTGAAATCAGACTGCTGAGCAAGTTCTCTCAGCACAGGAGGCAGCAGTGAAGGCTTCAGCCTTTCTCTATTCTGATTTCTTTGAATGGAGAAGTTTCTGTGTCCGGACTTGCACCCTGGCAGTGATCAAGGACAACTTCTGTAGTTGCCCATGTCTCTGGCACAAGTGGGCATATAACACCCAGCTGGGTGTACCCCAACCTGCAGCACTTCCCTTCGAAGTGCAAGGTGGGCAGCAGCCCGAAACGAGAAGGGCAGCCTTTGGCATGGTGCACATTTTTGTGTTTTCACCTTTTTCAAAAAGAAATGTATAGTCCTACACCTTTGTTGCTGAAGAGTTGGTGCTGCTGCAGATGTCACAGGCTGCTGTGCCAGCGCGGTGCAGGTGGTGATGACGTGCCCGGGCTTGCTGGGCTTACCCTGCTAATTAGCACTGCTGAGCCAGAACCTCTCCAGAAGGAGAAATCAACAGGTTCTGATTAGTCCTTATGTAATCAGGACTGCTCATCTTCAGAGCATTTCGCTAATACTGACTCATCTTCACAGCCTCAGCTGATAAGGTCAAAATTGCTCCTCTTAGACACCTGGGGAAGGGGGGGCAAGAACCTTTGCGCAGATCGTTCAACTCGTTACTGAGGTGTGGAAATGTGGCTGAGCTAGACTGGGTGATGGGTGTTCTCAGCATTCAGCTTTTCCTTAGGTGTCCTGTTTCCCTACTGGAACTTTTCCTTGAAATACAATGAAAACTGAAAGGATTTCACCCCCCAAACCCCGGCTTTCTGATGATTTCCAAAATGAAGTGCAAGTCTCACCTCAGTCAGATGCTGGGTTGTGCAATGAGCTGCACTAACACTGATCCCTGAACACTCTAAGGCTCTAAAAGCTTTTTAGATTTTTTTCAATATCCATCTCTTTAATTGGCTAAACCTGATCCCATCTCCTGGTGAGAAGTCATTTTCCTAGCGGGAACCTGGCCAGATCTGAACCATCATTCTGTGACAGGGTTTCCTCAGTCTGGGGAGGTTTTCTGCAGTCTGGACTCCACATGGCTGACACGAGGTGTTGCGTGGCATGGGGTGGGTGGTGGGTCAGGGTGTGGGATGGCCACTCTTGGCAGAGATATTGCAGAGACTGTGTCTTAGTGCATCCACGATTAAGACAACATACTGAACACAAAACCATTGCCTGGCAGCTGATTCCCATTTCCAGCAACAGGTGATTGTATTCTGCCAGTGAGGGGGTGGGTTGAATGTTTTGCAGGATGTTCTGCAGTCAGTGTAACCAGCCTCCCCAGCAGGTCTGGGAGGCAGCACATGGTGTACTCAGGCACTGGGAATGGGTTAATCACCAGCAGAAATCAGTACTTTGCCAACTGGTCTGAGGTGGGCTTCATTGAGCAAAGTGGATTTCACATAGACACTCTCCCTTGAGTCATAAGAATGCTTTCTCACTGTGAGGTCTGTTGCTGCTCTGAAGAGGCCCACGAGATGTGCTCATTATTCCCAGGAGCAAGCCAAAAAATTTTCTGTGGGAAGGAGCAAGACCCATGGTTGCTCCATATCTAATAAGCTCTAAGTATCTTGTACTGAGGTAGGTGAAGAATTGATGAGCTTTTTTAGGCAAGATGGCATTTTGAAAGCCCTGAGATAAGGATTTTCTGCACTGAGTCTTACACTGCTTTGCAAATACTACAGGCTCCTCTAGAAGCTGAAGGATGGCCCTTCCAGAGGATGTGGAGCAACTCCTTGGCTGCTGCTCCCTTAATTGTTATTTGTGGGGGGTTGTACCTGCAACAGTGGGTACTTCTGAGCAGAATGCTAATCCTGCTAAGCCTCTGACAACGAATATTCCTGTTCACATTAGTGAGGTCACTCCCAAAGATTTACCTCCAGGAGTCACACCCTTTCAACCCTCTGGCTCTGGCCTGGAGCAAATTGCCCCAACATCATATGCCTGAAAGGCTGCCAGTGGCCAAAGGCTCCTCAGGCTGCTCTTTCCTCTCTTTCCTTGGCAGCCTTTCCATCTTTGGCAAGGAATTAAGGGGGTTTGTCCAAGAATTACCATTTGCCATTCTTCCATATTCTTTTTTTTCCCATTATTTTCCTTTTTTTTTGTAGAGATGGGTCCTTTGTTATTTCATATCTTTAACATGGCTTCTCAAAGAAATGAGAATAAAGTTGTCTCATCCTCTTTCCATCTCTCCTAAAATAGCTTTTGAGCCTGTTGGACAACTTCTAACAAATCCGACAGCTGGGCACAAGTCTCAGATTCAACAAGCTCCTGCACATTTAATTAAATCTCACACCTTAGGAGAAACAGGAAAATCCCATCGTGAGACAGAGCCAGAGGAAACCAGGCTTTTGTGGTTCCATAAAAAACTCCTCCTGAGGTAATATTTGCTTTCCTGGGTACTTTAGGGCCAGTTTGCCGTGGATGCTGTGGGTCTCCCTCTCATGGCCAATGCAAAGAGCACTGGGCTGTTATGACCCCAGTGGATGCAGAGTTGGGTCCCAGTGCCAACGACGGTGCCACCTTGTCCCCCTCATGTTCCCCGCCATGGCTGAGAAGAGGGACACGTCTCCTTCCCTCCCAGGGCACTGAGTGCAAGGCCACAGGGAAGGGCTGGTTTTGGGGAACACCACTCGTGCCCTCCAGCCCTGGCTGCCGCTCTTCCAAGTGAGACTTTCCGTGCACTGTTGCTTTTCTCTGCATCATCTGGTGATTAATTTAACACCTTAAAATTAGCACCGGCACTTCAGTGAGGGTTTGTTGTTTTTTTTAATTAGATGAGGCTTTTTTCATTCTTCCCTGCAGCCCCTCAGAACACATAAATGCAAGCCGTGTTTCTGCGATGCCGGGGCAGGTTCACCTGCGTCAGCTGAAGAATGTGTTTCTTCTCCCAGCGCAATGTGCCACCTCCCTCTTTCCTCCTCCAGCGCATCCCAGTCAACTGACATCCTCCAGCTCAGCCTACGTGTGCGCGCACACGCGCTTATTAACTTCTACATCTTAATTGAAAGGGCGGCGTGTGTTTAAGCCCTAATGATGACATCCTTTCTCCAGGAACGGTCTTTAATCTTGAAGCAAAGCGGTGAACCAAGGCAGCAGAGCAGGGTTGCCAGGCGAGGCTGCTGGCACATGTGAGCACTTGGACCTGCCAGGAAATGAGGGTTTAGGGTTTGCATTTGAAGCGCGTGCCTGATGGTCCGGGATAAGGGGGGAGATGGTGAGGGCCCAGTGGGTGAGGAAGAGGAGGATTGGATGAGCAGGAGCTACATGTGAAGTCTCTTCCAGAGCTATTAAGTAGCATAAAAGACAAGTCTTTTAAGACCTGGTACATCTCTGAATGCTGGTCCATGGGCAACCCCAAGGCACTTGCCTTCACCTCTTTGGCTTGTTAATATAAAATGATGAGGTTTATGGGCTGGGGGTTTCCTTTGCTTATTAATTTGTCCTGAGAATAAGACAATTAAAATCTCTGGATGTTCCTGTAACACAGACAAGGACTTCATGGTCCCATATAGCTGCAATATAAACCACTTTGTTACAGTAACTTTGTGGTCAAAAAGTCCCTCTAATCCTGATTTACAGCTGTGAGTCAGGGCTTCCGTGCTGGAAGATCAAAAAATTCCTAAAAATGATGTTTCTGAATAACATCAGTGGGTTTGTGAGCCCAACATTTGTGCTTTGGAGGAAATCAGGTCCTTGGCTTTCAGAGATGCCATTTAAAGATGTTTGAATGAGAAACTATTGGTTTGATGGATGGAGTGCAGTGTGCATTGGTGAGGAGTCTTCCAAGGATGCCCGCTCTTGGCTGCCATGCTGTAATAGGTGGGAAGAAGCTGGAAAAAAGCAGCAGCCTGATAGCGAAAGGCAGCAAACCTAACACAGAGGAATTATGCACCATTCTTAGAGAGATGCTGCTGTTTCCTTACTTATTTATCTGCTCTAAGAAAAAGTAAAAAAGGGAGGGAAAAAAAACAAACCAACCAAAAAAAAAAAAAAAAGAAGTCCTCCAAAAAAAAAAAAAAAAAGAAGTCCTCCAAAAAGGAGCGGTAAATGTGCACTGCTAATCGACCAAAGCCCTGCCAAGCAAATCTTTTGTCAGATCATCTGCCCAAAATCAAAACCCCGGACTCAGCAGGCCCCGTCACCGGCGGTTCTGCCTACGAAGCAGGAAAGCGCAAAGCCCCCGGTTCCCGCGGCTTTGTTAAAAAGCCCTCGCGACACCAGCCCCGGGCCGGCCCCCCCCTCCCGGCCCCTATATAGTGGGGTGTCCAATGTCCTGTCCATCCCGCTTTTGGTCTGGCTCCCGCTCTTGGTCTTGGATAACAGCCAGCAGAAAATGTCCCAATACTCAGGAAAAGTAAGTAACGACCCAACCGCTTCCCTTTCAGCCTGGGGCCCGAGAGCCCGAGCGCCCTCCGGGTTGGAGCCCCTGATGAGGATAATGGACCTGGCACACGCGACGTGAGTGATGATACCGGGAGCAAATTCGGGAGCAGGGATGGGGAGGGGTGTGGCAGAAGGAGCTGCGTTTCGGGAGCCAAGTTTCCTGTTTAAACATTCCTGCTGGAAATATGTGCAACAGAGCACGAGGCGGCGAGAAGCGTCGTAAACGCGGGATGCGCTGCGTTCCCAGAAAAACAAATGCGGTTCTTAGGAAAAAATGCCAGTGATGTCGTGGTCCTTGTGCCGGAAAGCAGCTAAAATAACCCAAACCACCCTGAAATGATGCAGCTGCAAGAGATTCCCATCTGCTCGGAATGGGGGTCCGGCCGTGCCGCTGCTCCTCACCACGGGCCCGTTCTCCTCCCTCCCCCCAGATCACTTTCTACGAAGGCAAATGCTTCACGGGCAGGAAGCTGGACGTCTGCGGCAGCTGCAACAGCTTCCAGGAGCAAGGTTTCCTCAACCGGGTCAACTCCATCTGCGTCCAGAGCGGAGCTTGGGTCTGCTTTGACCACCCCGACTTCCGAGGGCAGCAGTACATCCTGGAGCACGGAGAGTATCCCGATTTCTATCGCTGGAATGGACGCAGTGACCACCTGGGCTCCTGCCGGCCCGTCGGGATGGTGAGTTGGAAGCTGCTGGCGGCGTTTGGCTCTCCCAGCCGGAGCACCGTTGGGTTTTATTTCTCCTGGTCACGGGAGCCCCGTGAATAAGCGTCATTTAAACCTGTGTTCTTTAGAAATAATGTGTCCCATCGGGAAAGAAATGGTTTCCTGGGGAAGGTTTGTCCCATCTTGGAGCGCTCTGCAAAGGCCACAAAGCCAAGACACGGTTGCCCCTGTCCCCAGACAGGAGGAAAGTCCTTCTTCCTCCCACAGTGAAGCGCAGTGCCTTTAATGGGATGAGATGTTCCCGTGGTTTTCCAGATGAGATGGCAAGGTCCTGCTAGTACCAAGTGCTTTCCCTTTTTAATGCAAGCTGCTATGAAATATGCACCAGGGAATCCAGTAGGAGATTCATTGCCCAAGGCAAGTTTGAGCTGTGGCAGACTGGGCTCCCCACGGATGTGGAGGGGGAGTGGGCAGCCTGAGGGCTTTCTCTCTGAACTGGACCTATAGGGCAGCTGGGCTGATCCTAGCAAATTCTAGCTGAATTCTCTGCTGTTGCAAACCCCACCCCAGTAATCCTAAAGTAAACCATTATTTTCCCCTCCCATAATGAAGCTTTTAAAAGCACAGTCGAGAGGAAAGTTTAATTGGGAAGATTAAAAGATGACAAAGAAAAATGAATCTGAGTTGGGTCTTTCCATTGACTGAAGACCCCCAGGGCAATGATGAGCCTTCTTGGAGCTGGTGAGGTTTCTCACTGGCCCCGAAGCTGCTTTTCACACAACAGTGGGTCTGTTTCAGCTCCCAAAGCACCTCCATGGTCCGTACATGGAGGGGTTTCTCTGCCCCAGGCCCCGGACCCTGGCCAGCACAAGGATGTGCTCCTCCTTCCCGGGCCCAAGGTTTTCCCTGTAAGATGCCAGCAAGTGCTTTGAGGCATTTCTGCAGCACAGATTCCCAGAGGAATGTTTGCTCAGGCACGGTATCCACTTGGCTGCTGCCGGTGGCTGCCTGCTGTGGAGTTTGGCATCGCAGCCCGGCCTTCTTGTGCGCTGACATTGTTTATTTGAAAAATGCATTTAGGTATTCTTTGAATTTGGCTTAAAAATATCTTTTCAGCTCGGTCTGTCCCACATAGCTCTGCCGCAGGCTGCAGAGATCTCCCCGGAGTAATTTGTGTTGTGTCACCGCCAAGGGCTCACGCAGCAACGACGATGCTGGGAAAGTTTCCTTTTCTTCTCCCTGTTTTCATTTTCCTAAAAGAAAGGCACAACATCTCCCATCAGGAACAGCAGCTACACATGGAACTGAAGGCAACACGAATTAGTTTAGGGGAATAGTCCAGCATCTTTGTACACTGTGGATACGTATCTTTCTTTGCTGTGTGGGCGCACAGAGAGTCGGGTCTGCAGCTGATGCTGTATTTGGGATGAAGGCTTTGTGGGATGGGGGGGTGGATCTGCGTATGGAAGAGGGGCTACATGTGCCTGAGCATATGCACCCCATGAGCGATGTGTTTGCATGTGTCCACGGCAGCTGCAGGAAGGTGCAGCGGGGTGCAGGGGAGAGGGATTTTTGGCAGCTTTCCTGGTTGGTGTGCTGGGAGGCAGCACGAGTTTGTGCGTGCTCTGTGCATGCTGGCACCAGTGGTCTTGGACTGCTCTTCACATTCCCCTTCCAAAGCACCCTTCCATCTTCATCTTTGTCTTATAAAAGCCGGAGAAATAAATCGTTGCTTTTTTTTGTGTTACTGTTGACTCGAATCCCTTTGTCCCCAGCACGGCGAGCATTACAGGATTGAGATATTCGAGGGGAGCCATTTTAGGGGTCCCAGCCTGGAGCTGACAGAAGATTGCTCCTTCCTGCAGGGACAAGGCTGGGACAAGACCTGCATCAATGCCCTCAAAGTGTACGGCGACGGCGCGTAAGTAATTGCTCGTGTCCTGGCCCACAGCCCTGCCGTGCTCCCTGCCCCGCACACCCTGTGCCCAGCACTCCAGGGAGTGAGGGGGATTGGAGAAAGCCTGAAAGTGGGCATTAAGGTGAATTTTGGTGCCCGACCACTGAGAGCTGCTTCAAAGAGTGGCAGCTAAACACAAGCTACAAGCATTTCAAGACACCTTTTTACAGTGTATGGAACAAGATATTTAAAAGCAGCTTGATCCTTTTTCCTTTTCCTTTCCTTCCTCTCTCCCTTTTCCCCTTCTTCCCTCATGCCTTCCTAACATTTTTGATCATGTTTCCAAATACCACTTTGAAAGCTGCGCAGAGGCTTTTGGGGAGGGTGGATGCATGGCTCGGTTGGTGCATCAAGGCTTTTGTCTTGCAAGTGGCTTCAACACCAGAAACCTGGGTGGCACAAGTGAGGCTTAAAATTAAATCCTGCTTCTGAAAGACAGAGGCAACTGCAGTGGTGATGCCCAGACACCCCGTGGGGGTCTTGGTCACCCCTGGTGCCTCATGAACTCACTTTGCAGATGAGTTACTGATGCTCAGCCTCATCCTCCTGCCTCTACAGATGCCCCTAAAAGCCTCAGAAGTATGTAAGATTTGCTTTTTCCTTGTTGTTTTGGTGGAAATTTGTGTTTTCTCTATGGTGTTTGTCTTTTTAAATGTCTTTTTTTTCTCTTGTTGTCCAATGGGTTGTCTGTCTCCCTTTTCCTCTCACAATTGCATTTTTACTGCAAGTGTGCTGGGAGCTGGGGAATGCCACAACATCCTCCCAGAGCCAAGCAGAGGGTGGCTGGAGGGAAGCACGGGGCAGAGGGAAGCCTCTGCAGAGGAAGGAACATGGCTACATTGTTCTTCACCTGTCCTGGACTGGATATTGTGCAGCTCACCAGCCTCCAGCCTGGAATGCTGGACTCTTTCTGTTCATTTTTCCTTCAGAATAGTTGTTGCCATCCGATCTTGTGGCACCCTGACAGCGAGTGTCCTGCAGGCCCCTTTTTCTGATTCAACCAAGACCTCTGCTCTTCCAAAAATCCAGGCTTATGATTAGGCAGTGGCAGTTCATTAAAACCAAGGAGCAGAGCTACCCACTTCCAATGGGAAGAAATGGCTGGAGCCCACTGGGGACCCTGTTAGAGCTGAGCATTTGAGTACCAACACTGTAAAGCCAAGAGGGAGCCCGTGAGTACTCTAGCAAGAGCTTTAGGGCCAATTTACTGCTCAGGTCCTTGTGGCAGAGCCTGGAGCTTGAGAAATTGGGAAGCTGCCCAGAAACTTTCAAGCACTTAAATTTTTCAGATTGATTTTTCCCTTCCCCTACAAAATATATCGGGAGCACAAAGCTTGCTCTCCCTTGCGTGGGATCCTGGGCTGTTTGTGTGAACATGTTACATGACTTCTCAAGGTCCTTGAGTAGTGATAAAAAATTGAAAAAAAAAAAACAAGCACCGAAAGGAGCATGGTGAGGAAACTCGCTGAGGTTTGTAGTATTACATTCAGATCCCAGGAAGACGGTTGTTGGAAATGCTTGGAAATGTCTGTAAAGTCAATTAAAAGGTAGGACAGTGCAGAGGGACCTGCTGTCCCCAGGCTGCAGGAGGGATGGATAAGATACCACAGTAGAGAGGTGAGACCAGGGAGGAGAAAGGGACCCCATGGCACCACTTTTCTCCTTTGGATGGACCAAATAAGCGCAGGTGACTCCAGAGGTGCTGCAGGTGTAGGTGATGCTGGGCACAGCCTGGCAGAGCTCTCCCAGGACCCATCCACTGCCATTTGTGGAGCAGAGGACAGGGGGTCAGTGGAGACGAAGGGAGTTTCAGCCACGGCCTCCATCCGTGATTTTTACCCTCAATTCCCTCAACATGACATCTGTTGGATACAGAAATATTTGCTTCCTTTTCAAAATCCATGGATGGTGTCACGTGCTGATAAAAAGTTGCTGCCTGCGCTTGTGGAGGCGGGCGTGCCTGAGGGAAGTGATGATGGATCATCTGGAAACATGGGAATGGAGACAAACGTCTGCCTTTGGCATGGTGCATGGTGGGGCCGAGGGTGTCCAGCACCTTTCCTGCTGCCCTTCTGGGGCTGGCAACTGTTACCCCACACAGCCAGAAAGGGTGATGATAAAGCTGTTAAAACCATGCTGGAAATGAGATTGCTATTTTGGAGCAGTTTCGAGGTGTTGCCGCCTCCTCGGAAGCTGTTGCAGGTTGAGTGGAGAGTGGCTTTGCCCTTCCCACAGGCAGAGCCAGCTCCAGTATCACATATGGTATCATCTGATTTTAGATGAAGACGTGCTCATCTCGTCCTCCTTTGTGCCTCAGCCACTCCACAGAGGACTGCTTAGAAACAACAGCTTAAAAAAGCTAAATTTGTTTTGCGGCCCAGGAGAGAATACCCCAAAAAGGGCTTTTCTACACCACAGTGACACAACTTGCAGGAAGCAGACCAACCGTTTATTCTGCTGAAACATTTAGGAGTGTTTGGTAGTTGTTCTGCAGGTTGTGAAATGTCAACCAGAACAGGTACCCAAATGCTGCTGCCCAATGAACATCACATATTTCTCAGCAGAGGCGATACCTGCCTGTGGCACTGCTTGAATCCTACATGGAGAATGAGGGACTTCCAGCCCCACTGAAAGCCTCCTGGTTGGTTCAGGTTGATGCTGCAGCATTTCCCTCCTCATTTTTCAGTGTGAGCAGCCAGTTTTGGCTTATAGGGTTTGAGCTGGTTCCATGCGTGTTTTATTCCCATGTCCTCTGGGTTTATGTGCTAATGAAACACAGCACCAAGATGTTTAAGGGCTGTGTGCTATATGCCTGCATCAGCCCTCCCATGCTGGGCTTGAGAACAGGATCATCCTTTTTTTTGTTTCTTTTCTGGGCTCCTGACTGACTTGATTTCTTCTCTTCCTGACGGTCTCAGAGAACGTAAATTTTAGGCAATAAAGGAATAGCTAAGTAAGCCATACAATCCTTCACTCATCACCTTGCACTGCCAATACACTTCATCCCCATCTTTTTGCTATTCCCTTTATTCCTCCTTTTTTTTTTTTTTTTGCAGCCTTTCCCTAACCAAAGGGACAAGCCAGTGGGTTCTTGTCACCACACCAGGTCACTCAGTGTGCTTCCATCTACCCCAAGGCCTGTCCCATTCCCTCCATGTGATTGTGCAGACACATCAACCATGTGTCTGGAGAGAAACACATAAATCTTGGGCAAGACAGTGCCTATGAGGGGTTGCTTTTCCCCCTGCTCTATTCCCCAGGGTCCACGTGCTGTTGAAAGTTGTCCTAGAGCAGAGAAAAGCTGGAAGAACCACCGTGTCCTGGTGGGCCAGCAGTGCCCCGTGGACATCCCTGTTCTACCACCTTGCAGTACCTCCAATAGCATTAGCAGTGATTGAAACGTGCAGAAAACAGGATTGGGAGCTCTTTCCAGGAGTGCATGAGGGAGGGACAGTGAGCTGATGGCCACAGAGATCCAAATCGTCTGAAGATATGGAGAAGCGCATGTAAGATGAAGGTACGGGGGAGAAAACGAAGAAAGCCATGTGTGCCTTAGGAACAATGCTGGGGTGTATCTAGAGGAGGAGGATAATTTTATGAATTGTTCTTAATTAAGCTGAGGAGCTGAGGACGCTCTCTGCCAGTGCACATCAGGATATGTGATGGGGGTACATGGCTTCAGGGCAACCTCAAACTGCTGCAAACTCACGTGAGCACCAGGCAGCCTTCTCCATGTGCTGCAAAGTGAACTTCAGAGGAAAAGTCTGAGGATGGCTTTGTAATTCCAGTTCAGATACAAACTGGCTGCAAAAAGTGCTGAAGAATGCTTCCTTGTTTGTGGGAAGCCTGTTGCAGCGATGGTGCAGGCACAGGCCGGGGCAGGAGAAGGGCACCAGGCAGGTCATAGTGGTGCACAGGCAGCTGGGAAAAGGGACCGGCACAGTCCCACCTCATGTCCTCTCAGAAACACAAGACAAATCCAAATATGTCAGGGAATCTGTAAAATGGCTTGATTAAATACCCTAAACTTCTCTTTTTTTTTTTTTTTTTTTTTTTTGCTTTTAAATAATGCCCATGGGTGGCTGGTTTTATAAACAACTTTTTCCCTCAAGCCTCCACCTTTTTTGCTCTGGCTCAAACTGATCTGAGTTCTCCAGCTGTTGTCTGACCCTGGAGGCCCAGCAGTCTTTGACCCATCCAGTACTTGAAGGATTTCTCCCTGGAAATCCCACATACAGGAGGTCCCAGCCACAATGTCCCCGCTGAGTTCCTGGCAAGACAGACCACAGAAACCAAATGACTTGGAGGATTGCATTTCTGCTCTGCTGTCATTGCGGAGCCAATAGATGGGACAAGCAGCACAGATCTTTATAAAATCCTGAAAAACATTGGTAAGAGAGGAAAGAGGCAGAGATGAGCAGCTCAGCAATGACACAGTGGAAACATGACTGTAAAACTGTCAGAGCAATGGCAAAACTTGGTTTAAACAGCTTGGGAGATTTCAATAGAGGACAGAGGTGACACTTGTGGCCACTTTAATATCATGACAAATGTGACTAAAGGGGGGTGAAGGGAGAGGAGAACAGCAAAATTATTCCTCTTGGCCACTAGAATTGCTCCTGACTTGAAGACCTTCAAACGGTGAAAGACATGCCATGAGCCATCCCCACAGGGAATGATGTAGCCAAGCCAGGTGAAGAAGTCAGGCAAGCCAAAGTCACCAAGGTTATTGAGTGTTTCATCTATTTGACTGCATTCCAAGGTAAAGTTGTGGTTAACTCTGGATGCAGAGATGAAGTGAAGATAACCAAGCCAAGTCCTGCTCTCTGTTGGAAAGCATCAAAGAGGCCATTAAGAATTACTAACAAAGAGAGAAATTACTAAATATGGTTCCCATCATAGCTAATGAGTCAGTTCAAAGAGGCAGAACATCCATCAAGGGTTGCACATTTCTCCTTACTGTCCAAAAGAAGGTTATCCAGGGGCTGAGGGGACTCATGTCCTTCTTTAGCACTATCAAAGGCTATTAAATTGTTTCTGTTGCACATGGTGAAGCTCGAAGAGATCCATTCCTAGAGTTATGTGAAGAGGGGAGCATCTGCTCCCAGGCTTCATCACTGGTGTAATCCAGTACAAGGTCCAGTCTGGCTGGGGATGGTTGCCAGGCTATTCTAAGGGAAACCCTTGTAGTTTGTGGTGCTGCAGTGCCTAAATGCAGCCACTCCACGTGGGCACTTGGCATGACCACAGTGTTGGGACCCAAGTGACCCTCCCTCTCTGCTCAGGTGGGTGCTGTACGAGGAGCCCAACTACCGAGGCCGCATGTACGTGGTGGAGCGCGGTGAGTTCAGCAACTTCAACGCGTGGCAGGCGCGCAGTGCCAGCGTCCAGTCCATCAGAAGGGTCGTCAACTACTTCTAGCTGAGCTTCCACCCCACCAGCATCGCCCTCCTCCCCTCTCACTGGCCTGTGGAATAAATTGTTAAACACCAGCTTTCGGCTATAAGTGCCTTTTTTTTTTTGCCCGTAACGAACATGAGTTCAAGAGAGAACAGACTTGCAACCTTTCTAACCGTGATTTACACGCTACGGATTTGCTTTTTTTTTTGCTCTGCAGTAAATATAAGGACTTGGGAGTGGTATGGGGAGGACTTGGGAGTGGTGGGCCAGAACTGGTGGTGACAAGCAGATCCGGGATCTTGTCTCCCTCTGCAGTTTTGTGGTCTGACACATGTTCCCTCTGCCCTGACCACCACGTGATGGACCCAGCTGACTCCTGGTGCCTGGAGGGGGTCACGTTGGTGCACACAAGTGTTGGGAGCGCGGGCGCGCAGCCGTCGAGGGCCATGTGAGGACACATGAGGATCATGGCAGGATCCAAGAGACTCGTGGGGTCTGTCTGAGCGTGACATGCTGCTCTTGATGCAAAGGTGACAGAAATCATTCATCCTGAGTTACTTTGACCTTAGATCAGCACACATTAAAAAATATATTAAAAAAACCCAACCCTGAAGGCACAAAACCTGAGCAACCTTTTTTGCTCCCTGATTCATAAGCCTTTCACATGAAAATGACATTTTGAGCTATCAGCAGCAAAGAAAAGCAGCACTGCTGCTTATTGCACAACCCTCTTCCCATCTTTCTGCCCCTTCAGTGCTCCCGGTTCATCCCAGTTGTTTCAGTGGCCCTGAACCCCATTCAATGGTTGGCAACTGGGGTGGGAACAGCTCTGCCCCTTCAGCTATGGACCATCCAAGCCTGGTTGCTTCCCCTTGCAGTGCAGCCCCCAGAAGTGCAGTATCCTCCTTTCTGTAAAATCATAAGCTGTGTTCAGCCTTAGCTAAGAGTTTTTCTGGCTGTTTCAGAAAGGGGTAATTTTATTCCTTTCACTCCGTTACTCTATTAGTTGTTAAGGCTTGGCTGTCTGATGGATCCTGACAGGCACGGGCATGGTGCCGGCAGAGCTGCAAAGCTCTGTGTTAATCCAGTGGGAAGGCTGCTGATCTAACCCCAGCCCCAGCCCTTGGAGGGATGTGAGTGAGGCTGACAGGTCCCCAGCACACTGGAGGAGCATGAGGCGCCTGTGCCTTCAGGGCTGCTCTGCTCTATGGGTGTGCAGTGGGAATCTGCCCTTTGCTGAGCGATGGGGAGGAGCAGGGTCTGTGCTCTGTACCAGGGCAGGTGGCTGGTTGGTCCCATACTGCATCCCAGTAGGATCTGACTGCCATTTGATCAATGCACAATCATCCACCTCGTCGTTCATCTTTCCAGTTAGAGGTTCTTGGCTCCCTGTTGCTCTCTACCAGTAGCAGGACTGGGGCAACTGGTAAGAACAGGGCCTGTGTGAGAAAGATGTGCTTTTCCCATGATGAAGTGGTACCATTGCTAGAGCTCCATTGATTGAGATTTCTCCCAGATGCACATATGCTGTATATGTATTATGGAGGGTCTGAAAATACAAACAAATTTCTATCTTGTGAACGTAACAACAGTTTGGGTGATGTTTGCCTTAGCAGTGATACAGGCAGTCATGTCCTCTTGTAGACAGGCTGTTGTCTGGATGTTATCCTCTACACAAACCATTGCAGAAGCACTATAGTCACACCAGCTCAGCTCTGGACTTCAATGGCCTTGGCCTGGGTGGCTTGTGGTGACGTGGTCCACTGGAGCTGTAAGAATATTTAATATCTTTAATGGGTTGCAAGGTATTTCTGTGTCAGAGAAGGCAGGGAAATGATTCATTCATTGAGTGGGATGCACAAATGCACAACTTGTGCATCAACTCTCGCGTATTTCATTTTCTTTTAATTAAATGCAGCTTACGAAAGATTTTAGGAGTCCTTCCAGGATTAGCGTTGCTCTTGCCTCATGAAGGCTCTAATCGGCTCCTGAGCTCAATGCACTCTATTAAAAGTTAATATTCAGTCATATGCAGTGCTCTTTGTTGTGATCTTCTGGCCATTAATCTGTTAAAAAACCCCAAATGTGGTCCCACAGAAGGACAGGCACTGAATTGTGATGAGATTTAGAGGGGGCTTTTCATTCATTTGAAGCATGTTCAATGTCACGGTTCAGGATGAAGGATAAAGGAACAAAGGCTTTAAAATATACAGTAACTGGAGTCCCATGTGCTCCAAGTATTTGGAGGACAAAAGAAAAGAAAACAGAGAACAGCCATGAGCCCACATTCCCCTGGGAACAGCAGCATAAGCCCAGAAGCCCCCACACCTGGGTTTCTCGACACTTGGTGCATCCAGCCTGAGGAGTGACTGTCCCACTACTGCTGGGATCAGATACCACAGATATCCTGCTCTTTGGTTTCCAGTGTTCAGTGACTCAACTTCCCTCCATGCAGACCAGCATTGGAGGGACCCACTGACATCCCTTCCTGTCCTTGATGGGATGCGTGGGACTGTGCACGTACACACAGACGTACAGGCCGGCTCCGACATCCAGCTACTGGGTGCAAGCCCACTTCATCTGCACACTTCAAACTAATTGTTTGTTTATATGTTCTGGTAGATTAATATTTGCCATTTAAATTGTGGAAGTGCTTAGGATCCCAGTCCTGGAGTGAGCTGTGCTGTGTACTGGGAGTTAAAGCATAAAAAAGGCAGTCTGGTTAATCTGCGCTGTTGTGTCTAAGCCTGTTTGTAACCAGTGAGTGTTTAGCCTCCTATAGCACATTTTACACATGTCTGTAATATGCCTACAGAGTAAATACTCGTCATTTATTAACATCTGATATCCCGTTTATGAACACACTCTCAATGCAAAGAGCTGGTCTCATGTGAAGGCTATTTTAAAAAATCCTCTGTATGCTGAAGTCTAATCTTACTGAAAATTGGCAGCGAGGAATTGAATTCCGTCTATTTTTTTCCTGATTTGAAACCTAAGTAGGGTGGCCATGGGCCTAATCCAAACACTGATGCTGCAGGAACATGCATTGCGTTGGCAGTGGGGGGACGTGGCTCTCGTTCTCTTCCCTTTCCCTCCCCCTCCTTGCTAAATCTGCACTTGTTTAAAGGACAGAATGTACAGATCCCATATGTTTGCTAGTGGTTAGGGTGTTTCTCTTTAAAAAAAAAAAAAAAGAAGATTATTGACATTGCTCTAGTATGAAATGGTATGATTTGTGAGTTTATAGTGTATGAAATATAAATGACAAAAGTGCCAGCTCGATGTGAAGTGGATGTGAGATTGTGCAGCAGAGATTTGAGCTTCACATCACTAAACTGTGTATGGCTGAATGAGTTCAGCTACGTGCACCGAGGAGGCAAGAAATGGATTAAGTAAATTGGAAACTATTCCACAAAATGCCAAAGATAAAACTAAGATTCAACATGAACAAAAGGGACAAGTTATTAATTACCAGAGAGAGAACTAAATGAAATCAGATCCATCTGGAAAACCAGGAAAACCCTAATAATCAGCATTACTGTGCTTGGCCAGGCTGCTGCAGTGTAATATTCAGAATAACTTTGAATTACATCTGGCCCCAAAGCAAATAGCTCCTGCCAGAATGCCTGCATACACGAATGTCCTTTCTTTGTAGCTGGATAATGTGCAAATTTGATGGAATATCTCTTTCAAATGAATCCTTGGAAGATTTTTGAGCAACTGCAGTGCTTTTGCATGGCTGTATTACCTGGTACACATACATATAGTGAAGGTAAAGAGGAAACTGCCTACTGATCCTCTGCTGGCATGAGTGATGTTGTCACAGCTCAGATGTATCTCTATTAACTGCTTTCACAGGCGAAAGGGCTGCACAGCCACCTCCCTTCCCCGGGGAATTCAAGAGGTGTTATTCTGCTATTGAGGCTGCCCCACGCTCACACCTTCCTGTGATTTCTTCTCTCCTCCTCCAGAGACACCTCTCTGGACCTGGTGAAAATGAATTCACTCCTCAGTGTCTGCTAGAGCTGTTTTATTACTTCCTTAAGTAGAAAGTCTGGCTCAACAGTGACCTCTTTGACTGACTGCAGAAAGGAAACGAAGAGCCTGAAAAGGTCTCTCTGAACTCTGGCACCAGAAGGAGAGCCTTGGTCGCTCTTAAAGCATAAGCAATGACAGGGTAAAAGTGTTGAGAGGACACATCTCAGTGAATGAGCACTGGAACAGGTTGCCCAGAGAGGCTGTGGAGCCTCCTTCCCTGGAGATATTCAGAAGCTGTTTAGACACAGTCCTGAGTAATGTTCTCAAGGGGACCCTGCTTGAGCTGGGAGGTTGGACCAGACGACTTCCAGTGATTCCTTCCAACCTTACCCATTCTGTGATTCTGTGATATTCTGGGAGTGTTGACAGATAACCTGGCTCCCATGCTTTGCCTAGTTCACTTGTCACTTTCTTTTCCCTGTTGTATTGAAGTCAAAGGAAAATTGGGTGAAAACAGGTTTGCCCTTGAAATTTTTATTATCCATGGACTCAAACTCTTGTCCAGGAGTAAATCTGATATAGCTAACAAGTCCCCAGTCAGATAATATCTGCATAATGTAGTCAGCATCATCAACATTGCAAATGGTGATTTGTTTGGGTTTGTCATTTTAAATAATCTGGTTTATTGGCGAGGTGAAATTCAGTTAAATGAACTTGCAGTGGTTGGGACTCATAGCTAAGTGTCCCCTTGTTCCAAGAGTCACCTTTCAGTAGCAGAGGAGGTGCAATAACATCCCACACAGTATGAGCTGTTCCCATATTTACTGGTGATGGAAAGCAAACACACATTGGAAAAGAGTGGAAAAGGACAGAAATAAAATGCATATTAATTTTCCATGGAGCAACAGAAGCACTGAAGAAAGAACAAATGGCTGCACCACGTTTTTCATGGACTGCTGACCATCTTTACGTGGTTCAGGATAAGACAGTTTGTAATCAAGTCAAGCTGTCCTGCTTTAAGCATATGAACATATGGAGGAATGTACCAGTGTATTCAGTCAAATTGTGCGTGAAGTAAACATGAAATCATATTGAAATTGTTAATGCAAATTCCTTCTTTGAGTATGATGATCTCTAGTGGATTATGGTAAATCCACATGTCCTCTAGGCATTCACACCTGCACTCACACAGTCCAAAAAGCACTGAATGCTCCCTCTCAGTCAGAACACTTTCGTGTGCTCCTGCAAGGACACTCCAACGTCTGGGACGGTGAAGGACCAGTCCCTGCTATTTCATGGGAAAAAATGCAATTTTAAAAAAATATTTGTTTAGTTCATTGCAGCAGTTCTGGTACGTCACCACTCAGTTTGTTTAGCCTGATATAAACTAAGACAGCCCTTTTCTCATGTGAGAATTTCGTGGTGGTTACCAGCATTGCTCATCATCTGCAACGGGGTAAGAGAGCAGGGCAGCTCCTTCCCTGCAAGACACCACACCAGGCAAGGCAACCTGCTCATGGTCAGCACAGGTTTATTCATGTTTTGGAAGAGGTGCTTTCAAGGTTTGACGTTGCTGCCCCGTGATGATGGTGAATGATCCTGACTCACGGACAGGTAAGACTCTGTGGTTTCAGCTGACCTTCCCCATTTTTTGTGCTGTTGGAGGAGAAACAGTAAAGAGTGTCCATAGGATGGATGTCTTCCTTGCATACTTTACTGGAGGTGGCCAACACTAAAATCAGTCTCTTGCCTGTACAGGAACCAGTGGTATAAAAGCCATAACGTACCAGCACATAACTGAGCCTGCTCCGACACCACAACGTGCCTAATACTATAAGCTCTCTTTAGTTCTGCAGGGTAGGCTGTACATAAATCCTGCTCTTAAAACAAGTTTTCAAGAAGACAAAGCACAGTGTGGGCCAGTCCACACGCAGAGCCGACCTGCTAAACTCTGCGAGTGCAACAGCTGCTCCAGTAATGTGAGTGGGAATCAAAACTGCTGAGATTTGCAAAACTTTATGTGGTTGTCTTTGGTTTTCTTGGCTGGTAATGGAAGAAGAAAACAATAGCATTTGAGTCATCTGAAACAATAATAATAGTAATAATAATAATACAAATACAATTTCAAAGGTTTTATATTGTATGTGTCCTGCTGTTATTGACTTGCCCTCTGAAATGATTTTTCTGAAAATGATAGAGCTTCTTTTTTCACTGGGGGTTGGGGCCAGATTCATTTGCCATTTGCCTTCTAAAAAGAGAGAAAAAAAAAGCAGGCAAACACCATTTTGACTTCTGGAATTTATCATTTCTCTACAGGTCCAACTGCAGAGCTGACACTCAGCATTTCAAATATTTCAGACTTCTCTTCTTTAAACTTATAAATAAATGATATGTAATAGCCAGGTCCCTTGATAATTAAGGACTGCACATCTCATCAGAACCAAGGACTTCCATGACACTGGGAAAACTTCTGATTATACAGAATGATTCTTCTTTTCAGCTGCATTCAGACAATACAGGTTTGGATACACAAAAAAAAAAAAAATTCTGGTAGGAATCCAAAACCTCTGTAACACCCCCTAGGCCTGGGATTTGTCTAATAGTTTGCTATTAAAGAGTTCTTTGGCTGGAAAGAAGTACCAGACAGAGTTTCCCTTGTTCTAGTTCTTTGTTTATTTTTTTTCTTTTTCTTTTAATTTGGTATTTGACTCCTCAGCATTAACTTACTGTCAAGATGATGGAAGCTCCAGGGGAGGACACAGGTTACCAGCTTTTTAAAGCTTGAACTGATTTATTTCAGAAGGTTCTCCTTCCCCAACACCTCCCCAGCAAGACAGAAGAACAATAGTATGAATAATAGTAAAAACAATAATAATAAGAAAAAACATTCAAATCAGTGTGTTTTCCATTTGTGTCCAAATCACCTCTTGAAAAACGCAGTGGAACATTTCAGCTTGTATGGAAAAGACCCAACACTGTGTCAGGAGACGTCAGTCTCAGTCCTTTGCTGCTCTTGACTTCTGCTGGGTGCAGCACTGACAGGGACACTCTCATTTCCCAGATGCACAGGGTGATTACCCAGAGTTGGAGGCAGTTGGTGCAATTAGTGTGAATTAGGGCAGGCCCAGAGCTGTGCCTTGGCTACTGCGGCCCATCCCAGAGGGACACCCGCTGGATCAGGAGCCTGGTGCAGAGCTGGCTCATCAAGCAAGCCAGATAGTTCAATCAAGTTTATTTAGCCTGACTGCACCAATTCAGCACAGCTGAATAGCTGGCCCACAGCATGTGCGTGTTCCTAGATGGTTAAAAGTCAGTCTTCACATTTCCATTCCTGTTAAAGAGCTCCAAGCCTGCATGTTTTAGTAGTGCCTCTGCAAAGTAGCTATTCTTTTTATCATTTTAGTGCTTCAGTTGTGAAATTCAGGCTTGGAGGGGAGGTGGTGGTGGTGGGTGGGAAGCCCCAAAGCAGCCGACTAAGGTAAATAGCATTTCTTCTGTCCTAATTCTTTTCTCCTGTCACTTCTGTGCCATTGTAACTCCCTGAGAATTAAACATTAGATATTCACTGACACCCTTGTAGACTGCTGATTAGATGAAACTGTTATATCAGATTTAAGGCTGGAAGTGAATCAAGGCCATTGGTTTGATCAGCTTCTCCTTTCCTTCACCAACACAGAAATCAGGAAAATGAGCATCTTCCTCATAATAAATGGTAATGGAGACCAAAGCCAAATTTAGAGAGGAGAGAGGAAAAGTATATTCCCTAACTTAATAACCTTAGCTAATGCAATGTCTTTATCAAAGTCATTTGTAGTAAAACCAGGCTCTGAGTCTTTTCCTCACTGTATGGCTCAGCCTAATGGGAATCTCAAGGGTTAACAGCACAACTGCTAGTCCCCTTTGTATATATCTGTATGACCATAAGCAATGCATATTTTGAGCAATTGCATCCAAAATGAACAGCTCTGTGAGAGGAGATGGATCACTTACAGAGCAGAACAGGAAGAGCCTTCAGCTGTCTTCCAAAAGCATGGGGTGGTTATTTTCTAGGTCCTAGTGCCGTTCCCAGAGTATCCCGAGGCTCAAACACTTAATCAGCATGATTATCATCACACAAACGCTGCCAGAGAGTTCGATTTGCACAGTTACTTCTTCACTAAATGAATAACCTTTCCAAAACCCCGTGATGCTGGAGCCTCTGTCATAATTCTTCTGCATTTTGGATGGCTTTCCTGCCTGCTTGGGGTTTGGCGCTTGCGTAAAGAGGTGTAATAAGAAAAGTTACTCACAGGAGAGTGTAAGATAAAGCAGGCAGCTCGGCCTGATTTAGTGAAGGCCTCATTCTCCTGGGGCTGAAGCCTGGCCATGGTGTGAGCAGATGCAGCAGCTCCTATTGCTGTTTCAGGGGGGAACTGATCTGCTTAGAACAGGGGAGGGATTTTATTCCGGGTGACCAGATGTTTTGTCAGAGTGGTGTAAGCTGCAGGGAACTGTGCTGGGTCTGTATATTTTCTTTGTCCTTGGATCTCAGTGGGTGCATTGCTGCTGCCTTGTCACAGCTTCCCTTGTTGGCATGATCAAGGCCAAACTCTGTGTGAGTCTGCCCTGCCTTGGCCCCAGAAGGTCCCTGCTGGTGTGACAACAGTCCAGGCTGAGATTTATGGGGGTTTCTCAGAAGAGACCTCCCAGAGCAGCTCTTTGGGCACAGCAAACAACAAACAACCCATGAGTGACTTGGCTGAGCCTCCTGGTCTTGGTTTTGTAGCACAGGCTCTCTTTGCCCCTCTTTGGAGTTGGGATGGGGAAGCTCAGCTGCCCTACACCTCCAGAACCAGAGTCAAACCCCAGGTCACTCTGGTGCTTTTTGCTCACCCCTTCTAGAGCTCCACCTCTGCAGTAAGGGCTCCACAAGCCACATGTAAGTGTCTGTGCCTTTTCTCTGTACCTCAGCTTTCAAATTATGCTTGAATGCCACCAGAATATAGCACCGAGCCTTCTAAGGAGCCCAGGGTCCTCTCTCTCCCTTTACAGCCTTGGTTCTTGGCTTCTCCTCTGAATCACAAAACGTCCCTTTCCCTGCAGCCAACTCACTGCTCTTTCTCCTTTTTCTTCCCCATTTCTCTCCCTCTTTCTCTTAAATAGTTGGCAGGAGGCCCTTTCTTTCATAACTTCCAGTCATTTTTGCCAGGTGACCCTGTGAGTAATCTCCCCCAACAAATAAGCAAAGGCCTGGTTAAACGACCACTTCTGGCAGGAAGAATATTCCTGTTTTGAACCCCCTTATTATTCTCTCCAGTGGGTCCCTCAGGCAAACAACCCGAAATCTGGATCACCACGTACCCACACCAGACACAGCTCTGTGGCACACGGTTCTTATTTCCCACCCCAGTGAATGGCTCTGGGAAGGAGTTAACCTCTTGAGGCCAGGAAAAAGGCAGCAGAAGACTTAATAGCTTCAGTGATTCACACACAACATTCCATGAAGTGGCACAGCAATTGCCTTTATACCCCAGAGTCACGCACACCAATTATTTTTTTTCTTTTGGTCAAGTTTCACCCAACAGACATTTTAAATGTCACGGTTTATATCCTAGATGAATTTCACTTGTGAGTGTTGTTGCTAAGACAGACCATATTGTGGCATCAATGTTTAATCAGGCTGTTCCCTCAAACTCAACAGGGAGTTCTGCCTGAGAGCTGCTGGTGGTATAAATCAAGAAGTTTTACTGTTAGCAATTTTTATTACTCTCTTTATGCCTCTCCATGAAAAGGAAAAAAAGATAAAAGGAAGGGAGAGAGCTTAACAAAAAAATTAAATAAATATTACAACCTTTCTGATTAAATATGTCTACTCTACATCAGTGAAAATACATCAGCCCTGCTTGGAATTCAGTTTGGTTTTCCTCCCAGCTCTTAGATGCTTGAATTTGGTATTTGTGACACTTGCCCAGTAAGGATCTGGATGCTTGACCCTGAAGTCTGGTGAGTGGACCATGTGTGGGTTGGAATATCAGCAGACTGCTCCTTACCATCTTTTTTCTGACCACGTCATGCCAGTATCCACTCAATTTTCCAGGACAAAGAAAACTCCCTGAATCTCCCAGCCCCACCTAACCCTTTGTTCTGGATGTGGTTCAAGTCTGCACAGAGTGTATCGGTGCATTGTTTTCGTGGGCAGCTGGAAAACCTCAGGAATGAATGGAAACAGACGGTTACAGACCAGCTAAATTGCAAGCTCTCCTCTCAACAGAAAAGGATTCGAGTCAGGGTGCCTTCCCAAAACAGGAGTGGGCTGAACACTGCTGGGAACTCATGGGGGAAGTAAAAAGAACAGAGACAAGGACAGACTTATTCAGCAGACAAACTGTGGGGTATCCTCATCCTGTCACCTTACCTGTAGTGCTGCTAACAGTGCACAGCATCAGGCTTCCTCACACTTCTTTTTTGTCCCTCCCCCACAGAACATCAGTCACCACCTGTCCTTTGCACTTTGATTGTGCCATCGATTTCAGCAGCATTTTGCCAGGCACTGGCACTGTGGGCCCAGTGATTCTGCTCCTGTCCCAGTTCTGTTCAGCCCAAAAGCAACACGACGGACAGACCACGCCCAGCGGTGAGCCCAAATACACACAAACAGAGGTGGAGGTTGTTACAGTTTCCCTGAGCAAATTTGTGTTAGATCAGGTAGAAGTAAAATCCAGTGCTGGATGAGAGTATTTGAGAAGGCAGAGCCGCATATCTAGTGAGGTGCATGAGAAATGCACCTTATAAATAACATGAAGTGCCCAAAAGAAGAAAAGAATAGGTGCATCATGGGAATATTTTCTCCATGAATCCAACCTGAGATACTACATTTGAGCAGCTCAAGCTTCAGAGGTGCTTGTAACCCTCATGGTGGGCTGAATGTTCACCCTGGTGTCCGCTTCACCAAGGATTGCTGCAGTATTTGCTGGAGAAAATGATGAAGAACAGCTCTGGCAGAGGCACAGAGGAGGGCAAAAGCTTTGACGTCCCTTGGGATGGCACAATTTACTTCCACCACCACCTACACCTGCCTTTCTCAGACTCCTGAAAATGGTGGTAGCTGTGTCAGGAGCAGGGACAGTGTGGCCCTGAAAGCCTAGTACAAGGCTCAGTCAAGAGATTATTCTGTTTTGGTCAGTGGGTACCAGTTTGTTCCCCAGCTCTCTTAGCAGCAGTGAGGTGTAAGAGACCGTGAATGCTTCACCCTTACCCAAGGTAATACAGTGATTTGGCTCTGCTAACAACGAGGCAGAAAAACAACTGAGAAATCTTCCAGAGGGCAGATGTGAATGCAATTGTTAAAATACTGCCTGGGTCACTGGCTGCAACTTCAGCATTTTTAGAAATTTGTTTTTGTACCAGTGTCAAAGGCACTGGGGCTCTCTGCTTGCATCAGTACAAATCTGGATTAATGCAGTTAAAGCCAGCGGAGTTGTGTCTGTGAAAAGCAGTTAAAACAGGCTCAGAATCAGACCCAGAAAGTTACCCTTGTGTCACTTAGTAAGACATATTTCTTTTGGCTTCCATTTAGATTTGGTCCTTAAGGAGCCTGTCATAAGAGATATATGGTCTGGGCAAGAGGCCAACTTACCGTCTGGAAGAAACAGCAGGGCTCCCATCGAAACAGGGAACAGGGTAAAATGAGCTTTTGACTATTATTTTGTAATTTTGTAAATATTTGTGATTTTGAATTACGCAGTAAAGTTCCCACTATGCCATGACATGATGGAACTGCCTTGTCATCTGCAGACTAGGGGGGAGGAAACCTATTTACAGTGATCTTTGGAACAGCTGCAGTGAGATCTTACACTTCCTGGCATGTCAAAGCTTAAAAATTTCTAGGAAATTGCATCTGCTTTCTTAGCCAGAGAGATAAGATGCCTTCCTAGCAGTGCTTTTAAGCCATCATTTCATCAGAGCAAAAAGTTTAATGCAATCCTCTCCCCTCCTACTCCAAGTTCTCAGCTAAATTCCCATTGCTACCAGGGACTGACATTGGGGTTAGCTACTAAGACCCCATTTATACCACCCAGCAACATTACCATCACCTATCCATTCATTAGGTCATTGGATTTTTCCAGATCCCAGGCTTTCAGACTCCTGATATTGACTGGGAGCAGTCCATCCACCTGGGTGAAGCAGCAGTGGACAGCAGAGATGTGGATGGGTTTTGCAGATGGGTATTCTTGTTACAGCAGTGTAGGAAACTCAGGAAACCAAATATTTTCAGAAATAGCTGTTTTGGAAATACTGTTTCAGAACTGATTAAAACCAAAAAGAATGTTACGTATAATTACAGGAAAATCTAGTGTGAGTGACAGTTTCTGACCATCTTTCATCCTTAAGGGGAATTTGCTAAATGTTTGTGCCCAAACTAGACTTCTGATCACTCCAGGGCTTTTTAAGCTGCAAAGGATTCACATGGAAATGAGAGAAGGAAGAACTGTGTTGCCTGTAAAAGAGACCAATTGCAGAGGGGTCAGAAACAGCTGCAATGCTGAGTTCAGTCCTGCAGCTTGGGTCTGCAGTCTGAAAGGATAGCTTCAGACGGTGTGCAGTGCTGCCCAGAGCTTTTGGATGACCCTGGGACAACGCATAAAACTCCAAGGCAGGCGGATGGGGAGGGTCTACACACCTCCCAAAACAGATTTTGTTTTTTTCTAGTACCATTGCCAATACTACAGTTGTCTGTGTACCTGCACAAGTGCTTGTCCAGTTCTGCTTCCAGTGGTGGATCAAACAAACCCTTGCTTTCAAACACTTCTGCTCCTACATTTTCACTTCAAAGTAAGGCTGCATGTGGTTGAGTTTTGATAATTAAACCCATATGAACTTAATTTGCCTTCAACAATGCCAACTCTCAATGCAAGTGAAGCCACTTAGATGCTGACCATTTTTTGAATTAAATCAAACCAGTAGAAGATACATTTAAATCTATTTAAGGTTAAATTTTATTTATGTGGTACCAGTGTGACTGGATTGATTTTAAAATCAAATTTAAGCTTACCAGGAAAATTTTCTTAGGTTTGCTCAGTGAAGGACCTTGGCTCTGGAGACACCACTGTAACATGCTTTTGAGTCTAACAGTTCTCATTGACTATAATGATGTGGTTAAATCAAAAAACCCCAGCCAAGGCTGGATATCCACGCCACTATTGATCTTCCAGGCCCTTTATAGTAGTTTAAAGAGAGTTAGTTGGCTTTTACAGTTTTCTGAGGTGAAGAAGGAGGTAATACTTAATTATCGGCAATTTTGACAGTGATTGAGCTTGACAGCCCGAAGCAGAGCTATAGGATGAAAGTGAACAGACACTGGCAGCTGGAAAGGCCCTTCTGTAGGGAATGCGGAGGAGCTGGGATGGTGGAAGGGGTTAATTCTCTAAGAAAGATCATTTGCATTGCTGCACACTTTATTCTTTTGTTTTTGGTCCAGCTCTCTGGCTCTCTGCTTCTTTGACAGAACAAAGAGCCTTTGTTGTCCATCAAAGACCATTGCAATCCATCCAGATACCCAAGGCCCCAGGAGGGGGAGGTGAACATGGAGGAGCTGCCTGGGTTCCTTCCTCCACAAACAACATCAGTAAAATTATTGGAAGCGTTTGCATCATTACGGAAATATTTTCAAGGAAAGTGTTCTTCAGCATTTGTATCAGTGCAGATAGTGACGTAAAGGCTGACTTAGTATTTTCTCAGGCCTGGGAGCCTATGCTGTGTGTCTGAAGGTCTTGCAGGTGAGTCAAAAAACAGATAATTTGGGATGAAGTTGCTCGCAGGGGCTTTTGCACCTGACCACTATTGTCTTGTGGGGAGGACTTAAAGAATCTCCCTGCACTATGTTGTCTCTGGATCAGAGATATGAGAGCAGGTTGAACCCCTGCTGATATGTTTTAAAGATAAGGTCTCAATTTGTTCTACTTAATTGAAGAGAATTAGGAGCCTCCTGATGCTGGACTCCTGGCATAGTCTGTGGTGAAGGACAGAGGTACCTCTCTCCCCTTCCAAAGGACAGTGTAGCTCATCTAAACTCTACATCCTTCGTTTACTTCTGCTGCCTGCCAAAAGAGTTTAAACTTGACTCCAAACTTAGCAATAGCCACTGTGTACTGTGAATCCAGCCCTAGATATCTAGAAGCCTTCTTAAGGTTTTATAATTATCTAGATGTTACAGGAGCAGCTCATGCATCTGTGTATGTACATATCTGTAGTTATCTACACAGCTAATAGAAAATTGTTGTAGAATGAGAATTGAAATGTACATCAGCAACCCTGAGCTTCATACTTGCACATCCTTGGGTGTCTGGATGAAGGAGGATTCATTACAGGATTTGGGCCCTGAGGAGCAAAATCAAATAGCAGATAATTTTCTTTTACTTTCCTCATTGTCCCACAAGTAAAAAAAAACAAAACACAAGAACACAAATGTAATAAAGAAAACTTATCTAAAATTCAGGCAGATAAAACCGACGGAAAAAAGGAATTAAAAAAACCCTCAAGAAAATGAATAAATATTCATGAAAACATTCAAAAGCTTAGATGTTTTCATTAGTCACCACAGGAGGGAAATATTAAATAGAAATAATAATAAAAAACCTTGAAAAGGCTTTTAAGAAGGGGGTGGGGGGGGGAGGACCAGCACACCCTCTGCTCCCACAGCTGATGCATGGCTGAGCTGTGGCCAAGGGTTTCCCCTCTAGCTCTGCCTCCCCTTGAGATTTAAACTGTGCGTGTTTAAAATGTGCAGACCTGCCTCGAAACTAACAAAATATCCCTTCCATCTGATTTTTTCCTTGCATTCACATCATAGCAGCACAGGAAAATAAAAAGGAGTGCTAATCTATCCTACAGTTTCCCGAGCAAGGACTCTGGGCAGGGGTTTTGTGAGTGGATTTGACAGATGTACGAGCAGATGGTGAGGGACACTCCCTGAGAGCAGCCGATTCCCAGGCCTCCATGTCCAAAAAAAAAAAAAATCTTTTCACGGATAATGTGATTTTCAGAGGGAAGAAACACAGTACTCACATCTCACACCAAAACTTCTCGGCAATTTCTCGAATGCACGAGGGCTGTGTGGAAGCGCCTGCCTTCAGAAAAGAGCTGGGGACGATAAGCCACGGGGCTCAACCTGACCCTTGCAAAACCCGAATCTGCAGCTCCGTCTTGCAAGCTCCTCCACTGGGCAGCTGAGTCGGGATCACCTCGTGTTTGCACTGGGTGTGACATATTAGTCCTGTTTGGCCTCTGCCAGAACGTGCTGTGCAAAATAACACATCCCGTGCAGCGCCCGTTTAACGCGTGTGTTTCTGCACGGCCCACACGCTGAGGGGCATCGTGCCAGAGCAGGGTTGGTGTCTTGTTAAATCGCTGCCAGTGCCTGGTGGACCCCGATTATGGAGCCAGTGGGCTCCTTTGGAGGTTGGTGACTTGACACAAAAAGGTGCTTTTCTGATCCAACGGGGTATGAGCCAGGAGAACGGGGTTTTGTGATTTATCCTACGACTGCTGGCATGTTTTTAGCAGCAAATGAGCTGCAGCTCATTTCTTAGGGGAGGAAACCACATCAGACCCTGCTGCTGCCTTTCTGGGGGATCTTGTCCCCTCCACAATAGTTTGCCCGGTGGATTTATCCTTCGTTCCTTCAGTTACACAGTGGACAGGACCCTTCAGCCCATGTTTCGGATCAGTCCCAAGGTAGCGGAGCCCCACTTTGGAGCAGCTGTCGGAACCCTCGTACAGGCAGTTTGAGGCAGCACAAAGGCCCCCCAGCAGCCCTGCCCGTGGGATGGATGGGTGAGGGGCCGCATTAACAAGAAACAGCCGCGAAAGCTTCGAGGTAGGGGCAGAGCGAGAGGGGGGGCTCGGGGCTCCCGTGGAGAAATGGGGCGGGAGTTCATCCAGGGAGGGGGGAGAGAGGAGAAACAAAAGGCGATGGTTTCCCTCACCATAGCCCCCAGCACAAGACTCTCCCTGGGAGTCACCGGCCATGGAGGAAAACGCGACGCCCCCGGTGCCCCCCGAGGCAGCGGGGCCGGAGCCCGGGGGAGCGAACGTGCGGCAGGAAGCGATGCCTCCCTCGGGACGAGCCCGGGGGCTCCGCTGGGGATGGGGAGGTGCTGCGGGACCCCTCCGGCCGTGGCGTGGTTGTCAGGGGGACTCCATCCGGGACAGACCCTCCCGCCCCTCCGCTCCCCCGTGACCGAACCGCGGCAGGAGCGGTGATGCCGCTTCCCCCGGGAAGGGGGGTCGGTGCGGGGGGAGGCCGTCCCGGAGGAGCAGGGCTGCCGGGCACCTCCGGATGAGGGGGGCGCGGCAGCACCGAGGAGGCAGCGCGGGCGGGGGGGAGTCGGCTGGAACATGGAGCGGGAGGTAATGGAGGCAGGGCCGGGGCGGGGGGTGAGGGCCCGCCCCGGGGTGGGCTGAGGGGGCACGGCGGGAGCCCTGCCCGCCTCCCCGCGGGGCGGAGGCGGCGGCGGAGGGGGGACCCCGCGCTCGGCCCGGCGGCGGCTCCGGCGCCCCGGCCAGAGGAGGTTCCCCCTCCCCGTAGGGCGAGAGCGGGATCGCCGCGTCCGGGGCGGTGAGTGCCGGGGCGGGGGTGCCGGGGGGCCGTGCGGGAGGGATGGCGGCAGCCCTGGGGCGCTGGGGGGCCGCCTGAGCGTGCCCCGAGTCAACCCTGAGGTCGCTGGAGAAGCAGCAGCCTCGGCGAGGGCACCAGGTAGCGGTACCGCTCGGGATCGATCCCCCCCGAGGGGCTGGACGTGCCTCGGTGCCCATGGAGAGGATACCCCGGCCCGTCTGCCGCCTCAGGGCTTCAGATCCTGCGGGGAAACAGGCTCTCAGTGGCTTTAACACACCCCGAGGAAGCGATGCATCCACGAGGGGATGAAATGATTTAACTTACCCTCCTCATTCCTCCTTTGTGTCCCTGTGTAGGAGTCCGGACTACCCTGCTGATGTTTGGGAGTTGAGGTGATGGCAGAAGTCGGTCGGTGGGACACGGCTGGAGGTCCCGGGGCTGCGGAGCGCCCGTGATCCGACCCCGCGGGCTCGGCCAGCGCCGGGAGCGCCGGGATGGGGAACAGCGGCTCGGCCGTGAAGGTCTGCACGGATCACCAAGGGGGCATCAACTGGCTGAGCCTGAGCCCCGACGGGCAGCGGCTGCTCACGGGCAGCGAGGACGGCACCGCTCGGCTCTGGAGCACCGCCGACAGCCAGTGCCACGGACACTTCCAAGGTACGGGAGCTTCTCTTCTTAGCCCTGGGATCTGAGCCCAAAGCGTGTCACAGGCCACACAGCACGTCCCGGTCGCTTTCAGTCCCTGCAGCCTGCCGGGCAGCCAAAATCATGCTTGTTTTGTTTTGTGGGTTTTTTTTTGGGGGGGGTATTTGTTACAGTTACGTTTAAGCAGAAGCTGTTTCAACCCCAAGCAGGTTACCGGCGCTACTGAAGGCACGGATCCTTTTATCTCAGGGTGTGGAATGTAGCAGTCATTTAAGTTTTGTCTCTTTCTGGGAGCTCTCTGTTTTACACCCTGAAGAAATATGGACTTTTTGTTGTTCACTCTCTCTTTTTTTTTTTATTTTTTTGTCCTTTTAATCATCTCATTTTCCAGACAGTCTTTATTTAGAACCTCTTGACCCAGAAGTCTGGAAAGAAACCTTACTAAATAGATTATTCTCCCCCTCCCCCCAGTTGACACACAGAAATGTTAATTGCTGGGTTTCTTTTTAATTGAAATTTTTTTGCATCTTAAACAAAATTTATTACCCTTAGACTAGCATATCAACAATTAAAAAGAAAAGAAAAACTCTGTGGAAAGTACAGTCATGCAGGAGTCAGATGTACACTGAAGATGTTTGTTTTCTCACTCGTGTTCTTTTAGTACAGAAAAAAATAAAGCTGTTAAGTTTGGAATTTCTGATTGTTTTTGCTGTGATTTTCTTGTTGTTTGTTTGCTTGGTTCCTTGTTTTTCACTATGGAGTATTGTCTTTTTCCCCACATCCTGCCATGGTTCTAACTTCTGGAAAACTCGCTGCATTTGATTTAGGCTTAGAAATCCTTTTTAACCACTAATTAGCTTTTAACTAGAAAGAGAAATGTATTGGATAATGTTCATTATTATGGAATCTGGCCTATGTGCTGCCAGTGTTTGGGGTAAACTCTAAAGAAGGTTGGCTGGGTGGTTTGTGAACTGTTGTTTGAATCAGATAATTGTATGTATTTTATATTTGTGCACACACACAGTTGATGAGTAAATTTGCATTTTACAAGCTATAATTACTGATAAACCTGTGTCTATCACACAATTTCAAGCTCCACCACAGCACAACCAACAGACATGTGTGGTGGCTGCTCTTGGCCAGACCAGCACCAGACCTTGTCTGCCACAGGGGGTTTTGGCATCCTCTGTGTGGGTCGAGTATTACTGAGTTAAAATCTGACTGGCAGACTTTAGTGCAGTAACCAAGATGCTTTTTTGATCTCAGAGCAGGATTACATGATGCTGTGAGAAAAAAAAATCCAGTGGTTGAAACCTGTCCCATTTAGGCTGCTTTGCAAAAAGTTTCACAACTATGAGTATAGTTTTGCTTATAGCCCTGGTGATCTGTTTAATTTTTGGCATCTGATGAATTTGCTGTAGCGGAAACCAGCCACATGTTTCTAACGTGGATTCTGGTCTGCTTTTGAACTACAACAAGGCTTTTCAACTACAGCAGTTGTAGTGAAATCTGCTTTTCACAGTCAGTGAAACTGTTTTACTGGGCAGTCTGCTTTCCCTTTTTTTTTTTTTTACCATCTCTTTATTTTACAACATGATTCTGTTTTTCTAATACCTTTGTCCGTCTGTCTCTCTTTAAGCACATTTGTCCTTCTTAGATTGTTTTTTCTTTTTTTCCTCAAAGAACACTATTTAAATCACAGTAGGGCCCACCAGCTTCAACCATAACTATCACTTTTGTGATAGTGACTTAGGAGGAAGCAGTTTTGGTCCTAAAAGTTATAGTCTAAATGTTAGAATAGAAGAATGCAAAGTAATACCAGCAGAGTGATTAGATAGGTGACAGCAATTTCACACAAGAGATCTTGAGCAAAGCTGGGACTTGAATCCTGAGGTGATTTTCAAATGCAGTGCATTTAATGTTACAATAGAAAAATGGCACGTCTTGCTAAGCAACAACAAAAGCTTGAGGTTGTAATATTGATTCCTCTTTGCTTGCATTACCCTGTTTGTCAGCATGACATCTTTAGAACAGTGCTTATGTCTGTTTTTATTGTAACTGCAGAATCCCAGTGTACTCAGAATATTTTATAAACAACTGTGCTCTTATTCTGTCTTTCTGTGTCATTTCCTTAAAGGTATACTGATACTTTGAAAAGTTTGGGGTTTATTCATGTTATTAGTCATGATGGGGAAAGTATTGGCTAACTATTTAGCAGACATATATTTTTGCTTGCTTTTCATTCTGCCTGGACAATGAAACTAAACTTGCTGGTAAGTCTCATGTTGCTTCCTTTTTTCAGAGTTTCATGCTTTAATTTTTGGCTGTTTGTATCCTGAAAATCAATGGGCTGGGTTTTTTACCCCTTATTTCACAAGAAGAAAGCAAAAGCATTTCTTTATTAAAAAAAATAAGCCAATTTTTTATTGGTTTTAAACTTCATTAGTCTGAGTTTTTTTATTGATATTAGTTTAGCTCATTATGTTTCTGTAATGCTGCTTGATTGGTGGAACTGTACTGTTTTACTCTTTCACTTAATCCTGATTTCAGTGCATTTTTCTGCTGTTGCTTGAAATATTTTTGTTTTATAGAAATCCTCAAGTGTGAAGAACATGGTGGCGCATCCAAAACCGGAGTTTCATTCCTTTGTTTGTTTTATTTTTCTTGTAGTCGAGGTGAAGGGCTCTACTAGTCAGTCCTGCTCGCGTGCAGAGTGACCAGATTTATTTCCTTTGTTATTCCCAGGACACGAAAGTTACATCACCTTTTGCCACTTGGAAAACGAGGCTGCCTTCACATGCAGTGCGGATCACACCATTCGGAAGTGGGATGTGCTGACGGGCCAGTGCCTGGCCATTTACCGAGGCCACACGTCGATTGTGAACAGGTCGGTTCCCTGGAGCTCGCCCCTTGCGTCCCTGTAATCTGTTATCACACCTATATTGTCATTTTGCTGCCGTTCTCCATTTACTTCACTAATAAAACGGGTTGTGTGAACCTTTGAGTTCGTGCTACGTGTGTTCTGTGCTGCAGTGATTAGTTTTCCTAACAGCAGTGCTGACACGGACATACACAGCAGATAGGAGAGAAATGAAAGGCAAACAGCAGGGGGATTGGATCCAGGGCTAGGAATGAAATTCCAGAAGAAATTATCCAATTGATAACAGATGCTTCTGATAAATAGATTTTAAAAACATTGTGTCAAGTCTTTGTGTTGGCAAGAGGGATAAAGTCGGGGCTTTTTCTTTTATTACTGTTTGTGCAAATTAAGTTTAATATGAAACTATTAAATTAATTGTGGGTGGCTGATTGGCCTGTCTATTTAAAGTGCCTCTTAATAGTTGGACTGGATTTAATTAATGGCAAATAGAGCAGTAAAAGATTGGTATTTTTTTAACATTTCTTTTCTGGTGGGTGAGTGGGTTTTTTTTGTTCCTTGCTAAACTCAAAACACATATGATGTGTAGCAAGATTCTGTAAATAGTTAGGAAGGCTGGCTCTGTGTTTTGGCACTGGCCTGATTTTTGCTTGAATCAGCAAATGGGAAATGTGTTCCCTATTCATATGACTTTGTTGCCTGTTTGAAAGGTTCCAGAGGACCAAACTCAGCTGACAAAGAAGGCAGGTTATGGATGTTCCCTGTCTCTGGTTTGGAAATATGAACTCTAGAGATTTTTCTGTTATTATATGTTTGTGCTGCTACAACTCAGTGTTTTGGAGGCCCAGCAAGTTGAATTCCTGAGCTGTAATCTCTGATTTGCTCTTTAATTATGTAATAAATGGGATACTCTTTCTTTACCTTTTTTGAGATCCTGAGCTAAATGAAATTAGGGGTATATTTTTTTTCTTGCGCTCTCTTTATTAGGTGATGGAAAGGTGGTTATCTTTGCACATGGTCAGTTGCAATTCAGGTTCCTGGAATGTTTTTTTCGGTGTTTTGGTTTTTTTTCTGTTTTTACTTCCAAGCTATTGTCATAGGTTTGTTTATAAATAATTTTTTTATAAAGGAAGACTAAAGAGTAATTGCCAAGAATGAGTTATTAAAAAAAAAAAAAAAAACGAAACCAAACAACACATCAAACTTGTAGCTAGTATGTGTAACTTATGAAAGTTCATAATCCCTGCTGGAAGGAATTTTACCAAAACACAAATGCCCAAAGTTATAATGCTATAGTGTAAAAATATAAGTAGCAATATATGTACCTGAATAAGGGGTCTCAGTTTTAAAATGAGAAACAGAGAAGTGTCCAGTTTCTAAAACCACTGAATTGGGGTTATATATGTGGTGTTCATGCTACTCTTTCATGCTTCAGGGTGCTTGGCATTGAAATTGTGACAAAAGATGGTTATATAAAAAGAATGATGCTGTTCATGCACAAAACCTTTTATTTTTTTGCAGGATCCTGGTTGCCAAAGACTATCTCTTCAGCGGCTCCTACGACAGGACGGCCCGCTGCTGGAGCGTGGACAAGGAGAAACAAATCCAGGAATTCCGGGGCCATCGGAACTGTGTCCTGACTCTAGCTCACTATTCCTCCAGGGATGTTCTCGAGGAAGAGGAGGAGGAAGAGGAGGAGGAGAGGGTGAGCAGAGACCTGCTGGTGACAGGGAGCACCGACTGCACTGTGAAGGTCTGGTGGGTGTCCAGCGGGCGCTGCTACCAGACCCTGCTGGGACACACCGGGGCCGTCCTGTGCCTTATACTTGACGCACCAAACAGGGAGCTGTTCTCTGGCAGCACGGATTACACCATTCGGACCTGGAATATTGTCACTGGTGAGCAGCTCAAAGTGTTCAAAGAGCACCAAGGATCAGTAATCTGCCTGGAGGTAAGAGCTCTCTGCAAGAGCCTTTGGAAAGGGGTGTCCATGTCTTAACTCATGTGGGTCTCCGTTGTCTTCTCATAAAGAAGCTCTTCCAAGACAGGTTATAAATGGTAAGGTTAAATATTCATGTAATAGCAAAATAATAGCGCTCTCTGATCTTGAGACAAATCCTCCTTCCTAAAAGACTTTCTGATCTCTTGGCTTCTAGTGGCTGTCCTGGTCTAACTTCTAGCTCAGTATCTGTTTAAATCCTCCTAGGTCTTGGAACTCATGAGTAGGTTTTCTGGGTGCAGTGTTCATCTGAGTAGGATCACCACACTCTGAAGAAAATTACCTGATCAAGTAAACAGTCATGGGGTCCGATAACTTAAAAAGAGGAGGGGGAAAAAATTCAGAGTAAACCTGAAAACTTATAAAAAACAAACAATCCAAAACCCAACACAAAGTTATGGGCAAAAGATAATAGGAAGCATAAAGGTGAAAGAAATCCTACGTTAAAAGCCACACAGACATAATTTGAGAAAAGAAAGGGAGAAAGAGATGGCCAAGACAAGAAAATGGGCAAGGAAAACGGAAAAGAGAAGTAGAGCATGGGGAAGACAAATCAGGAAATGATGAAGGAAAGAGGGGAAAAAATGCAATGTGATCTGAAAAACCATACTCTGTTTTCCTGTTTGCAGTATTTTTCAGGTGAATGCTGCCAGATTTGTTAATGATGCAGGGAAGAGGAGGAGGTTAGGCAGATGAAGCAGAATGGGAACTATCGCACAAGCACTTACCCTGTGCGCTCATTATCCACCAGAAAATGCTCATAGTGTATTTAAAGAGAGTATAGGATGGTCTGTAACTTAGTTTCAGGTCAGCATAAATGTTCATAAATGTGTGTGTCTGACTGAAGTTAATGACAGCAGTTTTTCTTGCTGCTCTCCTTGTTTGTGTTTGTTGTCCTTAAGTGTTTTTCCTTTACAGAGGCTACAGGATGTATTTTTTTATAGCTGTTTAATAAATGTTGCCTTTGTTTCTAGAGAAGGTAGTCACAGCTGACACTAGCAGAGTACAAACCTGAGAGTACCAAAGGAATACTGGTTTTCTTCAGCTTTAGAAAGGGAAAAAAACCCCACAGAAAATCATGTTGCCCTGGAGTAATGTTTGTCTCGCTTGGGTAAATTCTCGGTGTTAAAGCTTGTTTTTATGATATTGTGGTAACGTATTTGAAGGATGCTGAAGTAAATCCGTGGCTGTTCTTAGTGTCATGCTATGTTTTGTTGTTTAATTGTAGCCCTTCTCCAAGGCACAGATTGGCAACAACAGAGCTTGCTTTAATTTAATTGGGTTCTTGCTAAAATTGTTACACAAAACTGGCTTGACCCTCTCCCAGAAGCCTGGGAAATTCAATTACGCTCTTTGAGTGCTCAGGAATGAGCAATGCTTCTCTGCTTGTGAGCACAGAATTAAACAATGGTTTTAAACAAACAGAACTTCTTGCAGGGGAGAAGAAAAGCAAAACCAATACATCTATTTGGAAAACCTGAACAATTCAGAGTACACAAGACTGCTGCTGCCAAGACCGTGTTGGCAACAGTCCTGGCCAAATCCTCTTCTAGCTGTGAGTAACTGGTAGCCCCTCACTTCTCTCATCACCAGCTGGTGTTTGAGGCTGGGAGAGTCCAGCTGAGGTACATATAGGCCCCCACAGAGAGCATTTAGTGTCTAGGCCTCTCAAACTTATCCCAGCTTAAGCAGTCACTGCACTGCTGTGGAATAGCTTTAGGCTGTTGATCTTTCCTAATTCCTCCCTCTGCCTAACTGGGTTCAACACTGTCCCTTCTGTTCCACTTGGCAGCCTCTCAGCACAGCCCACATGGTATTTTCATTCTTTTAGGAAGGGGTCAATCACCAGAATCCATACAAAGATGTTACAACAGAAAGGAAACTTCCTGAAAAGAGGTGTTTATTTTTTTTATTATTTTTTATTTCTTCTCAAAAAGCTCTTGGAGCCCTTTTTGCCACGGACATCTTAGTGGAAGTGTTGTAATCTGTGGCAGTGAGTTGGGATGGTATTTTTCAAACTCCAAGTCAGGAAGGACTTGGAGGTAGTTGTGAGTTGCTCACAGTAGCCAGCAGACAGTTTTAATTGTTGACAGCAATTAATTTTCTTCAGGGCAGAAGTGAGCTATTAATTACAGCAGATTTTCACTCCCCTGTCCTGGAGGAGCTGAACTGGTACCAGGAATTAAAGGCATTTACCTGTTCTCTGGGTGGTATAGTGCTTGTGTGGGGAAAATAAAGGAAAAGAAAAAATAAAGACTTATTTTCATTTTATTTATTCAAATAAAGATCCCTAAGGGAGGATGACCTTTCAAAAAGTTTGAGAAATGCTCAGTATGATCTTTCATCCTGGACACAGATCAGGAAAAATTTGGATACTGAGACCATATTTTCCCCAACTTTAGAAAGCTGTTATTAATGGGAATGCCCTGGGATGTTCTGAACTGCTGCAAATTAGGTCCAGCCTGTTCCAGTCCTCTCCCATTACTTTCCAGTAAATACCAATAGTGTTGCTGTAGCAGTGAATGGAAACTCCTGGAGCTTCTTGAAGGAGTTTTCTGGGTGGATAGCCATAAAGCACACCCATGTTATCCACCTTGTTTCCTGCAGAGCTGGATTGTGGAAGGCAGAGGGCTGATGCCACAGGCATGTTTGGATTTTGAACGCTCCCCAGTTGCTCTGAGATCCTTTAGGTGTTGTTGCTGGCTAGTGTAAGTTAGGGGAGCCTGGGAACAACTCTAATCTGGCATGGCAGAAAAGAAAAGCATTGGTGAGCTTTAGGCTTTCCCTTTTCCCCTGTCCTTGGTGGTTCTGGACAGGGGAATGAAGAGAGTGAGTTGTTCATATTCCCCAGGGCTGGTGCTGCTGTCCCAGCTGGGGTCAGTCTGTTGAAGGTGAGTTACCAACCAAACTGACTGTGGGTGTTCTGCTGCCAAAGGAGCTCTGCTGCAGGTACCAGCTTGTTCTAACACCGCTTTTCTCTTCCTTCCACTATTTAAATTGGACCGAGAGGGAAAGTCTCCTGGCAAAACCTATCTGCAGTGGGAACTGTGTCCATGGAAGGTGCTTTGGCAGCATTGATTACTTGATTTTCACAGTCAGGCAAGGTAACTCACGGTGGAGCAGCCAGAACTCTTCACTCTCTTCCTCCTGCAGTGTGTTGATCACTTGGCAGATGAAGTACAGCAGCTGTTCTGAGTGCTCCCTCTTCATGTAGGAGCCAATAATGAAATTTTATAGGAAGTGATGGGGAAAAAGCAAGGGTGGGCTGAGTGTAATCACAGCTCATGCTCGTCCTTCCACTTAAAAATTTCAGGCCTGGCTAAAGACCAGTATTTGCAATTAATAATCAAACACGCCTTTTCATTAATGTGACTGCCCACAGAAGGCTGTATAACCCTGATTTAAATATTTACTTGTGTATGTTTTCCTAAATGCCTCGGAAGTAGCTTTGCAAACTGTTTACAAGGATTGCTTTGTCCTTCGCTGATTGTTCTGCCTCTGAGTATTTATCAAAATTTTGCTGCCAAAAGCTGGCAGAGAGAAATGTTCCAGCTTGGAATTTAGCTTGGATCCTACAGCAAACATTCTTACAGGGAAACTTCTTTTTGAAGAACATGAACATGAGTGGGCAAGGACTTGCTTCTGGTTTTCCCGCAAAAGATCCTTTGTTTGGACCATTCCCTTCAATTGCCTTTTAAAGCTGACTAGAAGAAAAGAATGCTTTGAACAAAGCCACTGCCTGGACTCTGTTTATGTTGTGATCACGGGGACAGAAATGTTGTCTTGCCACATCACTTAAATTAAGTGCACACATTTTTTGTAATCTGTGGTTGCATTTGTTGCATCAGAGGATGAAGATGTGAGTTAGAGGAATGTGAATGTGTACAACACCTGTAGAAACTAAACATGTTTCTAGGGCCATTGCTTTGCACTGCAGTAAAAAAGGCTGAAAAATGTTCTCTAACAGCCAGACCAGAGAGCTCGTTCTAGATGGATTCTCAGGAAAAAAAAACAATTTCATGCCCACAGGGAGTTTGTTTGCTCGTTCAAATGAATGTGGTTTGAATGGGATCCTGAAAGTCTTAACTCGGCCGAAGCTTACATAGTTGTAACTGGAGATTGGTCCAAGTTGGTGATTTTTAGCTTAGAAGTGGCTGTGAATAGGAGACCCAGCTGGCAGATTGTAGGAACACTGACCTCCATGAGGAGAACAAGCTGGTGGTGGGACACGTTGCTGCTGATGTGAACTTATCCTGAAGTTCCTGGGGTCAAGTCTGAGTGTAGTGACCTTCAGAAAGAGGATGTGCCCAAATCTCCCTGGGGAGCCAATTGCCTCTCCTTGGCTGAGGATTAAATTGTTGCTTACAGCAAAGGTTAATTGAGATGGCGAAGTCCATTCCTATAAGGTCGAAATACCTGTTAAACAGCTCTTTGCAGATATTTTTGGCATTCTTACTGGTAAAAATTGTCTTAAGCTGCTGCATATATTCAGTTCATCTGAGCTTGTGGAGCAGTAGGGTTGTGATTGTCATGGGAGACCAACCCTGGATATGATAATCTTTTTTTTTAATTAAAATTCTGGTGTGTTTGGGGGATACAACCATTTCTTATTAATGAAATCTGTAACTACTTCAGCATTTACAGCTAGAATGTTGCTACTGCTATTACTTTACCACTCACAAGCAATCTGACTGAACATCTCCAATACTTTGGTCTGAGAATTAAGACAAATTTGCTCCATTCATGTGTCTCAGTGTTTCATCAGGTTCAAAGCAAAATGTCTCAGAGTGATGAGAAAAATTAGCAGTCCAGAATTACAAATATCAATGCAGTGATTTTTTTTTTCTGCTTTAGAACTGGGCATCTGACTGTCACCAGGTTTTAAATTTTTGGAAGCTACTTGGGTTTGAAATGTCCACTCAGCCCATTCGTATCTGAGCTGCAAATCTGTTCTGTGCTGACCACTCTGCCGCAGGTGCCCTTGCCTGGCCATGCTTTTCCATGTCAGGAGCTTTGTTGGGGAGTTAGTCAAAGTGAACAAAGTGCTCGAAAGCCAGCCAAGGAAAATACAGCTTTGGAAACATCACTGCTTCTCCAGGCAGTCGCAGGTTGGAATATTGTAACCATTTCTACTGATCACATTTAAACCATAGAGGGTGGGGCCAGCTTGTAAGTGCTTTGGCTACGGAAAGAGTTGAGTGACGATTATTAATGTGATTAAATACAGATATCTGAAGTGTTGTAGCTTAGGCTGGAGTTGTAAGCTAGGCACACCTTTAGTCAAGTGAAGGAGGAGTGATCTCGCCTAAATTGATTTGGCTACAGCTGAGGAGGTTGTCCTTGTTGAGGGAAGAAATAGTGAGTTTTAAGGTGTGGTCTGTTTCGGATGTGCTTCAGGGTGACATGAATTGTGCCCCAGACTGCAGGGACTGTAAAGGTCTATCTTAGCTGCACAGATCTGCACCAATTTAGATGAGATTATGCCTTTCACATCACTTTAGGCAGATCTGATTTGCAGCTTCAGCCTGAGCTGATGGCTCTTGATGGCTTTCTCCACTAATAGCCATTTCGTGCTCTGTTTTATAAAAATACCCTGGAAATGAGAGGCTGTGTGACAGTCAGAGCCTGCACTGGGTTTTGCTGTTGGCTGTGCTGCAGGCTCAGTCTGTGGCATGTGGTAGATTGTTTAACCTGTTAATGTTTCTCTTTCCATGCAAGGCTGAGAATCTCTTGCTGCTGTGCTCACCTGCTTGAACTGGTGAGGGGGAGGAAGGTGCATAGATGTGTATAATGGGGCAGCCTGGGTAGCAGAGAGGCTTTGAATGAAGATGGTTGGTGTGCTGGCCATCTCACCAGATCCCTGGCTGGGCATCAGAAAGCCAACCACGTCTTGGGTTGCATCAACAGCAGCAGGTCGAGGAGGGGATTCTCCCCCTCTGCTCTGCTCTCGTGAGAGCCACCTGGAGTGCTGCATCCAGCTCTGGGGTCTCCAACATAGGAAGGATGTGGACCTGTTGGAGGGGTTCCAGAGGAGGCCATGAAGATGCTCAGAGGGCTGGAGCATCTCTGCTATGAAGACAAGCAGAGAGAATTGGGGTTGTTCAGCCTGGAGAAGGGGGGGGCTTTGGGGAGACCTTATAGCACCTTCCAGTGCCTAAAGGGGCTTCAAGAGAGCTGGAGAGGGGCTTCTTACAAGGGTATGGAGTGGTGGGACAAGGGGCAGTGGCTTTAAACTAAAAGAAAATAGGTTTAGTTTAGATATTAGGAAGAAATTCTTTCCAGTGAGAGTGGTGAGGCACTGGCACAGGTTGTCCACTTCCATCCCTGGAAGTGTTCAAGGCCAGGTTGGATGGCTCTCTGAGCAACCTGGTCTAGTGGAAGGTGTTCCTGCCCATGGAAGGAGGATTGGAACTAGGTGATCTTTTAGGTCCCTTCCAACCCAAACCATTCTATGATTCTAAGGCTCTTACAATTCTGGTGCTATAAATTATCTAAGTAAGCCCACATCATTTGATACGTTTTATATCTAGCAAATTAGCAAATCTAGGCAAGTTGCAGCTCTTTTGTTTCACTTTGGCATTCATACACCCACTTAAATGTAGAAACAAAGCAGCATAACCTAATGTACTGTTAATGCAGAGTGGCATTTACCTGCAGGAAGTTATAATTTAGTAATTTAGTGTTTTCCCTTGTTCAGTGGGTGGGTTGATGCTGCTAGTAAGATGTTAAAAAAAAAAAAAGTGCAAAGACTTGACCAAGAACCACACAGCAGGATCTCAACACAAAGAATCCTCTTCCATTTAGCAGGTGCAGCATGAAAATCTCTTCATGCCCATTCGGGCCGAGCTTAGAATTTAAAAATCAGGTTACCTTCCTCAGGCTGAGTGGCTCTTGGTTTTTGTTAGTGCTGCTGGCCATTCGTTCTCTTTCCTCACTGAGATACAACATTAATGCTGTTGTTAAAACAGCTTGAAAGTAATTGGAAGTGACATTTCAAAGTACTGCTGGCCTTTAACAGTGGGTTGTGTTTCACAAGCTCCTGGCATTTAGCTAAGAATTCTGTTCCGTGGGTCAGGTTCTGCTGGTAGGAAGTGTGGCATTCCCTGCTTGGGCTGGACTGGTGGGAGCTGTGACCAGCTCTTGCTCTGCCTGCATATGTTTCTTGTGCGGGTTAGCACAGTTTCATCACTGTAGTGCTTTGTATCTTAAAATACCTTTTGTTTCATGTAGCACAGCACAGAGTTGTTCTGTACAAAGCTCATTTATGATGCCTTTTGGGAACAGGGTCATTCCTTTTTGGATTGGGAGTGGAGATGGAAGAGCATGAAAATCATTCCAGCCTTACAGATATGGAGCATGCAAAGAGTGGGGACTGAAGGTTTATAATTTTTTGGGGTGGCAGAATAACCAGACCCTTAGAAGTGCCCTAAGAGCAAGACCCAGGACAAGTGGGTTTGTCATTTGTTGTGCACTTGGTTTCCTGGAAATACCTGGGAAGTGTCAGGGGTTAGTGCACTGCTGGTCATCTGAACCTTCTGATATATGTGTCTGGGGGACAAATGAGGTATCATTACTCCTTATGCAAATTCCATCTTGTCATGGTTTGAGTTCCACTACACATCTCTTGAGGGAGGGTGGGTGAGGGTTCTCCCTGCAGTCTCTCCATCTCTTTGATACAGAGGTTGCTGCAAGTCCATGAAACTTGGAGGAGTGTGCAGTCAGAGCTCTACATAACAATGGCTGTGAAAACCCTTAGTTTGATTTCATTAGGCAGACAGAGGATGCCAGATTTTTCTCTGCAACTGTGGAGTTTTTCCTTGGTGAGCTTCCAGGCTTTATACAGTTTGTTTACTGTGTACTGGTTGGTTTTATAGTCTTGCACAGGTTAGTTATTTTCTCTCTGTCTCAGTTCCCCAACCACAGTCCTTCCTTTTGTCATTCTCCATCATGGAATAAAACCCACCCTCTCCACCAGTGAGTTCTCACAGGGTACAGGATGACTGGTGGAATGAGGCAGCAATCTTCTTTGGGATTTACAGTCAGAATTACTTTAAATACACAGCAGAAGAAATCTGATTGAAGATGTTTAAAAGTCTGTGTAAAGGGTGGTTAATTATTTCATCATTCAATAACACAGTCTAAAAAGACTTGTGTAAATGAACATACAGAACAGCTTCAAGGAGGAGTTAGCGTTTCCAAATGCTAACCTTGTGCAGTATGATCCTACTAAATATAAACCCTGGTTTATGGTGTGTAGGATTTTAATTTTAATGTACCATTTTTCTGTTACTCAGAATTGTTCTGAAATTTCTGTTGTAATTAAAACTTACAATCCGATAAGAGTTCCTGTCAAATATGCTTTGCAGAAGCTACGCTGCTGGGGTTTTTTTTGAGGCTGTAATAATGTAGCTAATTATGGAAGCAGGGTTAGCATTGTTAAGCTCACTGGAATCCTGCCTGCTTGCGCCAGGAGATGGGCTAAGTTTTTATGTTCTGAAAGCTGTGAGCTGTTTTTAAGGCCCAGAAGTGAATGGGAGATGCAGTTGTGAAGAACACAAGGTTGGTTTGCTCACCATCCCTCTGTTTCAAGGTGCAGCCGTTGCTGTCGAGTTGGAAGCTGACTTTGGATGAATCACTTCAGTGCAGTTCTCTTGGGAACCTGCCTGAGGGACCATTGCTGATGTCTTCTTCTCTTCCCTTCAGCTGGTGAACCGGCACTTGTACTCGGGGAGCGCGGACAGGACAGTGAAGTGCTGGTTAGTTGACACTGGGGAGCGAATCCAAACGTACAAGGCTCACAAACACAGCGTTAGCACTTTGAAATACCACGCTGGGATCTGTAAGTTGCCTTCCCTCTGTTCAGCACCCCCCTGTCTCCTTTTCGGTGTTTCTCTTTGATCGAAGGTTGTTAATGGAGAGTAATTCTGAAGCCTTGTGAAATTGTCACTTTTTTTTCAACTCCAGCATGTTTATGTTCAGTATCGAACTTTGCTGCACCGCTCGTTGTGGGAAGCTTGGATCTTCCCTCCATTTTCCACCTCTCTCTTCTCAAAAGTGAAGAGGCAGTTTCTTAAAGAGAAGTGGCTTAAATCCTGAGCTGTCTGGGGGTTGTTTGTGTAGCCATGCTTTGACCTCACAGGTCTGTCACCTGCTTCTTCTGTGTGCTCGGGGACAGCAGGTGCTGCTGCTGGATACACAGCCCTGTGCTTGCCTCTGCTGCCTTGTAGGTACTGTGCAAGGGACTGTCCTAAACCAGAATCTCAGATGCTCACTGCTTCTTTCTAACAGTTGGGCTTCCTGTTCAGACTCTATCTCCTTTTCCACAAGGTCTTTTCCTCTTACCTGTCATGGTTTGTGTATTTGTTCCCCAAACCACTTTTCTGAAGTAGCCAAGCAGTGCTTGCCTTACTAATGTTCTCAGCTCCACTGCTTTCAGTCCTCCTCCACTGTTTTAGTCCTCCTAATAGTGGTTTCTGTACATAAGTGCCTATTGCTGACTTAATGGTTTATTCTGACCATCAGATTTCCCTCTTTAAATCCTCTGTGCTGGCTTTCCTTCTGCATGTCACCTCTCCATTTCTGGTTTTGGGTTGCACGACAGCACCTCTGTTCTTATCAGTGAAGCTCTCTCTGTGTCATCCTGGTCTTACCATGCCACTGTTGTTAGACCTGAGGTTCCTTCATTTGCTTCCCAAAAACAAGAACTTCTCTCCTTTAGGGGTGGCCATGGCTGTCTTAAGCTAATCTAGACCTTCAAAACACTTTGCTGGTTTTGGTTTCTGTACTTCAGCTATGAAGTGAACATACAACACTGACTGAGTGGTTGCTATCTGGGCCTCGATCTGTCTTTTGGCAGAACGTCAGTGTGATGGTGATAACTGGCTGACAGATGCAAGATGGTGCATGTTAGCAGAGAGTTGTACCTGCACTTGTCTAGCACCACACTTGCCATGGCTGGCTGACTACATTTATAACCCAGTAACTGAATTGATTTCTAAATTGTGTTTGGAAACTTAACACGTAACCAAGCCCAGAGGTAGAATTTTATTTCGGTCAGGAAACCTTTTTTTGGTCTTCCTTTCAGCATGAGACCCACAGCACTACTTTTCTCCATTAAAATAGTTAATTGTGATTTATGGTTATTTCTGCTCTCCTCACCTACATTGCAAAACTACCCCATTCTCCCCTACCTGCAGATTGTAATTTCTGCTGGTTTCAGCTTATGTTGTTGGCTAAAATGCCAAGGGGAAAGGGTCAAAGCCTAAGCTGCACCCTGAAGTTATTACTGGTCCAAGAACCAGGCAGGAAGCAAAGGAAATGAACCAGAAATTGTAAAATTGTAATCCAGGATGAACACTGGCAGACAAAATATTAATGATTTTGTGAGAGTGTGTGTGTGTGTGTGTGTGTATTTTCCCCCTTTTAATTATAAAGACACAAACCAAAACATTGAATTAATCAAGACTAGCCAAAGGTGAGATAACTGTGCTGAGCTGATGTTGGCCTGATCCAGTGAGGAGTATCCACATCTCTGGGTGGGAGATGGAGACACTGTCTCCTTCATTAATAAGACCTCCAGACCTGCGTTTTTTCAGTTTTGATCCTACTTTTCACACAACCAGTATAGACTTGACCACACCCTAAAGAATAAAGAAAGTTTAGGCTCAAACAAAAGTTTTGTTATCTGATGCCACCCCCATCAGCTCTGCAGCTTTGTCTCTTCCCCCTCATCCTACCACCCTGCCACACACACACACATTATTTTTTTCATAACACTCTTTTTTTCCCCCCCTTAAAATACAGGCAATATTGCTGCATTTAGTCAGACCTGCGAAGAACATCCCGACAGTGTGATAGAAGTGTTCACAGAGTTATTTAAGATCTCATTTTAAATCAAATGCAAAAATACTTACAGTGTCAAACAGGGAGAATTGAATTGTTCCACTTAAAGGGTAGAAAAAATGCCCTGGAAAAACATTAGGAACTTGTTTGAATGCATTAGATGCATTTTAATTCTTGAAAGGGGAAATTTCCCCTTAAAAATTAATTTATATACTATGCTTGCTTGCATTATTGTGCGTTCCCAAGAAGGCTTTATAGTGTACAGGGAGTCCAGACAGATCTGAGAACTAAGATTTAAATCCTCAGAATGTGTTTCCAGTGGCTTTCCTCAGCCTACTTGTATAATTAATAGCATGGTGAACGTTGCAACTGGTTTTCAATCTAATTTACTTAATGATATGTTGATTATTTCTCCCTTACAGTGTGTGCACAGGCCTTTAAAATTTAATGGGGTTTATATCTTTTCATGTTGCAAAAACTCCAGGGGGACGTTTAAAAACTGTTCTCCCTCCCAATGGTCTATGAAATTCAAGTAAAAAACTAAAATTAATTGTTAACTTTTTTGTTGTTGTTTATTTCACAGGTGGTATATATAAATATATCTTTAAACGCTAAATCTGGGGTAGATCAACAGCTCTTCTTTGAATGTCAGAAGTGCAAAGAGACTCCCTAAATCTAGAGTGACAGTTCAAAAGGCATAAAGGGTGCCTGTCAAAAGCAAAAAATCCTGATAGCAACAGCTGAGGTAAACTGACAGCTGCATAGTGAAAACAGCTCTTAATTGGTTCCTACTCTCTGCATGTGTGTAACAGAACTAAGTGATTTCCTTTCACTGGAAAAAAAAGTGCACCTGTACCCTGCTTTACTTCGTTGTTACTCGTTTGCAGAGTGGGACACAGTGGTTTTTTGGGGTTGTGTTGGCAGTTGAATTCATAGTGGCCCATGTAAAATGACATCGGTTTTCCACATCCAGATGTTTCTTGGAGGTGTACCCGGGAGGTTCCCAGCTTCCTGCTGTTTCATTCGAAGTGGGAAAGCTGATGGCAGTTTGTAGCCTGTCCTCCAGTCTTGTTGGAGTCCTGAATTTACTGCCATGATAGTTTTTTTCACCTCTCTTTGTAGATTTGACATCCCCCAAAAGATAAGGAATCTTGGTCTTCGGGCACTTTGGTTTTGTGAAAATCTTTCCATGCTAGTGGCCTTTGCAAAGACATGAAAGGCAGGGAGCTGCGAATATACTGCTTTTTGCTGCTCTGAAATATTTATATCTAGATAAACTTGAGGGGTTTGGGTTAACTGAAGGAAAGTGAGTGTTTGTAAAGGGAGTTTGTGACCTTTAAAGCACAGAAATGGGCTCCTTTTGGGGCATATTGTTAAATACAAAATTTAAATATTCAGCACTGCCTTACAGTTGCTGGATGCAGCAATTCTGGGGATCTGATGTGAAGATCCTGAAGTGCTGAGAAGTCATTCTTTGTACATCTAGTTAAGATCCTCTAAGGAAACCTGATGAACAGACAAAATTCATGGTCATGCCTAATTTATTTACCCGTGCCCTGCCCCTCTTGGAGCAGCAGAGGTGATGGAGATACTGTACTACTGAATGTAAACTCGTAAATAACTGTGGTAAAACAAATGGAAGGCTTAGTGGAAATCCTTAAAGCCAAAGTTGAAATAAATTGCCTGCTTAGGATTACTGAGGCATGTTTAGGCAGGGAAAGAAACATGGCAGAGAGGAGCAGAAATAGATACATGAAGCGTGTGTGGAGTGAAATGCTGGTGTGTGTAGGAACTTCAGGCTTAAGACAGTTCAGTGTTTTGAGAAATACAACTGAAAACAAACACAAAATGAAAATGATCTGAACTGCTTTATCTGAGGAGAGAATCAACCCCCAGAAATGGAATGTCATGCTCCTTTGTGAGCATGTTTCAGGTGCATTTCTGAACTTGCATGAACTGACCTGGCGTTGCTGCTCACGTCTGGCCGTGCTGGGCTGTGTGGTTGTGTTGCAGTGTTCACAGGAAGTGGTGATGCCTGTGCAAGAGCTTTCAATTCCAAGAGTGGAGTCCTGCAGAAGATATTCCGAGGACACAAGTTCATCATCAACTGTATCCAGGTCAGGAAGGGGTTTCTTTGTGCGATTTCTCCCTTCTCGTTGCCTCCTCGTTTGTTTTGTGGGAATTGGTGTGTGGCTGGCTGTTCTGTGTGTCTTGGACTGGATGTTGTCCCAGGATAAGACTTGAATATTCCGTATGCAATTTTAGAAAAGCTTGTTAATAATAAGGATAAGTGAAACCACGGAACGAGTCCCCAGGGACAGCCCTGTGTCTGTGATTGGGGTTTTTTCAGGTCAGGTTAAACAAGGAGCCACAAAAATTGAGACAGATGTAACTGATGCTGTGTGGGGCATGGAATGGACTCCAGCCTCCTGAGACCCTTTCCATTACAAAACACTAATGATAAGTGTTTGCAGTGCTCTAGGAGGAAAAGAAGTTTCTGCCTTATCCAGGCAGGATAATATATACCATCATCCCCAAAACCATCCTGGGACTTGGCATCCCTAAAAAACCTGAGGCAGCTCTGTGATGATATCTGACTCACACTCTGCAAGACAAATGGAGGAGTCTCTGCCACTGTTTTAAAAATTTTCTAAAAGCTCATTAGGTGCCTGAAAACTTGCTTTCATGTTGTCTAGGCGTTTAAAAGGGGAGGAATTAGTTATCCTCGGTGGCCACGCAAAGATCACAGAATCACAGAATGGTTTGGGTTGAAAGGGACCTTAAAGATCATCTCGTTCCAAGAGGGAACACCTAAGGATGCCTTCCACTAGACCAGGTTGCTCCAAGCCCCATCCAGCCTGGTCTTGAACACTTCCAGGGATGGGGTGTCCACTCTGAGAATCTGCATCTCTCTGCATCAGCATCTCAGTGAAAGCTGCCTGCAGGTTGAGGATTTTGATTAACAATGTGAGACATCGTCAGTATTTCTGGGAGGCTGACAGTCCAAAGTAAAAAGAGAGGAGACAAAATTCCTTTTGGTGCTGATCTCAAGCACACAAAGTTGTAACTACGGTTGTCTTTTTGTATTCTTCCAAATTAGCAAGTGGCTGGTTGGTCTTAAATTGCAAACTCCTGGGTACTGAGCAACTGGTTGTGTAGCAGATGGTCACCTGGGGGTGCATTTGGGTGGTAACTGATAGAATCCCTCTGGGCAGCCCTAAGTATTGACAAAGCTTGGCTTTGTATTTTATTTTGTAACTTAATTTCCAACTGTACAAGGCAAAAAATCCTGATAAGAGAGAGGAGTGAGAAGTGGTAGCCTCAATATGATCTTAAGTGTATTAATGAGGGGTGAGGAGGCTGTGGTTGGGTGGTGCTTCATGTAAGCCAGAGTGCTGGTAGGGTGCTCGCTGTCATGACCCACCTCTGGTGACTGAGAGCACCTGTGGTGGACAGACTGATGGTTCATTAATGAAATTAAACCACAGGAGGGAGTGAAGGTCAAATTACTGCAAGTTTGGAAGAACAACAGAGTTTGAAGGAGGACTTGTAACTGTAACTTACTGCAAAGGAAGAAGGGAAGCGAAAAGGAAAGCATTCCTGATCACCCCACTGCCCACTGATGCTGATTTTGGTGCCTCCTTAAGCTCAACATCAAAACCAGGACAGAAATCCCCAGCTACATCCCACTCTGACATCGAGTTTAGCTCCCCATTGCTTTTCTAGTGGGGCTGGGTCATAAATAACTCTTGCTGTTTATATTTTATGGCTCTGTGAAGTAGCTGAGAAATGAGCCCTGACTTGGTAATGTCTCAGCCCACTTCAGCAGCTTTGTGATAATTTATACTGGCTCTTGCCAGGAGCTCAGGCCTTAAGTGTTGGGATCAAGCTGTGTTTGCTCTGATTTCTCATGGTTTGATGGTGCTGATCCTGAGCTGTACAGTTTGGTATTAAGTGTGACCCTGTTGTTCCAGATCCACAATGAGTTGCTCTACACAGCTTCCCATGACGGCACACTAAGGATTTGGGACATCCGGGGAATCTGCAAGAGAAATAAGCGGCGTTTGAAGAAGGAGAGGTCTGTCCAGGGCAGGAGCTCGCAGAAGGGGAGCCTGTCTCGCCTCTTCAACAACAAAGTGGGCTGTATGGTACAGCAGGAGAACGGGGAACATGAGGCTGTTGAACTAATGTGACTGCCCAGAACGGCCTTTCTGTCAGTGACCAAAGCTGAACCTTTTGTTTTCTGCACCACTGTGTCCATGTAAACCAGAACTTGGAAAGAGACGGGAAATGGCTTTGCTTGAACCTCAGCGTCATGAGCCAGGGTTCTCTGTGACTGCCAGAGGGACTCCAGTCAGATCCTGTCACTGCAGATGACTCAGCTGAGCAGGTGTGGGGCCAGGAGGGACGGCAGTGTGGCTCAGGTGTGGTACCTCTGTGTGTGCAATTAGGAACTTCCCTTGTTTCAGTTCCCTCGGGCACAGAAGTGCTGCACATCTCTGCCTGCCCAGTGTCTAATGAGAGATGTTTTCCCCTGTTCCTGTTGCCCACTCACATGGCCCCTGTTCAGCCCAGTGTGGCAGTGGAAGGTGACCTGCAAGTACAGCTACAAATTCCACCTTCACAGCTGACCTTTGTGTCAGTCGTTGGCTGATGAGACCAATGCAGGTTGGTTTGGCTCAGCAGCAGGACTTTAAAGCAGACTGGACACCTCTCTGGGAAGTTGGGAGTAGTAGGACAGAAATTAATTTAATTTCTTTTTTTTTTTTTACAAAACATAAGCCAGAGAACAAGCTAAACCTCAGCCCTTTTGTACCAAGGTCAGCTGTTTGCCAAGACACAGCAGTTCCCCTCCTCCCAACAATCCAGTGGGGTCTTTTTTTTACCTTTTAAAATTTCACACTTCAGCAGAGGAAGCACCAATGACTTCACATGTGTCTTCTGTGAGCTGCCAGGGTTGTGAGCTTCCAGCCACCCATGTACCTTGGGCACAGTTCCTGATGAGCTCCTCTGAAGGGCCTCCTCTTGGCATGGCAGGAGTTGGAAGGTGGTGACTACACCACCTCTGTGGGTAGCCTGGCCCTCTGCTTGGCTGGCTTTACAGGGGGGAAGGTTTTCCTTACATCCACTAGGAATGCCAAATTGTAATTTTCATGGAAGAGGAGAGCAAACCAGGATTTATTGGGTGCTCTGTATGTACTGTCTTTCCTCCTCTCGAGGCTGTGTCTTGCTGGGTTGTTAGTAGCATTGGATAAGCTGTCAAACTCAAGAGAAGGTCTCCCAGTCTTTTTTCAGGTTCATCCCTCTCTGATAACCACTGAGCCATGAATTAACAAGGGTTCTTATATTTTTCTATTTGCAGATATAGCTCTTTGTAGAACCAGTCCAAAAATACCTAACCACATGTTTTTATTTTTATGGCTTTATTTATTCTGTACTACAGCAAGATAAAAATGCTGTATTCTTTTTTTTAGAATGGATTAATAAACATGTGGCATCTACAGACAAGCGATTGTCTAGTTTTTATTTTTGTCTCATTTAGAGGGGGGTTGGCTGGCTGCAGATGCTCAGCAGTCAAGGATGGATGGAATATGGAATATGGGGGAAAAAAACCCAAATATACTTTTGGAAACATTTCTTGCCTTCCCCTCACTGCTGGGGCTGGAATCAGGTGTGTGTGGAGCTGTCCTGCCTCCTTCCAGTCACCAGAGTGCCAGAGCTCAGATCCCCTATCAGGGGAAGGAGTGACCAGCCATAAAACAAAGCAGACACTTAAGGGAAAGCAGGTATGACAGGGGCACATGCCCTGATTCAGCTCTTGCCCTGGTGGCACCAAAGCCCCCCACTCTGACTTGGTCACACTGTGTCAGTGGGTCGGGCTGGTCACCTACCTGCTCACCTCTCCTGCTGAGCAGCTTTGGTGGTTCTTCAGTGGCAGGTTCCTGCATCTTGTAGGAAGCAGCATTTAAATTATGTGAAATACCTACCAAGAGACTAATACAGGAGGTCATCTGCATCGTGCAGACCTAATTCCACTGTAAAGCTCTCAGTCCAGTGGTTATGGCTCAGTACTGGCCCTGTGAGAGATGTTTATGAGCTGGTGGCTGCTGGGTGATGTTTGCCATGCAGCTGACTTTGTATTTTGTTTCTGAGGGCAACACTAAGTAGGTGGCCTTTATGAGATGGACAGAGTTCCCCAGATCCCCTGGGCTGTACTTTCTCTTTAAAACTTCACACACAGTACATTAGATGCGAGAGCCTATCTGGGCACAGAGCAGCTGCACAGGCAATCAGCACAGATCTCACAGAGTGGAATTAATGAGTCATTACCACTTCTGCCTGTTGCTAAACATATCACAGTGCCTCCAAATGCATGGTCAAATGAACTTATAACTTTCAGCCAGTGCCTCCTGCCCTGCTGATCACTTACAACTGCATATGCAGTTACCGGGGGGCAGCAGCGCTGGCAGAGTTACATCATTGATGAATGGCTTCTCTGACAAGCACTGCATGTTATGATGCTAATTTTAAATTCCCCAAGGACAAACCTTCCCTTCTGAAGTTGTCCCTGCCAGTTTGCTGTGCAAGCCACTTCAGAGAGGAGAAGTACTGCCTCTTCAGCCCAATATGGTGCATGCCCAGGGGCTGCAGGCAGTAGGTTCAGGAAGGAAAGAGCCAATTTGTGTGTTTTCACCTGCTTCTTGTTAAAACTACATCCATGACCTTGTATGTTTTCAGTTTTAAATTATTTTCTACCTTCTGGTTTTGCTCTGCATTTTGTCCAGTGGTTCCTCAGGGCTGGCTGGCAGAGAAGCAGGATAGAATGGGTGCTGGGGCTGGTTTCCCCTCAGAAGCTTGTATTGCTGGCTTTAGAAATGCTTCAGCCTTCTTGGAGGAGATAGAAAACTACTCAATTTTTATAACACCTGCCTTGATAAAGAAGCATGAAATACAAATAATTCCTTAACAGTGCAATCACTGCCTGCCTTTTGCCGAGCTTGGCTGAGGGAGTCAGAAAATAAAACAATCCACTACTGCAGCCTGTTCTGGTCCCTCCGCTGGCATCGAGTGGTTATTCCACAGGCCGAAGCTCTGCTCCCTCCAAGTATCCCAACAGTTCAAGCTCCCATCTCCCCACCGATAAGTGCCGGGTAAGGATACACTGTCACCAGACTGAAGGTTCACCACGGCAGGTTCCTCGTTCCCACCGGCTCCAGACGGGGCCTGGGCTCCCTCTACCGAGAGCGTCGAGTCATGGAAAGCAAATAAACCACGTCCAAGAAAAGCTGCCAGGCAGGGGAACTCCTGTTCCCGGCAGAGAGGAGCGTTTACAGGGCAGAAAACGGGATGTGGTAAAACCACAGAAACCCCCAAACACTTCTTCAGAATGCTGAAGCTGGAGACAACCACCGAGACAGCGCCTGCACCACGTTCTGTTCAGCAGCTGATTACAGAAAGTCTTGTAATCCCCAGGAAATCCATCAGCCACACACCTGCAGAGGTTAAGAGGAGCTGCTTGGGGACACTGGTTATTTAGTTATAAAAGGAAATACCAGTACATCACTACACCAGCCCCAGGACAGGGCCCTGCTGTTTTAACACTGGATTTAACAAAGCACAGAGGTCTCTCACTGAAAGCAGAAACAGCACTGAGTTACCTTTATTGCCTGTGTAACACCTGCAGGAAGGGACAAGAGGAACATGGTAAAAAAACCATGCACAACAGATACATAAATGTCTCTTAGAAATCTTTCAGAAGAAAAGGAAAGCAGCTGGAAAGCTGATACCTCTACAGCCTCATGAGCTAAGGTTTCTGATTTACAAAGTCATGTTTTTCTTTTAAAGCTGGTATTTTAAAATGGTATAGAAATGCTTCTTTGCTAAGTGAATTAACTTGTTTCACAATAAAAATATAGTTTAGTTCTATTAAATTTCCTTCTGAAAATAAATGTTTCTATTTTTCTGCTATGACAATAAATTACAATGTATCACAAATGTAGGCTTTAAGCAGAGTTACAAATAAGCAGGAATTAATATTCCATCTATAGTTTAACTGAATTCAAGGCCCTTAATAAGAGATAAGCTGAAGGTGCATTTATAATCCAAACTCAATTTGACAAGGTAAATACACATAACTGAAGTAGATTTAATGGGATTTAGTGCTGTGGTACTTGTATATAGGATAAGTATTCATGAATGATCTGTTCTTCTTCCTCCAGTGTTAAATCCAGATAATCCTCTTCATGTTCAGGAATATCCTCTAGAATTTCATTGATTGCATCAGTCTCCATGTCTTCATCTGTTGGTGAACTAGAAGAACCTTTCAATAAAAAGCAGCAGCAGTGAATTCACCTCTGAAAGAAGTTGGTACTTTCCCTCTTTCACGAGCGTGGCTGCTCTGCCAGTCTCCTCCTGCACAACTACCTCTCGCAACTACTCTGCAAAGGATAGGGCAGGATGGCCAGTTTTTCCTACTATTTCCTATTATTTAAAGGTGTAGGAAGGCCTTTAGTTATACAACAGGGATCACTACAGCTCTGACAAATAATTTGAGAAAAAAAATACATGTGCAAGTATCGATTATCAAAGGCTGCCTTGCCTGTAACAGTGTTTCCAAGAAAAGCAGCCTGGGGCATTACTCGAGCCCCTCTATCACTGTTTAAGCAGAAATCACTTAATTATTCCATACGAAAGCCAGAAGAAAAGCCCTCCCCTTCCCCACCTACTGCATGCAACATTCTTACCTGCAGACTCTGTAAGCAAGTCCTTTGATGAAGCTGATTCCTCAGATGGGCTGGACCCTTCTGAGGACAGCAGCAGTGAAGCAGGAAGAACTCCCCCATAATGAGCAAGGGTTTGGGAAGCCAGGTGGATGTTGCCTTTAAAGACTTTTAAAGCCTGTTCTGCTGACTCACGGCTGAAACCCATATACATCAGCTGCAGGAGGGGGGAAAAACCAAAATAAAGAAAATCTGGAGAAATCCAAGCTCATCTGGCATCAGGGTCTGACAGGAATATGACTCTGCATCCCACAGTCATTCCTTTCACACACAGAGGAAAGTGCTGCATGCCAGGAATTCCAGGACACTGACTCTGGCTTAGTGAACAGTTAACAACAGGGCAGTGACCTATTAAAGGCATGGGGATGTTGAGCAGGATCAAAAAGCCTCTTGTCTAGTATCAGACCAATTTTTTTCTGTTTTCAAAAGGAAACTTCAAAGCACTCCAGTGTGTCAGGAGGGTGCACGTGCTATTTACTTTCTCTAGGCAATACAGTTTTCTTGCCTATCTGACATTAATTACTCAGCCACACTAACAACTGCCGAGCCTGTCATGAGAAAGACATGTTCCAACTCTTTCCCTTGAGCATTGCAGACTTGAATAAATTTCTCATTTGCTGTCTTCTTTGGGATAGAGCATTGCAGTGCACATACTTCTCCTCTGCACCTGTGCATGGCAGGTTGGTGCAATGGGCAGGAAGTACACACAAATTACATTTTAGCTTGAGCATGACTTCACTGTGAGGAGTGAGCCAGAGAGTGGAATTGTGACAGCCTGAGTGACATGGGTCAAGGAATATTTGTAGAGCTTTGCTTAAGGAAGATCTGCCTTATGTTTGAAGGCATAATTCAGAAACAGGACAACCAACTCCCAAGAAAGCAAGTGGTCTAACTTACTTGCTCAATACTTTCTGGGGAAACCTGGAACTGGTCCGTGGCCACAGAATCATCGTCATCATATTCCAACAGTAACTCTGGATTGTCAAGAAGAAACTACAAAAAAACAGAGAGGGACCAGAATAGAGCAGCAGAGTCACAACAGTCCTCGACATGGATATGTATGTAGCCCCAGAGTGGATAGAAGCAAACCTCAGCCAACTTAAGTGATATCTGATTCATGGGGTCAGGAAGTTCAAGTTAAGTCGCTGCAACTCGATACCCAGAAAAGGTAGCTATGAACTAACAAATATAGTCTACAGAAAATAAGAATCTACTGAACAATAACACCCCCCCTCCCCAAGAACAAACAAGTTTTTTTGTACAGCACTACTACTCCTGAAAAATCACTTACCTTAAAGGCTTGGTCCAGGTTTCCCTGTGTATTTCGAAGAGCTATTTGAGCAGCTCGCTCTGAATAGCCCATACTTTTCAGGGTATTTATGTCTTCCAGTCGCTGCCGCCTTTTAGCTCTCTCCTCCCTCCTTATCTGTGCCTTTTCCTGCAAGAACAGACATTGCAAAGCTCACTGCACATGGGAAAGCTTTAGCACACTGCCTGTGCATGTAGGGTTTCTCGGATCTTTTACTTCAAATTTGAATCTCTTGAGGAAAAAGGCCCTTTTTTTTTTTTCTCTTTTTTTGTAAATACAGACTGTGCTGCCAGACACCCGTTACTAAATAAAGCTGCATTTCCATGAGGTAGCACTGTCTCCATACTTCCGCTCTGCAGATCGGATCTGGTGCCATCACAGCTATTCTGGGCCCTGTGTGGTAAGTGACAAACCCGTTTGGCAGATGGGCCCACAGACAAGACTTGCCAAGGACATACAGTCAGAACTGGGCAGGGAGCCAAAGAGTTCTGTTCAGCCTTCCCTTTGGCTTTTCTGTCCATGTTTCACTGTCTGAAGTCTAGAAGCACCCCCTCAGCTTACCAAGCATCACTTCAGATCTGGACAGCACTTGTCTTCACTTTAGCACAAAAAAATCCCTCTCCCCTCCTCTATCTTCCAAGTGCAAAGCCACAGTACGGGGTAGCCAAGCTCGGGAATGACAGCTTGATCCTGGTTTTATTCCCATATGGAGCAGCAAACGCTGGTGCAAAGTCTTTGCAAGTGCCTCTGTGGTACAACCACAGGTCTTTGGCGCTTTCATCCCATCTGTTTTGGGACAGAGCTTCCCTTGCTAATGCATTAAGTTTTGATTTCAAACTTGTGGCAACATGTCAAACTGTCAGTTACACCAACAGTGCCAAAGCAGGATAATCCAAGTCCTTAATTTAGCACCACTTTGCACCAGTCACACAACACACAACTCACGGACAGCCCAACCAAGGCGATCTGTGATTTAATACTTCCCTGCCCATACCTCTCTCCTGTTGGTGATCAGATTGGCAGCATGCTCCACATTCCCATGGCACGCTCGCAGGGCAAGGCGAGCTTCCTGTTCAGAGAATCCCAGGAGGGACAGGCGATCGACTTTATCAGGATCTATGGACAGCTCTTCATATAAAGAAGATGCCTGGATATAGAAAGAATAAAATGACACTACGTACACTGTCGCTGAGCTAAAAACTAAAAAAGCCTCCCCATTTCTCTGAGTAAGCAAAGAACAGATGCAAGACGGAGCCCAGTAACAGGGGCCGGAGTGAATAACTCCAAAGTTTTCCCTAATGGTGTCTTACCTTCTGGATGTACTCTGCAGCCTCCTTCTCCCTGCCACTGTGATAGTGCCCGATCCCTTGAAGGAGGTAAAGCCGTAGAAATAAAACCTTCTCACGACCATAGCTTCCCTAAGGAATTGTTTAAAGAAGGAGGGGGGAGCATGTGGGTAGAAGCATGTGGTAGAACGTGAGTTCTTCATCAACAGAACACTTTACACACTTAAAGAAGACACAAGTCAGTGGTATGAGACACTTGGTGTGCAGATGAAGTACCACACCTAAAACCCTGATGATGTCTGTGCCTATAAATACGTTTGCCATGACCTTTTTGTCAGGTCCAATGTTTTCCCTGTGCTGACAATCACACAACTAGATGACAGGCTAATGACACACAAGAAAACTTTACACTTCTAAACTCAGTCTTGCAGTATTTGAACAGTAACCGAACACATGCAGGAAAAAAATCCACCAAAATTAAATTAAACCCAGCATACTTTGATGTCAATAAGCCTTTCGTGGTTCTCCCCATAGCACCTCTGGAAGCATCTGTGTGCTGTGGACAGCTTTTTCTCTGCATCATCCAGGCAGTCCAGCTGCTCCAGGCGGAAGTAGCACCACACTATATCCAGCTGCAGCACTGCATAATTATCAACAGTGTTCAGCAGTTCTGTGCTGCACTCACTGGAAAATAAAACAATTACTCTGTTTTTTTTTTTCTGGGAGGGGGTTGTTTTTTTCCCCCCACGCACTTTTTAACACTCATAAAACAACGTGCTAGAAGTGTGCACACTCACACGTTTGAGAAACCACACTCTTCATAGTTGGGAGTTATATTTTGAGTTATGGCATCATAGCTGATGTCAGGGGAACTTGACTAAGCACTGATCTGCTATCCCATTCACTAACATGCAGGACACCAATGCTAACACTACATCTCAAAGCACTAGAGCAACAAAATGAGCTGTGACTACTATGTAAGCTGACATCTCTAAAAGCAGAACATTATTAAACCCTGTGGATTCTCTGGGAGGACAGAAAAACTGTCTTAGTGCACACAAACATGCTGAGTTCTGTGCCAGCCTCCTTGCACATACACACAGATGAGAAACAGGCAGGGACAGTATTATTTTGGGATCTCAAAAGAGCAATTTAGGGCTCTGACTGCTGACAGGAAATTAATTTACTTGCAGAAACCCTGGTATGGTTACTGACCTGAGCTATCTGCTTCACCTTTTACAAGAAATGATTACTTCACAGGAGCAATTGCAAATGAGTATCCGTAACTGTCTCTCAAGCTAATGCAATTTATAACCCGGTACATGAATATTGACAGTTTCTGTTTATGTTGTTATGAAAGATTAACTTGCCCAGTGGCAGTATCTGTTTCAGCTGTTCTACATGAAGCCACCTGTCACTACAAGTCAGAGCCTTTATCTGTTGTCTCCCATCTGCAGAGGGGGTGTGAAGCAACCCCAGAGAAAACTGGCCCTGATTTATACGCACAGGTAGAGCTAGTGCTGTTCCTGTATTTGGCTGACGGTAAAGCAGAGACACAAGGACTCAGGAATGTTCTTACCAGAAGTGTTTATCAGCATCCAGCAAATATGGCAGTGCTATTTCATATTCTTTCTTTTTCATTAATGCTCTGCCCTTCTCATGATAACCCATTGCCAGAACAAGCGCCTAGAAAAAAAAAAATTGAGATTTTTTGTGGCACCTCCCCAACTCAAAGAACTAAAAGAAAATATCAGAGCCCTTGTTCTTCCCAGAAAAACACCACTGTATCAGTTCTGTAAGACCAGTACTATTTCACGCTGCTTCATACTTTTCTCCCATCTGTTAATGCCAGACATTGTCTAATTAAAAGCAATGAATGTTACCGACACGTGAAATGCTGCATCAAGCTGATTTTAAGAATGCAACCCTAGAGAGATTTTCAATGGTGAGTGATACAAAAGCTCAGCATTTTTCCGGGTGCTACACTTTTTAACAGCGCCAAATTTGTTTCACTTCGCTATTACAACTATCTATCTTTGTAAAACCTAAAAAAAATTCACCTCCTGAAAAACCTCACAACTGAAAAATCAAGTTTTGAATGTGTCAGGAGAACACTCCCGTTCCTGAGGTTTGACAAATGGAAATGTAAATAATAATTCTGGATAGGAACAACCTGCAATATTTCCTCTCATCCTTGATCAACGCTGATGAAATCTCATGCACTTGAACATTTGATGCTTTAACTCTTGAGGTGAATTACTACTTTCAGCACTTCATCAGAACAGCATGCACTGTGAGACAGTCAAAACTCCAATCATCCAAGTGATGCAGAAAACAGCCTCAGAAAAGGCTAAAGCAGCAGCTGGAACACATTAGGCCTGCTCATTTCTGCACATTTTTATTACTCGGTGTAATTCCAAGTATTTATAGAGATTTTATTTATCTTCAGAAAATCTAGTACTAATCTTGAAAGACAGCACCTATCACCACTCTCCTGCTTCAGCAGCCAACATCAGGTATGTCAGTCCTTCTGTAACCCAGTGCATGCACACAACCAAAGATATTTTCAATTGAGAATGGGGAACTTCCTTGAATGGTGAACAAATTTTAAGTTTGAAAGGGGACACAGTGCAAAAGATCTCAAAACTATTTTAAAATAGCCTACTTTAGAGAGACTCATCAATTTTCCAACTGGAACTAAGGTTTAACAAACAAGTTATTTTCATGCCATTCTAAGGCACCCCAAAATTAAAGTAGGTGCTAAGATATAAAACAATTAAAGCCCATCTTAAACCACAAAAGTAAGATATGGACCACACAGGGGTCAGTGCAAGACTAGACCTGCAATGAGACCTCAGAAATCAGAGGTTGCCTCCAGATGACTGAAGTACTACCAATTACAGAGTTCTACTTGAATTTTATTCCAAGTTATTTGTATTAACCAGACATCTAGTGGGCCCAGGGTTACATACCCAGAAAGCCTGACTGTATTTCAAGCCCATATTTTAAATGCTTCACCAACCAAGCTTTAAAGAGCCATCTTAGTGACTTTATAAGATACTTTCAACCTACTTTTTTAGCTTGAGGAGGAATCTTGATTGACCTTCCAGTTTGATTAGCTATATCTAGGTATGGAGCAGAGTCTGGATCCAAGTACTCCTCTGAAAGAAACAAAAAAGCAGTTTAAATTTTAAGTACCACCTTCAACAGAGCAACGCTGCTGCCATATTATTATGCCAGTACATACATCACTAAACGAACAGCAAACAAAGCCAAAAATATCAGAACTACATATAAAAGCTGCATGTGTTTTTTTCTGGACATACCAACAAAGAGCGACCCTGATCAGATAAACATGAAGAACTTCTAGAAAGGTCACTAAGGAAAAGGCCTTGTGCATCCAGAAATTTAGACACAGCATCAAAAGTTACATGAATTGTGAAGGATTTTTTCAAGGAAGACAAAACACCCACATTTTATACAACACAGCACTTGAAAAGATTTATCAACTAATGTATAGACTATAAAAAAAAAAAAATACAACTGAGCACAGTTGATAGAGATGAAAAAAAATATAGCTCAGTATTTTCCTTCCCCACATCCTTAGTGCTTATAACCAAATTATCAGTCTTGTTTTCACTTCCATCTGATTTTCAACGAAAAGATAACTGTCTTTTGTTTACAATAAAGGTAAGGATGAGCTTGTTGAGATTAAAAGCTTCTGCCCCGGAATTTTTCTCAGGTGAAACAAAAGGGTTGTTAAACCCCCTCCTACACTTCACACAGAACCTTCAGCCTGTGAGCCTGTTACAGACTCCACTCCGTTCTCAGGCATTGGCTGTACCTGACAGTTATTGGCAAAAAGCTGAAAGAGGCCCTATAGACTATTCAAAGTTTAGGGTCTAAACCACCCCTTAAGTCCATAAAAGGAATCACTTCTCTCATTTGTTTAAAATCTGGTATTACAGTAAAAAAACTGTCTGTCACTGACTGTTAAAAGCAGCTTTGCTCGGGTGTTTCTGCATTTGGCTGAGCATTGCTTGCTCAGCTCCACAGTTCCTTGTTTGTGGATTTTTGAAACAATATAAAATAGAGAAGTGATTTAAACCCACTGTGTAGCCACGCAACTCACAAACACAACCTCATTTTGAGAAAGTACTGCTGTTAAATTAACTGTGTCCCTTTAACTGAACCCACAGTTGCCAGCAATCAACCTCCAGGGCAATGAGAACAGAACAGCCACGCTGCAGATGACAGTGACAAAGGAGCTGCTCTGCACAATGAAAGCAGGGCTACACACAGCCATAGCCGAGGTAAACCACCAAAAAATAAAAGTTTTTAATTACTTCTAATAATTATTACACTGTGCTTATGCCTACATTAAATTTAAAGCCTGTTCTCACGAGTCACCAGTCCCTTAACTGTCAAGTGCCAGTTAAATAACTGATTCATGCCAAATCCATTCCAAAGTGACAAAAGTTTTATAGTATTCTAGTTGTGATAAGAAGGATTAGACTAAAAAAGGAAGTTTTAGTCAACTTAAAATCCAGTTTTCAAGTGGGCAGAAACCTAGAAATCTACAGACTGAAGTCCAGCCATGGTACAAGCACTCTCCCATGTTGAAAGGCCACTGAAAGATAATTTTTGATGCACAAGAATTAATAAACCATCTCCCCCTGACCCCAAAAGCCTCAACAAGCTCCCTTACCTCTTTGTGCTAGAATTTCCAAACCCTTCTTAGTTCTTTGCATCTTGTCATTTATTTCTTTTTCTTTCTTGCACTGAAGTTCTTCCTCCTGAACTTTTCTTTTGGTTTCCTCATCACTCTGTTCCAGTTGAAGTACCATCACTTTTGCATTGTGTGTTACACCCTGGTCTTCAAGGGTTTTGCCTGCAAAATAGAGCGTGATCTTCTAAAGAAAAAAATTTTTTCAGATGCTTGGGCCATCAATGAAAAGAAAGCTGTTGTCATCACTTCTCACAATACATCTGACAGGCTAAACATGTGCAAAGCACTACAGAAAGTTTTTGAAAGTGCTGTTATACAATATGCTTTTTTAAAAAAAAAGGTTAGGATTTCTCTTTAAGTGTGCATTTTCAGTATTTCAATACTGAAAAAGTGGATTTTCAACATTTACTACAGGATTCCTATAATTGGTCTAATAGTATCTAAGAATTTTGTTTATTATAATTCACTACGTTTCCTGTAGAGCAGGACCTGACAAATTTCACTGCTGTTCCTTGGGAATTTCTGAATTTAACAGAGTTGCAAGAAACTTTTCTCCTGAGAATCAGTAAACTAGAAAATGACCATAAAAGCATCCTCAACTAGAGATACATACCCAGGTCAAGCTGCTTCTTATTTATGATTATTTTGACAGTATTTTCTTGTAATGCATATTCCTGTGCTATCCTGTGGAATAAATAATTTCATCCGTGAATATAAATTTATAAGGCCACACAATATTACTGTTACAACAGCAATAAAACTTAAAAACTAGTATGTTCATAAGTTGCTTAAAACTTTTGCCATAAAAGGCAGCTGCTAGAAGTAAAATAACAACATCAAAAAGCTTTTTGTACCACACAGGGAAAATCTGAGATAAAGAGAGGGGAAAAAGCAAAACAGACAAAAAAGAATCTGATTTCTTTTTAGGTTTAAAAACACAACAGAAAGAGAAGCTAATGTTCACTGTTCAGAAGACCTGCCTAGTTGCAGATGTGCAACAGTGATCACTGGTGCCTTCTCAGGTACTTGCTGGGGATTTACACAGCTGCAACTTTCCCATTTTCCATCTGTTAAACCACAGCTGCTTACAGGAAGAACTGCCTTACAGGGATACTGGACATCCTGTTCAGACATACATGCTAAGAAAAAGCCTAAATCAAACAACAAGTCCTTTGCTTGCATTTTTTTCTTCAATATTGTATGACAGGGCACTACCCCATTAGAGAGGAGCCAAGGGTGATTACACTTACTGTGATCTGAGCTCCTTGCCTGTGATGAACAGGCTGGTTTCCAGTGGGATTTTTCTGCTCTGTAGTAATTGAATTGGGTGAGGGAAAAAGAGAGAAGGGAAAAAAGCATGGTATCAAGATACTTCGGACATTTTCTTAATTAATTGTTTTACAACTAAAATTTCTTTTTCACATAATAACCATTTTAAGAGGGTTTTGCCTGGTTATACACATTTCTACTTTCCAGGCAGAGAGTCCTATACTTGCTATATAGTGCTAAAAATAAGCATTATAAAAGGAAAATATTTAGATAAATTAGAATTAGATAAATCTAAATTCAGAACGAAATGATTTTAACTAATTTAATTATGCACTTCCAATCTTAACTCTGCTTTTAATTATACCACTTACCTGTGACTGGCTAAGTTATGATTAATTCCTAGTAGTGTCTCTGGTCCCAGATTAGATAAACTGGAATTTTGCATTAATTAATTCCCCTATATGCCCAGCAGCATGATAAAGTAAAATTATGAAACTATTTGATTGTTTTAACTGCATGGCAATCATTTAAAACCCTCTACCCTTTAAGTCCAGGTAATTACTTTTCACTACAGGGGTATTTTACATGTGAAACTAGAGGTTGAAGCCTGACTTTAAAAGAGCAAAACTTAATTCAGTTCTGTCTTAGTGAAGCTTTTAGGAGCCTGCCATGGAAGGCTGAGCATTGGAATGGGCTGCCCAGGGAGATGGTGGAGTCACCATCCCTGGAAGTGTTTAAGGAGTGACTGGATGTGGCACTGAGTGCCATGGTCTGGTTGACAAGGTGGTGATCAAAGGTTGGACTCGATCATCTGGGAGGTCTTTTCCAACCTAACTGATTCTGTGATTCTACAGCTGTGTGATCCTATGAAGGGAACAGATGAGTGTGATCACAACAGAAAATCCTGCTTCCCATTTCCAAGTTCAAACACTGGACACGCCCATTTTAAAGTATGGCCTAAGATGACACCAAGTTCAAGCTGCTTATTGCACTTACAAGGGATTGTGTTTTTTTTTAAAGCTGCCATTTAAACAAAAGCTGTGGTAATACAGTGATATTAATATGCTGATTCAACTTTAGGCATTCTACAGCTGAAAAAAATGCATCTGTTCCTTGCTGCTAATATGAAGAGTGATGTCAGAAGGAATCAAACTGAAATAGACACGTAAATCTAATTTATTTTTCTTAATTGAGAGACAACTTGTCATTAAATCTTAAAGGGAAGGCAATTACTGATCTCCCAATATTATAGTCCCTTGCCATGATACTCCCACATACCTGGGAAACTAAAGTATATCTGTATAATTCCCCCCTCCCTGTTTTTTATACCTAACACAGATCTTTCACACAAAACACCTGAAAAAGTCAAAGAATTGAAAATATCTGCATCAGACACATATCTAGAACTCAAAAGGACAAAGCAAAGCTACTTATCCTGACTTTTCTGCAATGTTACTTACTTTTCTACGAGGCAGATAGATATCAAGTCTTGCAATCCCAGTCACTTTAAAATTCTCATTTCCAGTTCCACGCTCAATTGCTTTACACCGTATTTCTTCAAGCATATTCTCTGTGTCATTCTCATTGATATTCAGCTTGGCTGAATATTTTTGTACAAGCTCCTAAGAAAACAGCAAGAAAAAAGCTGTGAAAATGCACCAGCAGTATGACATAGAAGATGTATGACAACAACTCAGAATATTTACCTTCATCTCTTTACCAGCTTCTTTTTTGTCATTCGTATATGGTGGCTTCCATAGCTGAATTTTGTCCTCTCTTAGGCAGCTTGTCAGTTTTGCTATCAAATATTTCTTTTGTGCCATCCTTTTAAAATGAAAACACAATTGGAAGGGAAAAGAAAGAAAAATGAACAATCCTTTAATATAGTTTTCTCGTAGCAAGATATTCTACTTTTCATGAATTCTAAGTGACATTTTGGAATTCTGCAATAGAAGATGAGCACTAAAGGCATTTCATGCATTTTGGTGGGGAGGGGAACCCGAGGGGCACAAGCACCAAAGAGCAGAGGCTGAGATGAGAGATGAAGTGTGCTGTAAACGTGCACCAGGCACTAAAGCACTCATCAGCGGGGAGAAGATGATGGTGAGCTGAACAGAGCAGCTCTCTGGCTCACAGGTAAGAGTTCAGCCTGAATTCATCACTACAAGTTATTCTCATTCAGCTCGGGGAAAGCAGCAACCTCTGAGTTAACCAGCATGTCCCTGGGGAAAAAAAAAAAACACCCCAAGAAACAGGGAAAGCACACAGAGGGCAAAGAAAGGTGGGTGCAGTGACCTCAACAGAAGGGAAAAAAAAAATCTAGGTGCACGTTAAAGCAGGGGAGACTTTTGCTTCTTGGACACCGGGAATCATATGGAAAATGTCCTTTTAAAAGCATTTAAAATGTGCATATATGCAGTCAGCTTGGCATGAAATTTGATTCCTCAGTCTCACTTTTCTTTCAGAGGGGTTTCCATCTCTCTTTCTCGTTTATTAGCACACAGCTCCCAGGAGAAAACGGGACAGAAAAGCAGAATCAAACATTTCTACCAGTTTCCCCGGTTTTAAAGACTGCTCCAGGCTCAGGAAAAGACCATTTTATAGCTATAATTCTACAGCTATATAACTAACAAAAAAAAAAATTAAACTTATTCCTGCAAAACCTCTGCTACAAAAATTAAAATTCTGCTTTCGCAAACACAAACCCTATCATTTTATATGCAAAATTTCTAATATTTATCATAAATTCCTACCACATCATCACTACACTGCACAAGAATCCTGCACAAAAACTCTTGTGACTCACTTTTCCATCAGCCAACAAACACCACAAGCACTCCTGGCACAATTTCACTTTCAGTATGAGTTTAAAGGGGACTTTCTCAAAACTCGTTTGAGTAAGCAATCAGGGGAATTTCCCAGAGGCACTCTGAATGCAAGACTGAGCTTTTGAAAGTAAAATGTCATTCTCCAAAGCCAGTTTGCCTTATAGGTGACATGAAACAAGTACAGAAATACGACGGGTGACAAAAGATGCGGAAACAAGGTTCAAGAGCCAAATTGTTGACGGAAGGAACAGGAGACTGTCAAAACAGCTGAGTAATAAAGCAGAACGCGTTAATTTTCCCGAAGAAAAGGAGGAAAGCCGCCTGGCACAGCTCTGACACATTCCTCCGCGGCTAAAGGCGGGGAAGGACTGAAGCATCGCAACGAGCAAACCTGCCAGGGCGGATCCCCCAGCCCCGCCGGCCCGGGGTGCTGGAGCATCCTCATCCCTGCCCTGGAGCACATCCCAACCCTCCCCTCCCTGCCAGGGCAGCGCCGCCACCGCCAAGTCACCGCTGTCACCGCGGCGGCCCCAGCCCCGCCACCCCGGCCCCCGGGCACCCACCTGCCGCCCCCGGGTTGGGGGGAGCTCGGACGCTCCCGCAGCTGCTCCCGGGGCTCCTTCCCAGGAGGACGGCGGGGGCCGCTGTCCCTGAGGGGAAGGGACCGGGAACGGTTCCTACGGCGGCCCGGAAGGCCCGAGGAAAACGGGCACCATCACGTGGGTGAAGCCGCGCCCCGCCCGCCATGGCGGCGCTCTGCCCTCAGCCCGGGGCGGCCGAGGGTGTGGGGAGCGGGGTGCGGAGCACGCCAGGATTTTCACTAAGTCGGGATGTTCTTTGATGTTCGGTGCTTGTACGCTTTCGAGCCTAATTAAAAAGAAAGCAATCACAGAATGGCAGAGTCGGTTGGGTTGGAAAAGAGCTCGGAGATCGGCGAGTCCGACCTCTGGCCGACCACCACCGTGTCAACCAGACCGTGGCGCTCGGTGCCACGTCCAGTCTGCCCTTAAACACCTCCGGGGATGGCGACCTCACCGCCTCCCCGGGCAGGATGGTGACTCCGCCACCTCCCTGGGCAGCCTGTTCCAATGTCTAATCACCTTTTCTGTGAAGAAATTCTTCCTAGTGTCCAACCTAAACCGTCCCTGGCGCAGCTTCAGGCCGTGTCCTCTCGTCCTGTCGCTGAGGAGACTTACCAATTATATAAGTACCTAAAGGGGAGTGCCAAGACAATGGAGCCAAAGTCGTCTTAGTGGTGCCAAGCAAGAGGGAAAGAGGCAACGGGCAGAAAGTGAGGCACAGGAAGTCCCACCTAAACATGGGGAAGAACTTCTTTACTGTGTGAGTGGTTGTGCACTGGAACAGATTGACCAGAGAGAGTGTGGAGTCTCCCTCACTGGAGATATTCCAGAGCTGCCTGCATTCAATCCTGTGCCATGTGCTCTGGGACGACCCTGCTTGAGCAGGGAGGTTGGATCAGATGACCTACCCTTCCTAACTGACCCATTCTGTAATTTTGTGGTTCTGTGAGACATAATCTGTGAAATAGGTAGCAGTTTACAAGCTCTAAGTGATGTCCCATTGTTAGAAAGATAAATTACTTGAAAGTAGAATCGCCTTGTTAAGGTTTAGGTCTCGACATGTTTCAGTGATATCAGACCTAGAGGGATGGTGGACCTGGGGGAGGTTAACAAAGCTTGGGAAGAAGGACATACCACTGATAGTGGGCACAAAGAATGCCAAATTTATGAGCCACAAGGACATTTGGCAGAATTCCCAAGGAAAGGAGGAAGCTGATAAAGCCACCTTGGCAACTGTGCTGAATCAGCTCCAGCTGGGTAAAAGGTAATTCTGGCAGGGGCACATCACAACCACCAACTCAAGAAACCCACCGAATCAAAAGAAGAGAAAGACTGAGCATTTGGACTAATTACCGTAAAAAGCAAGAGAATCATTAAACAACAGAAGATAGAATACTAATTAATAAGAGAACTATCTAACTTGTAGCCAATAAGCATTAATGTCTTTGTTCGCTAAAATGCATAAATGGTAAAAAGTTTTGATAAATGGTGTGCTTGATTTGTGGAATACCACCGAGCACCCAGGCTTGCATAGTCTGAAATAAATAATGAATGTCTCTCTTGAATGTGTAATTATTGGCTTGTTGCACACGAGGTGATGAATCCGATTTTGTGGACAACAGTGGGAGCTGCTGGCCCCAGGGTGTCTGATGGCTCGTCCCTGGGATGTGATGAGGGGTCTCCAAGGCTGCCCTGAGGCACTGTCCCTTCCAGGGGAGTTGGGGTTGGGCAGGTGCTGAGTGCTCTGCAGCCACCCCTCAGCTGCCACCTCTCTTTGTGTGGGGCAGAGGGGGCTGAGAGGGAGCACTTCCCCAAAAGGCCAAGGTTCTGTGAAGTGTGCCAGGAAGGATCAATGTGAGTTTGTTTTGGTTTTTTTTTTTTTTTTTTTTTTTTACCCTGTATTCTTTGAAATCAGCAGTACTGAGGTGAGATTTAGTGTGGGAGCTTTTATTTCCCCTTCGTTGAGGATTGGCGTGGTCTTGCCTGCTTATGGAGCTGTCAAAAGTTGACCTGGGTTCAGAGAGAGGGCTGGAAGAACACATGGGGTGCGTGGAAAACCTGGTGCTAAACACCACCTCATGCTGAGGCCGTGCTCTTGTGTCACTTCTAGTCCCCATAATGTCCTGGAGTGGGAGCAGGGTATGACTAAAAGCATTTGGCTGTACAATGTGGGCTGCTCAATGTTGTGTTTGCATCGGAGGCCCTCAAAGACCTGGGGCTTGTTCCTGGAATGTTTTTGGCGCCTGTTATGATTAATTCATGTAGGCTAATTCTTTCATGTGACCAGCTGTCCCAGCAGCAAAGGGATTTTATTCTAACTGCCCCAATGTGTGACTGAAATCATTGCACAGCAGTGTTATTCATTCTATAATGGATGGACGTGCAGGAGTCCTAACATTTTCCTTGGGAAGTCACACAGACTATGTGAGGGTCCCATTTCCATCTTTGGAAATGGGAACCTTGCAGGGATTATAGGGTTGTGAAGAAGACACTGAACTAGAACTTCAGGGTTCCAGGCTCCCCCATGTGCATAAATCAGTCAATTTTGCCTACTCATAAACTCAGGGTAAACTTGCTTTTATGGCAGTCTTGAGTTCAGTGCTTAAAACTCAGCTAAAGCTATGGTAATAGTGATGGAAGTTCCTGTCCCATTTCGTTTTCACCACAGCTGCTTTAGGAAAAAGCCCATAATTTTCTCATTAGGCGATTGTGCGTGTGTAATATTCCAGTCTCTTGAAATGTGAGTATAGCAACTTTTCTCATAACTAAAACTACTCCATGTATAAATGAAAATTTACTGAAATTGCTCTTCCATAATGTCCTTGGAAATTAAATTGAAAGACTTATCCAAAGGCAAAATGCCTTTTCTAAATAAGTTCCAGTCAGTACAAAGCACAGTAATATGCTAGAGAAGCCTGAAGAAAGGAAAGGACAAAGTGGTTTTATGGAAGGGTTTACAAAGGAGTTAGTTACTTAGTCCACACATAAAACTGAATGGAGTTTAAAACCCAGGTTTTCAAGGTCCGTGTTTAATTAAGATAACTAATTCAATCAAAGGACAATGAAGTTATTGAAGTATTTCCTTCCAGGCAATTTCTTGTTTCATGTGGACTAATTGTTATCTAGTATTTTTTCCCTGTTATACCCATACCTATTATGCATATCTGTGTTTTATCTTTTTTGTTGTTGTTTCTAATAATTCTTTAAATACTGAACTACTGTGAAGGAAAAAAAATAGTAGCTATTATATCTCATGCCTCCCATTATGAAATGGGGAGACATTTCACTTATCCAGTTTCTCTGAAGCCTATGTTTGAGAAAGAGGGTTGTCTGAACACTTGCTGCCAGAAGTGGGTGATATGTAGCTCCTGTTTTTGTCATTGAAAAGCACCTGCAAGAGAGGGTCTTCTTCCTCTAAAAGATTTTGCAGGAGGGGAGACCTCATTAGTTTCCTAGTGAAATACTGGGTATAGATGGGAACCAACAATATGTTATTATAAAATTTATATGTAAGAAAAAAAATTTTGCTTACTAAGTACCATTGCAACAATAGAAGTGAACAGAGGTTTTATTAATTAATTTTAAAAATACATCAGAAAGCATCTTGAATGTCTTGAAAGTGAATGACGAAATCATATGTTAAAAATTATAAAGATATTAAAGATTATATGGTAAGAATCTTCCTTGGCTAATAAAAGTAGTAGACCTGCAGCAGGTTGATCTATGTAACTAGAAAGACTACTTTGCTATTTTAAGTTTTAGTCAAGTTTTTGACTGAGTTTTAGGTATGACTGAGAGTCTTCACGGTGAGACATATAATCCAAGCTTCCTTGCTGCTTCAGAAATTCTGGGCCCTTTCTTATTAGGGAAAGGGTAAAAGTTCAGTTTGTTGCAGGCTGGCATGCATTTTGTAGAAGAAACATGCTGATGTGTCCAAACTGCTGAAGTGGCTGATTTCAGAGGAGGCTTTTGGCAGGAGCTTGAAATGTTGCAGCCATTCTCCTCACTGAAACTGCTCAACAGGCTTGAACTTCCCAGTTGACTGAGTGCAGATAATTCACTTTCTCCTCCTAATTCCTTGGGTTGGGAGGTTCCGCTTCCCTTTGAAATCAGTCTCTGGTTGTCAAAACTCCACGGTCTGTTCCTGCGGTGGGAAAGGTCCCAGGAGACTCCTCGTCCCGGGGTTTGTCCCAGGCGGTGAGTTCCCAGGTGGATGTGCCATAGCAGGTCGCCTTCTAAGTTGCCACCGTTGGTTGTCTCCATTGTGACCTTTCTGACAGGAACGTCTCCTGTGCATGACTTCGATCTTCTAACTTTTTTATTAATTAGGACGGCATTCACCATCGATTCTGGGAGAACAGATGCCCGTTCACCTACGAGAGAAATACATTTGCACACGTTACCGTGGTGGAAAAAAAACACCAAGGGTGTGATTTCTGTGGCAGAGACTCATCTGAAGAGCTTTAACACATGAGTTTATCTGTGCTTTTTCTGTCTGTGGCTGAGAGTAGTGCAAATTCTTTTGAGGCTAGGTTAAAGAGTACAACTACTTCATGCTTGGTTTTACAGTCTTGAGGACACAAAAGGTATCCTAGCTTTAGTCAAATGAAAATGGAAATTTATCAAGTCAATATTGATCTAACCAGTACTCTAAGACTCATTAACAGCACAGATTGAGAATTGACTTTCAGTAATTAATTGTTTGCAAGCAAAACTTCTTGAAGGTGAGTAGAGACTTGCTCAGCGTGGTAGATGCTGTAATTTGAGAAGCAAAAAGTTTGTTTGATACTGTTTCAAGTTTGTATTCACAACTTAATAACATTGTGCCCATTTGTAGATGAAATAAGTTGTGAATGTCTTCTTTTTCATAATAAGGAATCATTAACATACAGGCTTGCATTTTAATATTTTACTGCAATTTTACTATTACAGTCAGTATAAAGGGTATGAATAGCTTATCACACTAGTGTTGCCTGAATGATTGCTTAGAGAAATCTTAGTCCATGAATAGTAGAGAGTAGCTGTAGCAGTGGGAGAGAATCTGGTCTCCTTTTTATTCTTGTATCCCTGTAGCTTAATTTTTAAAGTGGTATGAAAGAAATGTATAAGATATTAGGAATAGAATTGCTAATGCTACTTTAATTACATGTAGCAGTCATCAAATTACTGGACAGAACTGGTTTTTTGTGTCTTGAAAATGAATAGAAGCTGAACCATTGGACTAAAGATAATCAGTTGATGCTGCAACTACTAATGAAATATACCTTAGTTGGGATAAATATAGTTTAAAGTAGGAGCTGTACAGAATGCTGGCCTTATTTACAGGGCTGAGTTATAGGTGCTGTGTCTGTTGCAGTATCAGTTATGAAGCATAATAAAGGGAAAAAAAGTAGACATAGAAAAGTGCTGATTATATTCTGAAAGCATATCTCTGAACAGCTGTTTTAAAAGGCTTGTAACCCTGAATTTGAAATGAAGCTAGTTTGAATAGGATGCTGCCTTTACAAAAACCCAACAGCACAACCTCTCCTTTACAGCTGCCTTTCGTGCCATCTTTACAAAGAGGTATTTGAAGATGTCAGACCCAGCTGATTTACTGGCAGTAAATGAACCTGTACAACAGTGCTTTGGCTAAGGAGAGGCTTTCACTGCTGCCTTTGGTTATTGCTGAAGCAACAACCCCAGCATAACATCACAGAACTTTTTATGCTCTGTGGGTTGGCCACGTAGGATTGATCTGATAAGAGCTGCTTTGCAGCGTGGCTGGGAGGGAGAACTGTGTGAGCCCCCACCTTCTGCTCCCCTGCTGTGTTACTGGGAGAAAGGAGACTAAAGCACTGGCAGAGCTTTGAGATGCAGGTGTGTTTGTGCATCTGTCTGTACAATGAAGTGTGCTAACAGACTTTTTTAGGGTGACACCACTCAGAGAGATAAGAACACACAGTTCTGCATCACGAGACAGTGAGAATCAAAGTTATGACTGGACTTTATCCAAGAAATAATGCTGACTTTGAGTGGCTACACAAAGGTCCACTTGCAAAACAGAGCCCTGTGTGTTCTGCAGAACAGCACAGTAGAGCACCAAGCTATGAAAACCAGTAATTGTTCTCTGTGTGTGAGAGAAAAAAGCAAGAGAGAAGGGAACCGAGAGACTGAGGTGAAACACCTTATCTTGTTCTTGTGAATGTTAACTGTGCTCTTGGCTGAACTGGCACTGATAGGCAATATCATGTATTACCTAGAACCTTATGAACTGGTCATCAGAAGAATTATGATCTGGCTTGAGCTGATCAAAGAGTTCAAAGTAATGAGTCTAGTCAAATTCCAATAGTCTGCACTGGTTTTGAGTTCAAGTTTGATTTGATTCCTTGCTTGGCTACAGGTGCAGCACACAAAATTGAGCACTGACCTTGGATAGAAATGCAAGAGTCCTGAGTCACTGTGTATTTAATTGACACACATTCAGCTCTCTCCAAACTTCTTAAAAAGCTGCAATTAGACAGACCTTTCTGTCTTTTTTTTTTTTTTAATTAAATTGTGTATTATAGCCTTGTTGCAGAGTTGTTTACCCTCTGGACTTTTTCAAATGCTCCCATCATCAATAGATACTTTTAAGGTTCCGGAGTGGCAGAAGTTAATCTTATTTTGAATTAGCTTGGGAAATACTTGGAAGAGATTTCTGCAGTCAGTGCCCCAGTGTTTATTCTGTTGTGACTGCATGTGCTGAATCCTCCCATTTAATTCCTAAAGTAAATACTGTTTTTCATCTTCTTAGCCAATAAATAATGAATACACTGCTGTATTATCTCCTAGCTGGTGACTTTCAAATCTTATCGTGCTCTTTGTTCTCAAATAATCAGGAATGGGCAGAAACGTGAACATGGCTGTGTGTACTGGGGAGGAAACAGAGCAAAGTCATTTTCAGGTGACTTCTTGGTTACTGACACGTGCATCAAAAACCTGGGGAAGTTAGAGGGTCTTAAGTTCTGTTTAAAGGTCCACGATTTCTGGCAAACAGATAGTGACATACAGAGCTAAAAGCCCTCAAGGAAACTTGGAGTTACCATTCCAACTGTCGTGCAATAAACCTGCAGTGCTCAAAATCCCTGTGGTATCATAAGAAGAAAGCTGGCCCGTGAGGCTGGAAAGGTGCAGGGCACCTTAGTTAGAACAAAGACCTTTGGCACGGATTTTTAAGACCACGAGTGACTGAAGGTGCTCTCGTTCCATGAGAATTTTTGTGTCAGGCCTTTGAGGTTTGTGTGTATGTGTGGTGGTGCTACTGTTGTCGTGCCTTTCCCAGCCTAGCCACGATCTTACCCTCTAGGCAGGGAAACAATTTATTGTCAGTACAAAACACTGATACACACATGGACTGCCTTTTGGTACTAGCTGGAATTTTAGGATAGTGTAGGGCATTAGGCTCTCCTGATATGGCAGTGTTCATCTCTGCTTGACATATTCTTGAAAACTGATGCATGTAACAGGTTCCAAGTGCTTCCAAACCATAGGAACTGAGCGTAACAACCCCCTCCCCCCAAACTTCAACTGCTTCTAACAGTGACATGAAGTCTTTCCACACAGGGTGTTTAAAGATAGAAGTTCAATGCTGTGGGTTATGTGGTTTTGTGAATGTTTTGGGATGTGTGTTTAAAAATACTTGTATGTGGATTTTCAACACTATTAAATTTTAAACTTCCCAGAAACTGTGCAGTCCTACTTTTTTACATCTTTTAATCTTCAAATGGCCTTGAAAAAAATCTGCTCTGATTACATTCATTATATTTGAAGCTTCATTTGAATTAATCTGAATAAAGCTTCTGCTTCCTTTCTTTAACTGACTTATATTTTTGCTACAACTGATTAGTTGGGCTGTTTTGTCTTCAAGTTAACTGCGTTTTCATATCTGATAAAATAAGCTTGTATATATTTTTTTCTTCCTCACAGAGATTTTAATTCTTTTAACATGAGAATTTCAAAACATATGGATGAAAGAATATTTAAGAAGTGAATTTGTTGTATAGTTCATAATTATGTGTTTTTTCAATTGTTTTGATCGCAAAGTCTGACACAGCCAAATTCTAGAACTGCTGAAAAATCTAAAAGAAAATGTAAAGAATGAAATAACCTAAGTTTTGTACTTGTTAAGATAAATACTAATGTGAGAGGTGAATGAAGCATGTTTTTCATATTGCAATTAAATTCAGAACATAACTTCATTAATTGGCTTAGTATTCTCAATATCAATTTAACTTGGAAAACTAGTGAAAGTATATCAATGTAGTAGTGTAAGCAATAGTTTAACTAAACATTAAAACATTTGAAAGTTTCTTACATGAAATCTGTCTGACAGAGCAGGTAGATGAGTGATACATGTTGTTACTTGTTTTTCTATTTGTGCACTTTCCAAGTAATGTGCACTGAACATACTTTCAAAACAGGATCTTTTTTTCAAAGCTTGTATTTTAGTTACCCACTATAACCTTTAATATAACTTTTTTTTAACAAAAACCCAGCTTGTGCTCGTTACTTGGTATTTGCTGTTGCTTCCTGTAGTCTTTCTTTACACGGATAGAGAAGGGAAAAAGAGACAGATGACCCAGAATTGCAGGTTCTGATGGAAACATTCAAGAGAGCAGAAATGTTACAGAATACATTGCAAAAATACACTGAGTACGGACATGAAGTACGTGGCTTCTGTAAGAGCTACCATCTATGTTTGGAATTTTACTTTACTGATATAAAACCTGTAACACCTTACCTCAAATATGTTCATCTGCTTCAAATACAAGTTAATGTTTCACTCACATGAAGATAATAGATATAAATTGACATAAACATAAAAAAACCTTGAGAGAAATGTATAAAACCCCAAAATGACAGAAAAAGAATTCACTTTTACCTCTCTTGAAGCTGAACATCAAAAGAACAAAGCCAGAAGTTATTAAATCTTTAAAGAAGTAGTCTTTACATTACATATGCATTTTTTCCTATCAGTATAAGCATACCTGTTTTATATACAATAATGTCTGGCTGCAGTTTTTGCTTCTGTTTTATATGGTCATACTGCTCCTCAAGTTTGCCTACATCCATCTCGGTGAGCTGCTTGCCACGGTCTGAAACCTGTGGCTCTGAGGTGTGAGTCACTGAAAAAATACCAGTCATGTATTTGTAAACCTTCACCATCTGTTCCAACAAGGAAGAAAAAGTTGTGCAGAAGCAGGACACTTCCTTCATTGCGTTGGCAAGAAAGCAAATCAAGTTTGAAGCATCTGAAATCTTCCTAAGTGAACGAGTGACTTTCTTCCAAGCAGGGAGACTTGTGTCAGAAGTTGCCTGGTCTGCGCTGAAGTCGTGGCTGTCAGTCCAGCTTGTTTTCATGCGGCGTGTCTGGAGCTCCTGCACACAGAGTTCATGATCAGGACTGGATAGATGGATTTAATGTTTGCCTAAGGTTGTAAGCATGTGAACCTTTGCCAAGAAAAACAGTGAAATACGAAACCTCCTTGAACACAGTCAGGTGCAGAAAGGGCTGGCTAATGCTGGTTTATGTAGCAATGTTAATTCTTAAAGAGATGATATTGAGGATGCATCCCCAGGATAGCAGTTCCACCTGGGAAATATTTTTCCATGTTTCTTTCCATGTGTTTTGTGTCTTTTTCCCTCCACTGTCCCTTCCTTAACTTTCACCCAGTTTCATTCTTGCTGACACTTCTTGGGGCAATGGGGTGGGAGGAGACAATTTGTTATGCCTTAATACTTTTTGTGCTTATTGCTTTCTTTTAAAGAATGTGTTAAAAGTGTTCAGGCCTCAGTGCAGAGTCAGAAGAGTATGTGCCAATGACACTTGGAATTGGGAGGCTGGAGACAGGAACACCTTATTCTGACTCATTCAGGATTTCCGCTGTTTTATAAGATGAAATAAATTACAGAAATAATAATTTTGTTACTGAGAGCTGAGCAAACTCTTCAAATACACGGTAAGCCACATTTTAAGACTTACCGTACATGTAACAGTATTATCTAAAGTGAGGCAAAAATTTAAAAAGTACATGGCTTTTGATTATATCGGATAAAGTATGAAACTATGCCTGGACTAGGTACTGCAAGCTTTTGTCCCTGAAATAGGTTCATCAAGGGCTTATGTGAAAAAATAATGCAGTTAAACTGCATTAATTTAACACAATTGTCATCTGCTCAGTTTCATGCACTGACACACTTTTGGTCAGAGTTTAAAGAGACTTTCTCAGAACTAATTTGAGTAAACAGTCAGGGGTATGTCCCACGAGCCACTTTGAATGCAAGACCGAGCTTTTGTAACTAAAATGCCCGTTTGCCTTATATGTGACATAAAACAAGCAGAGAAATAAGTCTCAAAAGCCGATGTGTTGATGGAAGTGATGGTATTGTCAGAACGGTCGGCTAATAAGGCAGGACACGTTAATTTTTCCTAAAGAAAAGTAGGAATGCCACCTGGTACAGCTCTGACACACCAGGGACAGCAGCCTCCAGGTGAACCTTGAGCACTCACGCAGCTGATCCCCGAGCTCCTTCCCGAGAGGAAGGCGAGGTCCGCTGTCCCTGGGAGAAGGATCCGGGAACAGCCGGGCGGGGGCTGTGGCATCACAGCAGCGGCGGGTTCCGATGGAATGTGGCGGGCGGGGGACACACGGGAGCCAGGCGGGGCTCATCATAATAGACAATGTGATGTGTGCTCAGAGGAAGCGAAATAACATTGTATTCCGTGGTATTTTTTCTGGTTTTATTTTGTTGTTGTTGTTGTTGGTTTTGTTTTGTGGGTGGCTCTATGCAAGCATCTGGAGGATATGTAGTATCCTCCATCAAGCACAACAAAATTCAGTGGAACTGTAGGAAAGATTAATGGTTTGAAATTGCCTTGGGTGCAAAGAAAATGGTAATTTCTCTTAGAAATGGATAACATTCCTATCACTTTGACAGTAGGCTTTTATTTATCCATTGGTTATTTATTTATACATTGGTCTGTTTCCAAGACATCTTGTGAGGGCATGGTTTATTTTTCTGTCTGAGAAGGGTTTTTGTTTAGATGGATGTAAACCACAGGTGTGAGACTGGAAATAACCACTCACCTGTGAGAACCTGCACAGGTTTGTGGTGCAGTTGTGGCACAAGAGAAGATCATAGAATCATGGAATGTTAAGGGTTTGGAAGGATCATCTAGTGCCAACCCCTCCTGCCATGGGCAGGGACTCTTCCCATGAGACCAGGTTGCTCAAGGTCTTATCCAACCTGGCCTTGAACACTGCCAGGTTTGGGGCATCCACAGCCTTCCTGGGCATCCTGTTCCAGTGCCTAACCACTCTCACAGTAAAGAATTTCTTCCTAATATCCAGCCTAGACTTCCCCTCTTTCAATTTGTACCCATTACTCTTTGTCCTGTCACTACAGTTCCTGGCAAAGAGTCCCTCTCTGGCTTCCCTGTAGGCCCCCTTCAGATACTGGAAGGTTGCTATGAGGTCTCTATGCAATGTTCTCTTCTCTGAGCAAAATGTTAAACCCTCTAGAAAAAAACAGTTGTACTACTACGGTTATATCTGTGTAGTTGAAATGATTATGTTCCCTTTGTGCACACACTGTTGTAACAGCAGAAAGATGTGTAACACTGCTGGTAAGGATGGTGTGTTGTTAGATGGTATCAGGGAGCTGAGTAATTAATTCAGACTTTTGTTTTTTTAATGAAATACTGAGGATAGATGGGAACAAACAATACGTTATTATAAAATTTATATATAAGTAGAATATAGCGTGCACTAAGACCCATTACAACAACAGAAATGAGCAGAGGTTTTATTCATTGATTTTAAAAATTATAAAGATATTAAAGATTATATAGTAACGATCTTCCTTGTGTAATAAGAGTAGTAGACCCACAGCAGGTTGATCTGTGTAACTAGAAAGACTACTTTGCTATTTTGTTTTAGTCAGGTTTTTGGCTAAGTTTTAGATATGACTGAATGTCTTCATGGTGAGACATAATCCAAACCTTCTCGCTGCTTCAGAAATTCTGGGCCCTTTCTTACTAGAGAAAAAGTAAAAGTTCAGTTTGCTGCAGTCTGGCATGCATTTTGTAGAAGAAATAAATATGCTGATGTGTCCAAACTGCTGAAATGGCTGATTTCAGAGGAGGCTTTTGGCAGGAGCTTGAAATGTTGCAGCCGTTCTCCTCACTGAACCTATTCAACACACTTGAGCTTCCCAGGTGACTGAGCATAGATAGTTCACTTGTTCCTTCTTATTCCTCAGGTTGCATCGTAAATGATTGATGGAATCAGGGGGTGACAACACTCTGTGCATAGAGTTCTGGTGAGGCTCAGCAGGCTCTCAATGTGTAAATCTGCAGTAACTGACTTTTTAATAATTACTCTTGCCTTCCCACTATGCTTGTGTTGTGCAAATTGTGTTGCCTACCTCAACTGCAGTCTTTTCCTGCCTCAGCCAGGGAAAGAACAGTAAACAAAATACTTTGTCAGACACTGTAGATACTTTTCAAGTTGCCTTCTCTCTACCGTAGAAAAAGCATGTTTGAGTTTTGCTGATGTGTCATGGCTTTAGTAGATCTACTTTGATACTCTGCCTTCAGTTGAGACAAACATCTGGTGCTCTGTAGCAAGCAGTACCTCAGGAATTGCCTTGTTTGTCCAGTGTTCTGAGTTGCTGTCACATGGAGTCTGCCTTTGGACCTTCAGGCAGCCGAATTATACATTGGGACAGGAGATTTAAATAACTTCATTACAGTTTGAGCTGGCATTCAATACAAACAGTATTAATGGTCTTAAAAGTTACCCAACCTTTTTAAAATTCCAGTCACACTTTTTGACTCGCTGACCTCCTGTGAAGGTGACTTGTGCAACCTGACTATGTGTGGCAGAAGGAATTACCAGCATAGCACCCTTGACCCTGAAATGTAGGCTCTGTTCTTCAAATATGTGCACTTCACTTCTCATTGGAAGAGCATTTAATGTATAATGAGTTTGTATTTGATCAGAAATTATTGTTAATTATTTGTACTGTACAATTCCCTCGGGATCATGAAAAAGCCATCACACGTAGTTACACAAATGGTTTATACAAGGCAGCCCCTTCCCAAGGAGTTGCATGGGTAGGCAACAAAACCAGAAATGGGCTGAAGGAACCAAATGCCCAGTGAAATGGAGGGAATGAGTCCAGGTGGTACAGCAAAGCTGGAACGGGGAACAGAATTAGTTTTTATTTTGCTGAGCCAATCCTGTATACATGGCAGTTTGCTTCCTTTTCACTGAAAGCTTGTGAACAAAGCATCTTCACAGAATCGTTAGGGTTGGCAAATACCTTTAAGATCACTAAGTCCAACTGTCAACCCAGCACTACCATGTTCACCATTAAATCACATCCTCAAGTGCCATATCCACACATTTTTTTAACACTTCCAGGGATCACTTCCCTGTGAAGTCTGTTCCAATGCTTTACAACCATTTAAGTGAAAATTTTTTTCCTAGTATTTAATCTAAACCTGCCCTGGTGCAACTCAAGGCCATTTCCTCTCATCATGTCACTGGGAGAAGAGACTGTGACCTCTTTTCAGGGAGTTGTAGAGAGCAATAAGGTCCCTCCTGAACCTCCTTTTCTCCAGGCTAAACATCCCCAGCTGCTGCAGCTGCTCCTCATTAGACTTGTGCTCCTGACTCTTCCCCAGCTTTGTTATCCTTCTCTGGACACACTCCAGTGCCTCAATGTCTTTCTTGTAGTGAGGGACCCAAAACTGAACACAGGACTTGAGGTGCAGTTGACTGAGTCTCTGTAGGTGTGTTTATGGGTTTGTCAGCATGTGTGTTTGTGTGTGTACACTTTTTATCAAGGCATGAGTGCGTATATATTTGTATACACACACACACACGTATACTTGTGTGTGTTTTGTGAATAATTTGCAACCACAATATAATTAATGAAATGAATTGCGGGTCTAATGTATGTGACATCACAAAGAGCACGAGGTTAATTGTGGTTTTGATGTATAGTGAGCTGATGTAGCTAAGCCTTGTTATGCCACTGACATAAACTTGAAAATGCATTGTCCATGGGTTATTTTCTTATACCATAGTGGGACAACTTCCTTTGTGCCCCTAGCCCTTTTAGGTATTGCTAATAAATAAAAATGAATTTGTATTGTCATATCTGCACACCAAATTATGATTTCTCTTTAAATCAGTCTTTAAACCGAGTTACTTGGATCTACAGACCCCTGTACACTTTTACAGTGCACAGCAGGTGGCACTATTGGAGTGGCGTGAATGTGTATTTGCCTGAGCCTGAAATGTTAGAGGCTTCCATTTGGGTTGTAGATTCCTGAGGAATACAAGCAGACAAACCATGTCCTAGCACTGGCACACGTATCTCCTAACAGCACAACAGGTTCTGAAAATTTATTGCCGTGGTTGGGTTTGTGTCAAAACTTACCTTTCCTTAATTGAACAAACTCCTGATCAAAACATCGTCTGAATGGTTTTTGTTTGATTATCCACTGGAGTCTGAAGTGCCCTATTTCCCTTAAGTCTGTTCTTCCATCACAATGGAACCAATTCTTAATTTCCTTGAGGCAAAATAAATTTGACAATATTTCATAGTCCAAAAGCAGTGGCTTTTAGAACTTGAAGTAGATGTTTACTGCCCTTGACCTTGGCTGCTAAATCTCATTTAAAAAGATGCAACTAATTTTGTCTTATACTAATTAATTTGTGAGTAGTAAATTAGTTTTTTATTAAAAATTGTTTGGAGGACCTTATAGGAATAATTGTTGATTTAAAGATAATTAAAAATGCTCTTAATTGTTAACTGACTGAATGCATTTCCTGTAACACTGGGTTTTACTGGACACCTGAGACCAAAGGTATATTATTCATGATATTCATGTGCTGAGTTTAGACATGTCCAACGCTGTTCATGGAGGTTAAAAAGATACAATACAAATATCTGTAGATTTTAACTGGCACTGAGAAGAAAGATAAAAGTTACTGTGATAATCCCCTTTTTCTAGCTTTCTGTTAGTGCTTTTTAAATTTTTATTTAAATGCAGTCTTGCAGTGTTAGAAAGTGACTATTTTATTCTTAGAAAATGTAACAACAAAAAGAAAGGTAGAAACAAGATGGCTGCTATTATTTCGGATCCAGACATTATTAGTAAAATCAACAATAATTGTTTACTTTTTAATGAGATTTTTGATAAGAGCACATGTGTTTCTATTGTTTGAAAGCACAACCTTAAGGCATGCCCCAGTTACAGAGTGCTGTGAGTAGAGCACAGGACTTTCTGATGGTGCAAGATCATTTTCTGGTGCTCTCTGCATGTCCACACTAATGGGATGAAGAAGTCTATGACGGAAGTTTTCAGGATGATCTCAAGGTGTTTCCTCTCATCTGATCTTTCATGGACTTTCAGACATAAAGAGTTCAAGTGTGTCAAAAGGAAGGAGGGTGGCCTAGCTCTCCTTCAAGCCCCTCTGAAGGTTTTTTGAGCGTGGGTCATATGTAGTCCACCTTCACGTTTCTTTGATAAGGATTCTACTTTCCCTTTTTATTCCTCGTGTCTTTATGCAAATATAATTAGGTAGTGTGTGTGTATGTAGGTATATATCAAATATCTCTGATCCTACACTCTGCCTGGGTGTCTCTAAAGGCTTAAATCAAACACACCAAAAAATCAGCCTCCAAAATTTAGCGTCAGGAGTTGTTCATTTTGGAGTTCTGCTGTTCTTGCCCACCAAGAACTTCTGAGATTCTCTACTGGAAGTGACAATGTGCAGAGGCAAGTCTAAGAAGAAACTGAAGGTATTTATCAGTTAGAGATTTTAAACAAATGAATTCTAACATCTTCCCTTACAGTTTCCCTGGCTTCTTTCTTAGTCCTCAGATTTCTTAAATTAGTGTGACAAACAAGATGGTTAGATTTACTGCATTTTGATGTCATAAAACTGTCCATGAGGAGAGGGTGAGAGGGAACTGAATGGCCTTCAGTAAATCTCTTCAGAGGATTTTGGAAATACATGAGGGTTCCTGGACCCAACAGATGCCTTAAATTCCAGTTACTGATAAATGAACTTCATATTTCTGGTACTGCTACCTACACATCTTTCCTGTGCCAGCTATCTCCAATTGTTTCCTATCCATGGAGTTATGAAGGCTACAGCTCTAGGAGGTGACAGCAGCCTGTGGTTATTCCTTTTCCCAATAGATGTGATAAGTACATAGGAACTCCGTGACAATTTCAAGCAGGGTCTAAACCAAACTGGATAGGCTATATAGCTTCTCTGCCTTGATTTTTCCACCTGAAAACGACAGGATTTTGATTCTTTCTTGATTCCAAAAAGATTTTTGATCCTTACAGGATGCTGCTGAAAAGTGCAAAGTTTTTCCCTTATTTGTTTCCACTTCAGGCATTGTTTGAGTAGGAATGAGTTTATCTTTGATTGCTTTTAATCAATAAAATGTACTTATCTGTAAGCAGAGTTTGATAAGAATCGAGTATAGCGTGGAAGAACTGGTTAATCTGTTGTTAATGAAAAGTTTTATCTGGATGACAACATCTTGCTCCTGAGATATTTGCTTTTGAGCATTGGGACACAAACCTCTTCAGTATTCATCTTCAAGAAAATCTGCTGAGTGTATAAGGTAACTTTAATAAGGCTTGCAAATGGCTGTAGTTAAGATAGTCCTCCAAAGATGATGGTTATGTACTAGTACTATTGTGAGAATGAATATGGACTTGAAATCTGTGCAGAGAAGGAGAGTCTCCTAAAAATAATTTGTTATTCAGAAACATCCTTCACTTCACTTCCATGCAGAAATCTCATGAGGAATTTGTACTGCACTTCATAATCACTGGTAGCTTAATTGAGTCAAGGAAATTACATCTGTAAAACTAAAGTATGTAAAACCAGATACAATTCCACAGTGCCTGATTCAGTACCCACTGAAGTCAACACATGTTCTACTGAATTCAATAGAAGTGAAATTGGAGGATTTTATGTACATGATTAAATAAAAACTGCAAATTGACCAGTACCTATGAAACTGATGGTATAATTGAGATTGTGTAGTTGAGCCTTCATTTAAATTCTTTTCTTGTACCCATTGTTCCGTGTGCTGGTAAATGCTTTTATATGGAATCCTGCACCAATTCTTCACTCTCTGTAAAGGGCCGTAATTTGCTAAAGCAGTACCACACATGGGACTTTGAATATGCACAAGTCAAAAAATTAAATCAACCAACAAGTTTGTGGAATAATCACTGTACTTAAATAATCTACATTTTCAGTCTCCGAGTAACAATTGTGCTCTGGGCTCCTCTTGTGGAACTCGTGCCCAGGGATTTTGCTGGATCTTTGTACGTGCTTTCATCGAATCACAAAACGGGGGAGGTTGGGAGGGACCCCAGTGGGTCACCTGGTCCAACCTCCCTGCTCAAGCAGGGTTGTCCTAGAGCACGTTGCACAGAATTGTGTCCAGATGGTTCTGAAATATCTCCAGTGAGGGAGGCTCCACAACCACTCAGGGCAATCTGTTCCAGTGCTCGGTCACCCACACAGTAAAGTTGTTCCTCATGTTCGGGCGTTCCCAGCACAGTCAGTGAAATTACCGTGGATAACAGCACCTCGATCCACTGCTTTGAAACATCAAGTTCTTATTCTTGCTGAGGGAATAACAAGACTCTCCCCAGTGTTTGGAGGTATGGACAATCATAATGGTTACCCCAAGATCATGTGCAAAAGTAACTTCAGCAGGTAAGTGCATGTTTAGGAAAGGAAAACATTTTTGGTGTTATAATGCCTTCTCAATAAAAAGATCAGAAATGTCATCTTTTAATTTATGGTACTGTGGTACTTTTTATTCTCTTGGTTAAACATTGCTGGAGATTTTGTGATAAGAGCACTTGCAATGCTAAGTAGAAAGGGAGTGACCTTTAGAGCATTGCCGTTGTTCAGGTATCGTTCCAGCTGGCAGGTCTAGTGCTCAGGCTGGGATTTTTTTTCTGTTTTTAAGGTGATGTGTTAATGTGTTATTGTTGTTACTTGGAGCTTAACATTGTAAACATATCCCACCTCATTAGCAGCAGTGCATGTGACTCTAAGGCTACTTGGCAAAAAGGTTGGCATGTATCTGCCCCAGCTTACTATGTTTGATGTTTGTGAGGCTAATTAAAGAGCTGCAAGATTTCTTATTAGGAAAAAGGATAATTGTGCCAGCAGACCTAACGATGCTTGATCTAACATGGGCTGCTGTGGCTTATTGCACGTTCATAACTGATGTCTGTATGTGCAACAACTCTTACTTGTCCCATTGCTGCTGCTGTGCTAACCTATGCTGCTGTACAAGTGTAAAGTACTTGTTGGGGGCTTAGAAATACTTGACTGCCCTGCTACTAAAAATAGCTAGTTAGGTGCCCAAAATGTACTGCTGGAAGCAGAGAGACTGGTAGCTTTGTAGTTGCCCATGGACTTCTGTTACTTCCTGTGAAGGTGTGAGTACTTCCCCATCCCATTAAATCATGTAGCCAGTATAAATCAGGATAGCTGGACTGCTGTCAATATAGTCATCCTAATTTATATCAAAGGTCTGGACTAGCTGCTCTGTAGCTTGTTGGCATGTCTCACATGATGTGATGATAATGAAGCCTGGAAGTTGGGCTATCACTGTTTCTGAAGGAGTTCCCCTGTGCAAAGCAGAAGAATGCAGTTAAACCTAAGTTCATATCAGGGTGCAGCTGAGATCAGAGACAGGTTTTGATACTGGAAGTGAGAATAAAAAGTGAAAAAATCTCAGTATGTAGGAATGTGGAATACAGTTAATTTATATTTTGCAAAGAATTGAAATAAATGTGCAATTGCAGTTAACTTGACAGCGGGGGAAGAAAAAAAAAGCACTAATTGGCATACTAGTTATAATTTATCTAGATAGCCAAGGGCCTAGGAGAGCATGGAAGTATTGCTTCTCCATCAGGTCAGAAACTAGTTAATAGGAAAAGGGGAATAAACTCACTTTTCCCTTTACTCTGCTCTGTGTGTCTTGAGTGATTAATCTGTGCTTTGCCTCAAGCTGTTAATCTGCAGTGGTGACATTTCAATTATAAACGGCATTTTGTCCGTCCCCTCTGGATTTGTCAGTGCTAAAACATTAGTAGTACATGAATGCAACTTCACTGATAAATGCAGAGCTAAACCTTGTTTGCTTTCAAGAAACTTGAATGCAGAAAGAACAGCAGCAATGCACATTTTCCATACACCAATAATAAATCTGAGAGAATACTGCCTTGATGGGAGGATGGGCAACAGAGTGACTGGGTAAGGCATTGATTCTCCAAACTTCCTTATTTTCTTTTGAAAAACATGAAAAGTGAAAGTAGCAACAAATCCCAATTTGTCCTCTGGTGAATTTTCCTACCAAATTGTCTTGTTGCCCTTGTTCCTAATTAAAGGAGATCTAATAACATGAGAGTGGTTATTCCCCAACTTTTCTCTGCTGTTTAAGTCAAATGATTTCTTGTTAATTGGGACTATTCTTCTGATCTGATTGCTGAAGAATATAACTGATTCTTACATCCTCTTAAGATTGCTTTATTTATAAAGTCTTGTTTCTTCTCTACTAGCCAATATCTCCTTAAAAAAAAAATTGCAATCCACTAATATCTCTTTTTCTGAAGTAATTTATCATTCTTACAGCTTTCTTCAGAACTGACTTCAGTTTCTCTTCATTTTTGCAAGCAATTACCTTCTGAAAATTGCAGCATTTCAAGCCTCATCCTCTGAATCTGTTAATTGTTTATAGGGAGTATGCAGCCAGTGAAAGGACCGAGCAAGCCTCTCCTCCCTGGCTCACCAGTTACATTCTGCATTAATAAAACCCGCAGCCTCTGTGTGTTATTTGATCCTTTGTTTTCTGGTATAAGTTACACTAAGGAAACCGTTCTTGGTAACATTTCGAAAACATTATTTCCTTCACAGCCTCTGGTTAAGTGAGACCTTTGTTCGGAACAGGTTCATCCAGCATGAGCTCCTTCCCCTTCGGAGAAGGGAAATTCCACCACTACCTGGTGGCCATTAATATTTTAAAGGTTTTTCTTTGCAATAATAACCAGAAATCTTAAAAGTATAAACCCATGGGAGTTAGGGCTTTGAGAAATCAGTGGGACTACTTAAAATGTTCAGTATATGAGAAAATTTTTTATTATAACTTTTAAAGGCATTTCAAATTAAGTATTTTTACTGTTAAAACAGTTTATGATCCTAGGCATGCAAAACCTATTTGACTTCATTAAAGCTCTGCTGAGATACTGCCTTGATTGTAGAATGGAAGTGTATTTTACATGACCCTTCTTTTGATTAAGCAATTCCACTTTGCTCGTCACATGCTATGACAGGTAACACAAAAACCTAAAGCCTCCCCAACCCTCCCAGCTGAAAAAAGGCAAACTAGAAAACAAAACTTCAGCCAAAGAAACAATTTGGTGTTTTTTAATGGAATACTGTGTAAGTGTGTTTGCGCTGATCAGAGTGTGATACCACAACACGGCTGGTACACAGTGATGGGGTATTAAAATTTCATTAATTCCTTTGGACTGTGGTTTGAGGTTGTTGTGGTTCTGGTTCCTGGGAGGTCCCTGCACTGGGCCGGGTGCTGCCACTGGGGATCCCCACGTTATGGGCACTGGTTACTGGTGCTCAGCAGCCTCGTGCATAGCCCTGGCACAGGGTAACCCACCATCACATCATCCCACCATCATATTACTCCACCATCACATCATCCCACCATCACATCATCCTGATACTGAGCCCCTCAAGATCTGAATAAGGGTTTGAGTCAAACTTTGCAATTTCTTTTTCTTTTTAGTTGTTAATCAGTAGCTGTAGCTGGACAGTTATGATTAAGCAGTTGCATTGTGAATTTCGTATGCTTGGCTAATCTGTTTTAAGGAAAAGGGAAGACAATCCAAAGGTGAACAAGAGCCACTAAGAGTGAAGTCAGCAGGACTGAGCAGTAACTGAGGGATAGGTAATTCAGGCAGTGGGTGATCACGACCACTGACTAATTGACCACCCACTCAAAGTACACCCCAGACTGAAGCGCAGGGAAGAACTGTGCTTGTGGACTAATTAGTATGAGAAGTGAGAGAGATAACTAGCAAATAGGGGGTTGAGTACTAATTAATAGAAAACTTATGTAAATTGTAACCAGTGAAAGCTGATGCCTCGGTTTGTTAAAATGTATTAATAGTGTAAAGTTTTGATGACTGGTGAGCCAGACTTTGTGCAAATTAGAGTAAAATACAGAAATACTTTGCCTCGGTGTATGGATTGGTGCCGTGAACCGGGGAGCAAGCCTGCGTTTGGGATAACAATCCCCCCATCGCATCACCCCCCCTCATCTTATCATCCCCACATCTCATCATCCCCACATCGCCTCACCTCACATCACCTCAACCTCACCATCGCCTCACCCCCCACCCGAGCTGTTCCCGGCCCCTCCGTGCGGGGTCGGGAGCGGGCTGGTCCCGCTCCCAGCGCTCCCAGCACTCATTAACCGCGGTGCTGCCGCTCCGCGGGGCCGGGCTGGCGGCTCCTGCCCGGGGAGGCCGGGCCAGCAGAGCCACCCCCTTCCCGCTCCCTGCCCCGGCTCCCGGGTGAGGGCCGTGCCGTGCCGTGCCATGGCCTCTCCCTGCTACCTGGGCTGGGATTTCAGCACGCAGCAGGTACCGCGCCGCCTCCCCCGCCCTGCTCTCCCCTCCCCTCCCTCGGCCGGCCCCCTGCGCGCAGGGCGGCGGGGCTGGGGCCGTCTCGGCTTCCCCGGGCCCTGCCCCGAGCGGGACTGGGCCGGCCGGGAGGGTCCGACCGCGGCAGGAGCGGGGACTGCCCCTGGGGGGTGCGGGGGATGCGGGGGATGCGGGGGATGCGGTCCGGGCGGCACCGCCGCCACCGCGGCCGCTGCGCTGCCCCCAGCACAGAGCGGGGACAGGCCTTCCTCTTCTCCGCTCCTTCCTCTTCGGGCGGCTTCCGTCCCATCTCAGAGCCTTCCGTTCCCCTTTTCCTCCTCCCAGCGGCGGGTTTGCTTTGCAGGGCTGCTCACGGTCCCCGGGCCCGGCCGGGGCTGCAGGGAGCGGAGCGCTGGTCCATAGCCAGGGCTCACACAGGATGCAGGGAGCGGAGCGCTGTTCCATATCCAGGGCTCACCCAGGATGCAGGGAGCGGAGTGGTGTTCCATACCCAGGGCTCACCCAGGATGCAGGAAGGGGAGCGGTGTTCCATACCCAGGGCTCACCCAGGATGCAGGAAGGGGAGCGCTGTTCCATACCCAGGGCTCAGACAGGATGCAGGGAGCGGAGCGGTGTTCCATGCCCAGGGCTCAGACAGGATGCAGGGAGCGGAGTGGTGTTCCATGCCCAGGGCTCACCCAGGATGCAGGGAGTGGTGCAATGCTCCGTGCTCGGGGCTCGCACACGCTCCGTCTTGCCACAGCTGATGCCAGATAATTCACAGTCACACAGTCCTTATGGTTGGATTGCCCAGAGAGGTTGTGGAGTCTCCCTCACTGGAGATAGTCCAGAAAAATCCAGACGCAATCCTATGCCACGTCCTCTAGGACGACCCTGCCTAAGCAGGGAGGTTGGACCAGATGATCCACCGTGGTCCCTTCCAACCTGACTGATTTTGTCATTCTGTGGAAGGGACTTCTGGAGATCAGCCCAGTCCAACTGCCCTTCCAAGGCAGAGTCACCTGGAGCAGGTGACACAGGAATGTGTCCAGGTGGGTTTGGAATGTCTCCAGAGAGGGAGAATCCATGACCTCCCTGGGCAGCCTGTTCCAGTGCTCTGCCATCCCCAATGTAAAGAAGTTCTCCCTCATCCTGAAGTGGAATTTCTTGTGGTTTGTTTTATGGCCATAATAATTCCCAGTGCCTTGTGTTGTAAGATGTTTATGTGCCATGGGCACTGCATGTCCCTCGTTGTTCTCATGCCCCCTTCACCTGCTTAAGTGCATCCTTTGTCCCTTTCTGTTTGCCCCATATCGTGTCTGAAACTGTGGGTTGCATGTCCTAATGTGTCCTGCTTCCCCATCCTGCTAGGGATGTGTTAAATATCCTGAAAAGGAGTGCTGGGACACTTCTCTACACTCAGACCACACGGACACCCCTCTGCCTGCTCTTATAGGAGCCGTGATTTGCACCCAAATCCAGCTTTCCAGTGTCCTCATGGGAATCAAGACTAGTAGGATTGTGAACATGGATGCTCAGACTTCTGCTTGAAATTTGTCAACACATTTGGTATTGCCACACTTGAATAGAAACTGCTGAAGTTGTGCAGAGGCCTGAATATGTTAATAACAGGTGTTTGAGCGTAAATCACTATTATGGTGCTGAAGTTTGGGAGCTTGAAAAGACACATCCATGTTAGGTTGATCAAGTGCTTTCAAGGGGATGTGCTGCAAGCAGAGAGCCAATTAGGCTGCAGTGGGTCAGAGACATTTTTTGAGCTAGTGCACTGTGCCAGTGCATAGGTAATAGCCTACTTTAGTATGGCAAAAATAGGGATGGGCTTGTGATTTGAATACAACTCCTTAAGATGAACTTGTTTTTTGTAGGTTTTTTTTGGTTTTGCTCTATTTTTTTTTAATCTGTTCCTTTAACAGCACTTTGCACTCTCTCCCTTGTTGAAATAGGCGTGGAACATGAGCTACTTTCTCACTTTTCTTCTCGATTGTTACTATTTGCCTTCTGAACTAGGTGAACTTAAGTGAATACAGAGGAGGAAAGGTTGTGGTACTCTTCTAATTTGTGCTGACAAGAAGGCTCAGCTTTATGGAGCTACCCTTTTGGATGTTGCTTTCTGTGTGTTGCATAAGTTCAGAATACACTTGTGTAGAGCCCTCTGAGCTTTGCCAGACTGGGAGAGTTTCATTTACTCACCATCTGGGGAGCAGGGAAGGTCCTCAAGGTACCCTAAGGGTCTGTTAAGTTCCTTGGTAAAATGAGGCCAAAAAAAGGAGGGGGAAAAAAAAAGGCATATGGCATCTTTAATCTCAGATACTGTATTCTTTGGAGAAATTGCAAAACTGGTTACTATGATGCAAGCTACAAACCTGGTAATTTGTTTGCTGTTTCTTAGCAAATGCCTGCAGCTCGATCTTGTTCATTAGAGGAGAAAGAAAATGAGGAGACAGAATACACACAAATAAAAATACATGTTGCTGAATAGGTGGCATATTATTCACATAACTTGTTTAATGTAAAATTGTGCCCGTACTTTCAGCAAGGTGTATGGATTGGGGTGATCTTTTTTTTCCATTTTGTCTGTGGGAATTGAATTATTATATAAATGAGTTATCGGTGCTATTTAATTATTGCTAGATTTTGTTAACTTCCTGTTTTATATCTTCTAGCTGAAAGTCATTGCTATTGATGAACAGCTGAGAGTCATTTACGAGGATAATGTTCATTTTGATAAGGACCTTCCGGAATTTAAGTAAGGCTTTTTGTACTTTACCTGGATAATGTAATTTAAAACTTTGGAGATTGGGGTGAGAGGACTGTTTGATCTCATTGGCATGTATAGAGGCATGGAAAAAGGTCATGCCATGTTCATGTTTCATACTTGGCAAGGGTAGTATATGCTCTTGCCTTCCTTGTATGTAAATATGGCAAGAGCTCCCAAAAGGAAATAAATTAAGAAAATACACCCCAAAGTATTACATATAAATAAACCATTTTTTTTTCTTTTTTGGGAACTTCAGACTCATGGACGACTTGATTTTTTTGGGACATGAAAGTAAGCACGGCCTCTGTGTCAGGGCAGAGTGCTCTAACAGCAAGAAAATTACATGAGGAGAATGTCTAAAAGACATTTGGAGACAAATTCAGTTGTTCCAAATCCCACAATAAGATGTAGGATGACAGTATTTGTTTACTTCAGCAATAGACTAGAATTGACAAGTCATCCTTCAGTCACAAGTTTCAATAAAGTACATTTATTTACTTGATGGTTTAACAGCAAAAGTTAAACTTCCTTTTTGAGGTTCAATTCACAAATGGTGACAGTCAGAAATAACCATGAATTACAAAGAGGCAATGAGTAGTATCAGCACTGGACTCTGTCTCAGACCTTACTTCAGGATCAGGGCCTTTCCTTGAAAATTATTTACTTTGCAATTGGGTCAAACATGTCACCTCCTAGGAACTGGCTTTTACTTTTTCATGTTTCAAACACCGATCCTTTCTCATAACATAAAAAAAAAAATAAATTGCAAATTCTCTTTGGTCATTAATAATCTTGAAGAACTTTGCTTGTCAGGGAATAAAATACATAATTTACCAAGAGAAAATCCTGTTTTTCTGTAGGACTCAAGGTGGAGTCTATATTCACAGTGACAGACTGACAGTCACTTCTCCTGTGCTCATGTGGGTCAAGGTATGAAAAAGCTTTATGTAGTTCACCTTCTTTGCTGTTACAGAAATGGAAATTTATTCTGAGCAGAAGTAAAATTCATCACTCAAATAAACATAGTTCTTTTCCTTATATTCTGTTTCTTTTAAGTGTTATTCTCTGTCTTTGGTATGCAAATAGTAATGCTATCAACAAAAAGTGGAAGTTGCTAACAGTTTGATGGTTTGTTTTGTTTGTTTCTTCACTCTCTACTGTTACAGCACTCTGTGTATGAGAAATGCCTTCCTGCCTGTCCCTCATTTTCCCTCTTTTTTCCTTATACACAAAAGGGGCAGCTGTTACTTTGCCTGGCTTAAATCTGTGTTTTTATAGCATCCAGGTTACCTAAACTGGTTTTTTTAGAATAAACTCTGCTAACCAATTGATGTCGCAACTGGTAGGTGGTGAAAGTGCACTTTGTTCGGTGCTTGATTCCCAGTCACTTTGACTGATGTTTATTTTTGAAGTACAGCATTCTTTTCTATTTTAAAACAGGGCCTTCCTTTCTTCTGTGCAGATTCTGCAACACTTGCTCTCACATGGTACTATGTAAATCCGTCTTACTAAAGGCATTTCAATAGTTAAAATATTTGAAAGGTCACAGAACTACTGTGATCCACAGTATTTGACAAAGGTTTGGTAAATTTGCTTGCAGTTGGTCTTTCGAGCCACAATGAAGAGGAGTAGTTGCAATTATAAAATTGATAATATGATGATATAGGTATATGATGTTTCTTTGGAAGTCTTGCAGTGCCCTGTTTGTCCAGACGGTCTGGGAAATGGTGATCTAAGTGAAACTATGTAAATATAAATTAATTTTTGATTTTAAACTTCAGAAAAATGAGGTTCTTCAGGCAGGAATGAAATTCACTTGAGTTGGCCTTATATTAAAGAATCTGTGAGTTAGCTGATGCTGGAGGCAGTGGTATTGAGGTTACTCATGTCTTGTAGGATGGAGTGCAGGATGCACCCTGTTAAGATTTCAGAGGTTTCCAAAAGTAAGAACAGAAAAAGATAATCCTGCTTTGTGTCTGGCACTCTTGAAAGTGCTTTTTAATGAATTGGAATTCTTTAACTCTTGCCTCTTATTTAGGTTTCAAAGAATGGATCTTTGTGATTCAGCTTCTTTAAAGATCTTATTTTTCCTCTGCATGACTCAATTTTTCCGTTATGGACTCTTACTTAATAAATTAATTTATGCAACTTCTTGAGAAGTCTATAGTCATTAGCTAATTTTTCATTATCTGCCAATGAACTCTTATCAGTGATGACATGAATTTATTGTTTAATTCCAGATTGTGAGTATGCATAATTTGATAGCTCGTTACAATCATTCTTGATTCTATTTTTTTGTTTTAGGCTCTGGATATGATCTTGGAAAAGATGAAATCTTCAGGCTTTAACTTTTCTCAAGTCAGAGCTTTGTCTGGTGCTGGCCAGGTTAGTTTATAAATTAAAAATCAGTCTTACTGTATTTCTTCAGGAAGGTTAACCAGGTATTATGGGATGTACCAAAATAAGTCAATTTAACAGTTATACAAAATAAGATACAGTGATAAATTTAGTTTAAATAATTGTATTGCAGAAGACCATAATGGCATGAAATAAGATAAAAGCTTCTATGTAAGTGTTCATAGACACATTTCTCAGGGCAGCTTGACACCTGAAGCACACAAAGCAATCATTACAAGATAGTGGGAGTGGAGGATGACGTTTACAGTGCAGTTGTTTAGATCAGTGTAGTGCATAAGTACTTGGTTTCCTGTTGTTTTAATTCCTTGTGCATACAGATTCTGAAATGACAGGGATCATTTTGAACTTCAGCAGATCCAGGTGCTTGTGGAAAATGGGGTAGAAAAAACAGCGAGGAACACAGTTTGCTGAAAGCATATTAACATCCTCTTGAGCATAGTTTTTCATTGGCTAGGAAGGAGATCTTACTGGGAACAACAAAACCCAGATGATATGAGTCTTTGATGCAGAAATGGCAAAGATGCTGCCATGATTTAGCCTGTAGTGCATAATGCCTTTTCTTGGGATTTATAAAACCCACCCTGACATTTAGTCAGTGAACCAGTCTCCTGGTTCTCTGGTGAAACAGCATTTCACAGATGATATCCAGGGTGAGAACAGCACCAAAGTGACAGTTAATTCTGACATGTGAGGTACAGGTTATTCATCTTGGTTTATCTGTCACTAATTAATCAAAACTATTGCTTTGATCTCCACGTTTCATAGATGGCAACTAAAAGTCTGAGCAAAGTGTCTGAAAATCATAGCCGGTATGAAGGTCTCTGTTGTGAACTCTTCAGTGGAACAGAAGTGAGGGACTTACAAGTAACCCCAGCTTACTCAAGTGAAAAAAGGAAGTGTATTTCCAGATTGCCTGTATTCCCTTTATTTTAGCCAGCCTCCAACAAGGTGGGGAGGCATGTCACTGGTGAATCAGGGAGCTGTGCTGAAGTAGCACAGAACTAAGTCTTGACTGTGGAGCCCTGGCTACAGCTTGGAGCCTTCAAAGAAGTATCTAATGCCATTAGCAGTATAGTAACAGTTCCCACTAGGGTTTTCAGTAGTTCAAAATAATTTTCTGGTTTAGTACATGGTTTGCTCAATCTTAGAGTCTCTTAATGACACACTTGATTTGAAAAGGTGCGTTTTTTGTTCCTAGTTTGAAGAGAGTTCTCTTGTCCCTTAAAGTTCAAAATTCAGATCAGGATATGAACTTTGCAACTTGGGAGAGCATCTCCAGCTTCTGTTTGGGAGGGCATCTCCAACTTCTGTTTTTGTATTTCCTACAGCAACATGGGAGTGTGTACTGGAAAAAAGGCAGCATCCAAATTTTAAAGAATGTATCATCTGAATTGCCTTTACATCAGTCACTAAAGGTAATGTGCACAAAATCTCTGAAGGGAGAGCTACACTGTCCTTTTTCTGATGCTTGCACATTGCTTTTCTCCTTGCAAACCTTTCCTCTTGTTTGGCTGAGTCTCATGCCCCTGCAGCATAAATGAAATGTAGTAGTTATTCCTTCAGCTCCAGGGCTTTTGACATTTTATTTTCTTCTGTATGTCAGTATATTCTTCTTTAAATGCTTACAGGTGCCAGTGGGTGTCCCAGAATGTTTCTGCATCAGAGTAACAGCCTGTTTGTTCTTTTAGGAAACGTAATCTTTTTGTAAACAACCTGTGAATACTTAATTTTTTGTTTATATATATATATACACATATACATATATGTATATGTTTGTATTGACCAAAAATTTTTATAAAAAAGACTATTGTACCTGAGTTTACTTTCAGTGCTTGTGATTTCATTAGATTATATATATAAATAATATATAATTATTATATATATATATATAATATATATATGTATATATATATAAAATAAATAGCCCAGTTTACACTTACTCTGAAAGGATGGAAGTGTAATGCTCTGTGGACACAAACTCCTAACAAGTACATTGTTGAACCTCAACATTTTGTATGTGTGTGATCTGTAAACTTTTATTTAAAAAGAATAATAGGGAGGAGTCAAATTTCTTCTAAAAGACCCTTACCTTCCTTGCTTCATGGTCAGAAAGGTTATTTGTATGTTGAAAGAGAGATTTTGTGTAACCAGTGTATTAAATGATTAGTTCTGGAACTATCTCATCCATTTCTCATGGAAATGGGATTAAAATGCTCTCTGGTGATGTACTAAGTCTCAGTTGTATTTCCAAATAATTTTGCCAGCCATTAAAGAGAAATTTGTTAGTGGGGCTGTGGAAAGACAGTCTAATTGTTTGGAGAGGAGTCCAAAAAGGGGCTGGGGTTTTGGCTACTGGGGGAATGTACTGAGACGTCGTGCTGCAGGGTCTGTGAAGTAACAGCAGAAAAAGCCTGTTGCTTCCCTCTGATGCAAAGTTTGGGTTGAACTTTTCACCACTGACTAATGTGCTGCCCAATATCTGCTTTTTGTAATTATTGAGAGGAAACCAGAAGGCGTCTCAGAGAACTGAGCTGATAACGTGTGGCTGCTCTATTTTTATTACTCTAGCGGGGATTTCTCAGAGATCAGACTTACTAATAGAGGACACTGTTCTTTACAGGGGTGTTTTTCTGTCAGTAACAGTCCCATATGGATGGATTCCAGCACAGCTTCCCAGTGCAATGCCCTGGAGGAAGCCGTGGGGGGAGCCCAGCACCTGGCGAGTATCACCGGCTCCCGGGCCTATGAGGTGAGGAGTGGGTGGGGAGAAAGTCCCCAGCAGAACCTTGTGATGGGAACAATTCTGCCATCACAGGGCAGCAGGTAACCATCAGCCATTAACTGTGAAAGAGGGAGTTTTTGCAGTAATCTCACAAAGGAAGATGTGGAAATTTTGCAGTGAAATTAACCAAACACTGGAAATTTTGCTGCAGGAGGCAGTTGGAGCGAGCATTTGCCTAGTGGTTCCCAAATGCACTGGTTGGTGGCTATGCTTGCAGTCTCAGGGCCTGGTTGTCCCCTGGGAGCGTCTTGTGCAGCCACATTTCCATTGGGATGGCAATCCAGTTTGTGTTACGGGTTTATTTGGGGTAAATCCATCCACCTATTTGTGGATCACTGCTCTAGGTTACTTCTGCAATTTAAAGATTGGCCTTTTAATGTTCCCTGGAGGCCTCTCAGCACCTGGCTACTCATACTGTTGGTTCAACAGAATAAGGCTTTAAGCTCCCAAATGGATGATTCTGTTTTTGTATTGTCATGCAAGGTTTATGGCTGGTGTTGAAATTAGACTTCACATACCACTAGCAATTTATTTTTAACTTGTTAAATGTTAGGTTTCAATGTTACAAGTTTTTTTTATTATTTGATACAATATTTGGATGAAAAAAAATATATTCTTACAGCTATTTTTAGCCTATGCTGGAGTTGTTGCTTTGAGTATGAAACCTCCTGCTTTGCTCCCAATTCATCTGCCTCACAGGCAGGTACATAGATCATATAGCTTAAAGCTTTTCAGGGATTTGAAGGCAGCATTTGAACTGTGCTTGTTCCTGTGCACAGAATAAGTCTGATTCATTCCATTGAACTGTCATTTCTGAAATGTAAACTGGGGGTAGTAATGCTTTTTCTCTTGCCTTTTTTTTTCAAAAGGTGAACAAAATTCTCATAATGAGACTATGTGTTATACCCTGTTTAGTGCAGATTGCCTGCTGTGCACTGACTTTCATCATGCATCAGGCAAATTAAATATCCAAAGTGCAATGTACTGAACTCATTACACAGAGTTAATGATTATTGACTCCATTTAGGGTTTGTGTTTCTAAGCGTTTGCATTTCTTTCTCAGCGTTTTACAGGAAACCAGATAGCAAAGATTTACAGCCAGAATCCTGAGGTCTACAAGCAAACTGAGGTTGGCTTAACTTCAATACCTTTATTGGCAAACACAGTTGAAAATCTTTTAAAATTAATTTTGTGGGGATGTTTTTACAGACCTTTTTACTAAAGAGTATTTTCATTCTTGTATTTGAATTTAAGTCTGAAATTGAAAATTTTATTATTTTTTTTTTGTTTTGTTTTGTTAAATTATTAGTAGCTGGGCGGATTAAAACCAGACATCAGTTCTATTTTGAATGTTATATTTGTCAAGCTGGTGAACACAGCTTTAAACTGAAGTTGCTGGGGGAGGGGAACTTCAATCCATCCCTGTTCTACCAGTTTGATACCAGTGCTGAAAATAGATACCCAGAGCCTGGAGAGGGATGGCAGGAGAGCACTTGAAGAGCATCATCAGCCCATAAGTCTCCTTCACTGGGGTCCCAGCTTTAATGGCTGTGCAAACACATGGGATATAAACAAGAGGAGTTAGAGATGTGCACACACCTGCAGAGTTATGATCCTATTGGGATCATGGAGACATGGCGGGATGGCTCCTGTGATTGGAGTGCTGGAGTGGAGGGATATAAGCTCTTGTAAGCTGGTTAATATTCAAGAATCACCTCCTACAATCTCCAAAGTGATACATCCCAACAAAGAGTAAGCCAGGCAAAAACATCAGAAAGCCTGTGTGGATGAACAAAGAGCTCCTGGACAAACTCAAACACAGAAAGTAAGCCTATAGAGGGTGAAGGCAAGGGCAGGTGACCTGGAAGGATTACAGAGAGATTGTCTGAGCAGTCAGGGATCAGGTTAGAAAAGCTAGAGCCCTGAAAAAATGAAATCTGGCCAGGGACATTGAGGGCAACAATAAAAACTTCTATGGGTATGTTCATGATGAAAGGAAGAGTTGCAAAAATGTTGGCCCTCTCTGAAGGGAAGTGGGAGACCTGGTTACCCAGGCTATGAAGAAGGCCTGGTACTCAATGACTTTTTTGCCTTGGTCTTCACTGGCAAGAGCTTCAGGCACACCACCTGAGTCACAGAAGGCAAAGGCAGGGCCTGGGACAATGAAGAACCACCCAGGGTAGGAGAAGATCAGGTTCAAGACCATCTAAGGAACCTGAAGGTGCACAAGTCCATGGCACCTGATGAGATATGTCCATGGGTCCTGAGGGAACTGGCGGATGAAATGGCTAAGCCACTATCCATCATTTTTGGGAAGTTGTGGCAGTCTGGTGAAGTTCCCACTGACTGGAAAAGGGGAAACATAGCCCCTATTTTTCCAAAGAGAAATAAGGAAGAGCCAAGAAGGCCGGTCAGCCTCACCTCTGTGCCTGACAAGGAGCAGATCCTCCTGGAAACTTTGCTGAGGCACACGGAAAATGAGGTGGTTGGTGACAGCCAACATGGCTTTACCAAGGGCAAATCATGCCTGACAAATTTGGTGCCTTCTGTGATGGGATTACAGCACTGGTGGATGAGAGAAGAGCAACTGATGTCACCTGTCTGAATTTGTGCAAAATACTTGACACAACATCCTTGTCTCTAAACTGGAGAGACATGGATTTGATGAATGGACCACTTGGTGGGTAAGGAATTAGCTGGATGGCTGCCCTCAAAGAGCTGGGGTCAAGGGATTGATGTCCAAGTGGAGACCAGTGATGAGTGTGTTTCCTTGGGAGTTGGTATTGACGCTGGTGCTGTTCAATGTCTTTATCACAACATGGACAGTGGGATTGAGGCACCCTCAGCAAGTTTGCAGTCAACACACTGGAGGGAAGGGATGCCATCCAGAGGGACCTGGACAGGCTGGAGAGGTGGACCTGTGCAAACCCTGTGCAGTCCAACAAGGCCAAGTGCCTTCCATTTTCCACTGAGGAGTTACTATGATTCTATTAGTACAAATTAATTGTATAGGGCCTCTGGTGGTCTAGTGGTTAGGGTGCAGAACTCTCACCGCTGCAACCCGGGTTCGATTCTCAGCCCCCCGGGCAGATGGAGCTCATCAGCCCTGTAAGGCAATCCATCTAAGAGAAGGTCACTCTAAACAAACCTACGT